>NW_019272059.1:959748-1115987 GCF_002738345.1 Cucurbita maxima
AAAAAAAAAAAAAAAAAAAAAAAAAACCAAGAGAAAGAAGAGAGAAAGATGGAGGATGCAAACCACCAAAAATCATGTGACAATTGAAAATATTGGCGATTGACGACAAAGCTCTCATACAACAAAGTTAAAATAAATATTGTGGAGAGAGGAACAATGGACTTACTGATTCGTCATCTGATCTTACATCAAATTCTTCATCAAAGTCCACAGAGTCTGCCTCGTGTTCTGTGAAATATATTCTCAATTATTTCAATTTAAAAACTGTGCCATTTTTATAAGGTAATCAAACATAGAATATCATCTCAGCATACCAACATTTAACTCTGTGGTTTCAACAGCTTTATTTTCATCCATTTCTTGTAAGTGAACATTGTGTGGCTCATGTGTAGAATCCACCGGCGATGGTTTATAAGTTTCCACAAGATTTTCTGCCAGCATTGTTGAGTACCTAAATTTTCAGAAGGATAATTCACTTCATTATGTCACAAGGTACGAGGATAAGGTAATATAAAAAAAATGTACATAAAAATCATCCCCTCTCCCCAACAACAAAGGCCAAGCCTAGCAGTCAAATCAAATTGAGGACCTTTCTGTTTGCCCTAAAAGAAACTCGAGGTGTTTGTCAAGTGCCTTTTTCTTTTTCTCATCAAGCTCCATCTGATGCTTGTAAAGCACCTGAAATTAAACCTTGATCATATCTAATTCTGAAGAAAAGCAAAAACTAATCATCCAAAAGAAACCATGGGTTGTGAGAAAATAATGTTATATCAATGAACTTGCCAGCTTTTCTATTTTCATCCAGAACTTCTTTACATCCTTTGAAATATTGAGAGCAAGTTTTCTCAACCGCTGCTCTTCTTCCTGAGTAAAATAGAACATCGTGCATTAGAACTTTGATCCCATGAATAACATCAGAACTAGGGACTGTTTAAGAGTAGCGTTCACATATAATAAAGAAAACGTGTTTAGCATGATGATTTGAAAAGAAAAAGAAAAAAAAAACAAATACAGCATTTTGCTCTCTTCATGTATTTTCTTTAGAGCTGACTGAGTTAACTATTGATGAATATTGGTCGTCAAACACAAGAATCACAAATAATTTGACAAACAATTGTTAAATTTAAAAGTAATAGAAAACGGTTTCAACACATCAGTTTACGAAACAGTTTTTTATATTTAAAAGATACGCCCAAGCAACTCGTATATGTTTTGTTCATTCTCAGGCCATAGTTGTTCTGTTTGAAAACCAACAAAAGTATTTCCAATCAATTAGAGGTTATTCAGAACCTTCAACTTCCTTTCTTCCCGTGTAGCTTGATCTATCATGCCTTTGCTAGCTCTTAGAGCAACCTTTTTTGCCTGAGCTAATTTCCATTTCCGCTCAGACTCAAAGTCCTGCAAATAAACAATTTACTTGTATGAATGGAAGAAAAAGAAAACATTTTTCCAAAAATCCCAACTTTCAGCACCAAACATCCTTGCAAAAGAAAAATTCATAAAAATGATGGGATGAAATGTATGTTGTTAAAATTATTCAAACAAGATGGGAACTAAATATTAAATTAATGTCTAAGTCATATACCTTCGAAAGCCAAACCATCTCTTCTAAAACATGATCCCAATGTGTTTTAGGTCGATTAGGTTCTCTTGGAGCTTCCTGTGTCTGAGATACCAAAGAACCATCATAACATCAGGAGTCGACAGAGAAAGAGGAAGTATCGTTTAAGATTCTTGGAGAATTATGCTTCAAAACGTAGCAACCCACCATCCAATGTGTGTATGCATGAATGACCATGTGTGCGTGTGAAAAAAGGTAGTTAGATGGAGGGAGAGAGGGGGAAAGAAGCAATTTAAACAGCTACCATTCTCAATTCTCTTTCCCCCAAAGAGATATAATACCTTTTGACGCTTGGCTCTTGTCTCATGATCAAGTTTAAACCTGGGACCTTTTGATGCCATGGTTACTCAATATTAAAAATATGATATCTACACAATCTAAGAACCCTGCAAATTATTAGACAAGCACGTGAATTGTCAGTGTGGCTGAAAGTGTTTATTTTAGCTACAATAATGCCTACAAAGTTAAATACTTGTCGAATAAAATTTAAGAATGATATTAGAATGCTAAAAAATGCAAAGATTTAGTCCCTCGATTGCTTAGAAAAGGAATTCATACAAGCTAAGATCTAAGAATATTAAATAGATACATAAATCTCGTATCTATTTCCAGAAGACAAAATTCGCCGTTTTTTTTCTTTTTTTTTCTGAACAACTAAACACAACGCTGAACAACGCATTAGTTATTATTCGAATGATTAAGGCAGCATTGATATTGCAAAATCATATGGGATAAATCAAGAATACACCTTCAAACTCAGGCTAAATATTTTTCACCATTTATTCCCATGCATTTTAATGAGAACTGAAGACGTGCTCTCATATCACTTCGAGTCTAGATGACGAAAAAACTTAGCATGTTCCATAAAGGGAACATAAGAATTTCCCCGCACCTCTCTACGGCGTCATAGTGGGTAGCTATAAATTTCTTATGCTTTTAAAACCCACTTCATTTCGTTCCCGAAAGATAAAAATAACAGAGAAACTGCAATTTTCAGCTCAAGTTAAAGAATTTATTTGACTCCAAAGTTTGAAAAAAAAAAAAAATTAGAAATGGCCAAGATTGCGTACGTTCATTTCTTTAGCTGTACCCCGAGTATTTCTTCGCAACCAAAGAAAGCTCCAATCACATAAAAACCAAAACAAACAATCTACCATGGCGCAAGAACCCACTTCTTCACCGAAAATGTCCTAAATATCTGAAATTACACGCGAAAATGAGACACAAAGAACAAAAAAAAAAAAAAAAAAATGCAAGTTCCGGAGTTGATGAGGAAGCAGAAGATAGAAGGACCTGAAGCGGTCGTTTCGTCGGGAAGTGTAGGGTTTTTGCAGTCGAGAATCAGCGTAACAAAGATCCGACGAACGTGAGTCCCAGATCCAAATGAGTGAGTTCTGGAGAGGGTCCCAGATTATTCCTCGTTTGGCGGCTCTACTTTTATCATCTCCGCCGGCGACGACGGGGGTGATTCTGGATAAAACCCTCGATCTACGGTCAGAGATGTACCGAAGTATAATCCGACGGCGGGAAAGTGAGAGCAACAGGTGAGAGCCAGAGTTCGGAATTCTGAAATTTTTTGGTTTTCTTTTGTACCGAAACCATAAATTTTTAACCCAAAAAAAAAAAAAAAAAAAACCAAAATAAATAACCGACCTTTGCTTTTTTATTTTTTCCCAATGTATAAATATTTAAATATCTTTTTTTTTATTTCTTATTTGACTTTAAAATTTTGTTCTTCCATCCATACTCCAAATAAATACATCGACACAATCAATCATTGATAGAAAATCGAGTCAGTTAATTTGTCGGGATTCGCCCTAAACAAGTCGAAAAATCTCTGTTAAAGGAAAATGAGCCGAATGAGAGCTTTTTCCGTTTGCTTAATAGGGCTTAGAACGGAAATTATATTCTATGGGAGTAAGACGTGTAACCCTCCGAAATTATTATTACAGGGTTATTAAACTCAAAAACCAAAATTATGTAACTTATTAATAGAATTTTGATTAGATCAAAGATTCAAAGCTCAAAAACGACATGTCGACAAACCTTCAAGGATTGGTTCCAAATAAAACATCGGCATTTCCTCCCTCAATCTTAGCGTCAGCTGCACTTCAATGTCCTTTCCGTCTCTCTCTGTCTCTCTCTCTAACATTGATTAACTTCTCGTCCTGATTTTATGTTTAATCGGGAGGAAGGGAATTGAATCGAGTAAAGCACAATTTCAATTTACAGCCATGGTTTCTGGGCTTGGATCTTCAGGCGTTTTCATGTTGCCGCTCAATCGTTTAGCGCTAATCGCTTGGCTTGTAAAGCATTTTCCAGCTGTTGCGATCCATATCAGAGGCGTGCGCGGCAAGATCATCCGGTTAGCCTCTCATTGGTTGCTCTGATATTCGTCCGCGATTGGTTGATTCTTCGCGAGAGTCACTCCTGGAAATTATGCACTACTCGCATTTTTGTTTGGTAGGTTCAATTGCAGGATTTTTCTTCATTTCGCATCTGTCTTGATGGGTATTTTGGTTGTTCTGGATTTTGCGTTTCCCCCTTTAACTGGACTTGAGTGGTCCTTTACTTGATGCGTAGCTCGAGATGGAACCTCCTTTTTTTATAGTTTGAATGATTTTCTTTGCTTCTTCGCTGTGTTCTCTAGTGACAGCTCCGATCGGCGAAAATCTGTTTTGTGGTACTCAAGATTTTGGATTTGAGGGGTATCTATTTTGACATGGACTTGATTTCTTTGAGTTTGTTTGAATTGACTGAGACTATAATCAATCTGTTGAAACTTTATAATCCATGCATTTGGGGGTAAGTGGGGGTGCTTGACAATAGATTATTGGCTGTAGACGTGTGTTTTTGATCGAAGTTGACCTTTTGCCACTCTCTCTTTATTCCAGTCTATTTTTCATGATTACTAGATTGGCTCAAAGAGAACGAAGAATAATAATTTATGTTATGCAGCTCTTTGGTTGTAATTACATGTTTAAAGTATTGCCCTCAATTGATTGTATACTTGGAACAGCGAGATTCTTCAAATCTTCCATATTTGCCTTAGATAATAGTGATTCTTTTGGGAGATTGCCAGATTGGAGTATGATACTTGCAAACCGAAGTAACGAGAAACTAAACTACAAAAATGAGTGGAGGGGTCTCAAGGTGAAGGTGAAGGTAGAGGTGGGATTGATTTTGTGTTAATATATTCATACACGATGTTTTATTATCTTTAGTTTATGAAGTACTCGAGTCATAAAATAGAGGTATAATGTTCTAAGGATTTGAATTCTTTTGTGCTGTTGTATGTTTCTAGGTTCCACCCTATGCTTTTTAATTGGGTTCTTTGTGTAGGTCTACTCGTACTTGGATGCTTCATCCATTAAGGGAGTTCATTGGAGAGCTGTTCAGACGGCGATCTTCATTAATGGTAGGGGATCTTCTTTAATGGCAGAGACAATTTTTCTTGGAATTTCGATTTACATTTTAATTGAAAACTAAGTTTTTATCGTGTTTGGATTATTGATTAATGGTCTAATTTTTTTTTTTTTTGAGTTCAACAATGTGTCGGGTGAGCTATTTGATAGAGGGTACATCTTTTATGCCAATTGTGCTATACTTATGTTGGTTGATTAGTAGCATCTTTCAGGAGTCTACGTTATTTGATAGAGGGTACATCTTTTATGTTGGGTGAGCTATTTGTCGGGTGAGCTATTTGAGTTCAACAATTGTGCTATACAATGTGTCGGGTGAGCTATTTCTCTTGCAGGAGTCTACGTTAAAAGACTGCTAAACGACGACTAAATAAAGCTTTAAATTTTGAGCGTGATTAAGCAGCTGGCTAGGAGCTGTTTTTTCTATGACAGTTTCCTATTTCCAAGAACAAAAACTAATGAACACGTACTTGCTTCTAGTAGTTTTGGATTTGTTATCTTGTTCTCTTAATCTGTTCTGACATGATGTTTTCATTTTAGAAGAATTGAGATTGGCAAGTGCAAGTAGTTCTTTTCTTGATATCCAAGAGCGTCTGGGATGCTTGTGCGCACCTCAACTATTCTCTGGGACAAACTCCTTACCCTATTATATTTGGTTATCAAGGTAACTTGCTGACTTGAACTCATTCTCTCTAAAAGCTCATTATTATTTACATTGTCTTCTTGACTAGTTGGCCAACCCATCATAGTTCATAGCGATAGGTTAAAAACCAAAAGTTCAAAATGATTTGAAAACAATCTCTCTTAGATAGGTACAAAATTTTCTCCTCCAAAACCTGATATTGTTGCTGCTCATTTGAGTTTCCATTTTCGTTACATGCACGACGATTCCATCTCACTGTCACACCTGACTGGACTTACTTGATATGTTGCATATGTAGGCATTTCTGTGAAGGGGCAAGTGTCAGTTTCAATTTAAGGGCGAGGTAAGTGTATGATTGACCGATTAGTAGTTGTTGGACGTTGGAAACCTTGGAAAAGGAATGTCCGGGTTATTCTTTACCCCATTGACTAATGCAACATATCAAGAAGCGTTTCCTAGAGTTGGTTATTGTTTGATTTACCTCACATAACTTTTCCAAGGCAACTCCATTTCTAAAGCTGTTGAAAATAAGTTGGGCTCATTTCAATACAGATGGAAAACAAAAGGACAACTCTCATTCTTTGTCTAACCCCAATTCATTTACCAACACTTGAGAGTTATTTTTCTGATCCATTCTACTTTCAAGTTTGCATCGGATTGCAGTTGTGATGAATCGATGATAAAACTTACACAGAACACAAATATTGATGCCGCAGCATGAGAGAAGAGTGAAGAATTCAAATTTTGATGAAGCCGGAAATGAAGCCATAGTTCAATTAGAAGCTACAGAGGGCTAAATTCCAACACTTGGGTTATTTTTCTGAAACATTTTACTTTCGTGTTTGCATCGGCTTGCAGAGTTGTGTTGAATCGACGATACAGATTACACAGAGCTGTATATTGATACAGCAGAGCATAAGATAAGAGTGAAGAATTCAGAGTTTGATGAAGCTGGAATTGAAGCCATAGTGCAATTAGAAGCTACAGAGGGCTAAATTTTCACAATGTTGTCTACTATTCATATAGTGCCATAGATATTCATAAGAAAGGCAAACTCTCCCTCCTACCTGGAAGAAAAAACCCATTAAAGGGGAAAAAAAAAACAAAAGAATTTGATCCACTAACATAATAACTTTTGGTACAACTCAGTAATGGTAGACATTTCAATATTCAGATTTGGAAATGTGATGCTGTTGGTATGGCACTGGCACTGCCACTTGCACTTGGTAGCTCAAGTATCGTTGCTTTTTTCAACTAATTGGCCATGAACATTTGGCTGCGCCCCTTCTGCTATGCATTAAAAGAAGATGATTAGATATGGAACATCCACTTCGCTAATAGAATTGGTAAAAGAAGCCAACGCCTCATGTCAAATTTCATGAAATCACTAGCTTCACAAATTTGGAAATGTCGTGTAACTTTAAAATTAAGATCCAAGTTTCATTTATCTCCATTTGTTTTAATACTAATTAATGAAAAGAGAAGAAATTCCTGCAATTATTCTGTAGAAAAGGAGGGGTAATACACACGAGCGTTAAGAAAATAGTTAAAATTGCTAACTGAAACCTGTTCCAGGTTCTTTCTTCATACAAACACATTAAAGTGATTATTTTCTAACTGATAGAGAAAGATACGAAATATACAGCAGAAATGCAGGGACTATTATTAAGTACACATATATTTATTACCACTTTCACCATCAGATGCACAAGTTAGTCTAGAAATTGCATCCACAAGAGCCTGCTCGTGATCCTGCACATCGAATATGAAACGATTTACCTCGTAATTGAATGGAAAGGTGGAACAGGAAAGATTGAGCAGAGAAAAAAGGAACTGGAATAGCATGATATGGACCATACTTTAAGCATTTTCTTCGCCTTTTCAAGCTCCTCGGGGTCAGGATTACTTGAATTGAAAACTTTCTCTACCTGTTGGAGTTCAAAATCACCAATTGGATATTACTGTTTGAATGTTTATTCATTTACTTCCAATATCTATATGCTTACCTCCTTTACCAATGCTTCTGTATTAAGTAATTCTATATCGTCAAACACTTTCTTTCCAACACCATTTTGAGATGGAGAAAGTTCCTTTCTGGGTTGGTTTTTTGACTGTCCTCTCCCTCTGCCAGAACCAGGAGCAAAACCACCCAAACTTTGGGATCTTCGATAAACACGGCTTTGTCCACCATGGCCTCCTCGATGAGACATTCCTGGATCCTCACTATCCCATCGAATATCCTCGGGTGGGATCTGCAGGTAGCAGGACATCAGTCATTGCATAAGATTGAGCTTCACAACCCAACCACACCAAAATGTAAAACATGCCATAAAGCAATCTTCATGCAAACAGCATAGCATCCTACGAAGAACTTGAATAAATGCTTATGGGAAGAAGAGAATTTAAAATCTTCGTCTCAACAGGTAATCCAAATAAACTGCGGATGCCAACCTTCCAACTTAAAAATAAGATCAAATTATGGAAAATGGGTTGGAACGATGTTTTTCTTTTTTCTTTTTTTTTTCTTTTTTTTTTTTTTGGTCTCTTGAGCTAATCAAGCTAAACTTTGATAAGAGAATTAATATTACTACAAATTAGCAGAGGAACCAGCAAACCAAACTAGATTTCACCAAAATTACACTTTGATTAATCATTTATGCATTTCCACGTATGAAGAAGTGGTTAAGAGAAGGAATTAGGGTGCACGAAGCCTAAAGCAAATAGGATATAATTAACATAGAGGTTTCAGTAACATGCTTCATCATTCATGCACCCGAAAACACTTCCTGAAAATTACAGAAAAGACATTTTCAAAAGAATGCACTGAATCTTGTTGAATTCTCACGCATTTCCTAAAATTTGTCAACAGAATTTGGAAAGGTCACTCCATAGACCCACACAGCCACAGTTTCAAACAAATAGAACCTCACTAAAAAGGTGCAGAGAAATTCTTTGGCACAAGAAAAGGCAATACCCAACCATACCTCTTTAATATCGACCCATTCCCATGTCTCCCGTGTTGTATTTATATCATAAACCAAGGCATGCTGACCCTGAAAAAAAGTAAGTACAGAGAATAATCGGCAATCAGCACAAAGGAAATTGACAGGTGCTATGGGAGAACGTTAGAGTTCCATGCATGTGAAACTAGAGCTGGTATTTATCAGATTCAATATGGAGCAGAAAAGATGTAGCAACCAGTAAGAGACCATTTTTTTCTGTCGGGCTTTCTTAAGAGGACTGGAAATAGGAAACGGTTATACAAAAAAAATAGGCTTAAACAAGGCAAAGGAAATTTTGAGACTCAAACATGCCTTAACAGGATCATAGTCTTTTATGAGAGCCTCATAGAAGCTGTTGTACTCAGGCCACCTGGTCCATACTTTCCTTCCAATTAAAGTGTCATACGGTGGAGCTTCAGCAGATTCATTTGCCAGAAGGGCTCCAGAAGAATTATGATTATTTAACTGTCTGCTTCCAGCAGGAACTGAAGAAGAGTGCTGCATCGGTTTCATAGATGAAAAACCAGGCAATGATGTATTCTTATTAGAAAAAAAATGAAGACAGCTAAAAGAAGCAGAAAAATAGAGACAACCATGTCGTATATGTTGCAGCAAAACAGTAAGGAAGAGCCATTTAATGCAACAAGAAACAAGGTTTAGGGGCCAAAATTGACATATGAAAGCCAGCAAAAGTACTGATACCAGTTGACTTGTTTTCTGCTTCTTACGGGATGCTGAAACCGTTGGACTGGGAACAACATCATGGATTGGCTGGGACGAACTGCGTCTCACATTTAGGTTCCCACCTGCCTGTCTCCACTCCCTAGTACCATCTCAAAACATAATACAAACACATAATTGAGTTGAAGAAACATGTCTCTCAAATGATTTCAAATTCTAAGAGTTCAATTGCTTTAGAAACATTCTAACCTAATCTCACGAATTATATCATCAGAATTAACCCTCGCAAGCAATTCCCTGTGTTCGTCGTCTGATACTCTCAATTCTTTCCTAAGCTCTGTTATCAAGCTTTCTTTATCCTGCCGAACAGAGTTTCATATAAACCTCAAAGAAGCATATTACAACAAACACTACGTGGAACATTTTTTAGCAGAACTTGAAAAAGATGGACACACCCAGGTAATGGCATCTGCTTGGGCTTTAAATGCACGCAGTACTGAACAGTAAGCTTCTTGTTCGAGATGATGAATCTGGGCCTCCATATTGCGTACTCTAGGGTATGGAAAAGAACTCAAAACAGACCTCCCCTTTCCAGAAATGTGTCCTCCTCTAGAAACTCTGTTACGATGTGATGGTGGAAGATCATCATCAGTACCTGCAGTTATTTCATATACAGGATACATGATTTTAAAGGATGTTACACCTAGAATAACTCATCATTTTCCCCATTAAAGTGGTGATATTCTGATAACATCCTCTGGGCTCCTATAAACTGCCTTAATGATGAACAATTTAACCTTACGGAATTACATTCACAGTTCCAAATGGAATAACTTCTCCGCGTGAAGGTCCAACAATTCCTTTTCGTTCAAGCCTGCCTCACTATGCCCTCGAGAAAAACGAACCAAAGAGACCACCTTGGCTTGCCAATCAAGCAAGAAAAGTTATCCAACACGATCGAGCACAATGCCCTAAAATCTCCCTTTCTGGTCCTTTCGCTTAAAGAATTCGCGAATAAATGCAAAAATTAAACCTAAATAACGCAAAAAAGAATCCCAGAACTCATAGAAACAAAGGACTTAACGCAATTAAACCTTCATTCTATGGATGCCCCAAGTGACCTCAAACCCCAATTTTCCGATAAAACACCAAAAAAAACTGAAAACCTATTTTCCAGCCCTCGTCAAAGTAACCACCTAATCAGGCACTTGTACTCGAGATAAAATTCAATTCCTCAATTAAAGAGCCCACCGGGCTCAAAGAACAAAAAACCCCAAATTACATTCGAAAGAACTATACAATCCCACACAACAAAACCCAAATAATTCCAACTTACCGCTACTGTCGGAGGCTTCATAGTTCATGATCAACGAGAAAACCTGAAAAGACTGAAAAAGAAAGAGCGCTGAAAGGATTTAGGGAAGATTTTCAGCAGGGAAGAAGCTGAGAAGTGGATTGGACGGAAGAGAAGACGGGATCTTTATCAATGGCAGTGAGGCGAATCGATCGATAGGGAACTGCAAGAGTGAAAAATGGAAAAGGGTATGGACAAAACGAGAGATTAATCAGGAATATAAAGAGAGATGGAGAGTTCTGGGGAAGAACTGAATGCTTACTGGTGCTTGATGATTATGTTCAGAAGAAAGGTATGGTGTTCGTCCCCAATGAATATGAAAACCGAACCTGCACAATAACGCCAAACGCCCCGAAGCTCCAAACAACTTCCCCCTATAACGAAAATATATTATCTAAATTACAAAATATATTTTAAATTTTGGCTAAATATATGTTTTTTTTTTCTCTTATTTTTAATATTTTTTTTTCCTTCTAATTTAGCGTGCATTTTATAAATCTTTTATATTTAATCCTTCACATTTTAATATATATATATATATATATATATATAATTTATTACTTTAAAAATTGCAATAGTGCCCTTTCCAAATCATCCCGAATAGAATTGTTCCAAATTATTAGAATTACACAACTAAATGTTATTTTTAAAGAAAAACATTATTTTTTTTTAAGATATAAATGATAAAAAAATATATATATATTCTCGACTATCTTGTTTTAAAGCAAACATATTATAAAACGCCTTATTTTAAAGTCATATTTTTGTGCTAATTTTGTGGCTTAATTGTACTTTCAATTATGGACATGTTAATTTGGTAGAAAACGAGCATATGGAGTGAACTATACGAGCATATGGGGCAACATCACTTGAATCGCTAAAAACCATCACTTATCAACTAATTTTGAGAGATCCATCATAATTCAACTGGGAGAATTAAAAAACAGAAGGACGAAAGGTCGACATGTCATTAGTCAAAAATCTTATAGATTACTCTTCATTAATATAACAATTAAAAATGTATATAAATTTATCATATTCGGTCTTAATTTTGGTCGGTAACTCGAACACATGAATAATTTTTTTCATTAGTCACCAAAAAGAAAGATGTAAGTGAAACAAGTCATTACATTTTTCGGGGACAGTCTTCCATTCAAATCCAAAAAAGTTGTGAAGATTGTATAAGCGAAATAAAAGAAAATCCTCCACAAAATGAGGACACATGATTTTTATACAAGAATGCCAGAAAAACAACAGAACGTGATTGCAGCAAAGGCTTCCTTGTGCAAAAGCTATCCCTTGGGTTCCTACCACATTAAAATCACTTATCCTGCCTACATTGTCTAGAACAAAAGGACATGAAAGTAAGAAATGACAAGAAGAAAGAGACGAGATTATGAAGCCATTTGACCTTCTTCGTTTGCTCTAGCTTTGCCCTTTCGGTTCCAGATAGGTGTGGTTTCGATAAGCTTATGGGGTACGAGTCGACTTTCACGCTTGGAAAGCTTGCGGAATTTTCTAACTCGCAGCTTCGCAATCTCTGCCTCTTCTTCAGGGGTTGTTTCCCTAAGAACAACTGTTAGCCGACATTCTGGTCTAACTTTGATCCCACATTTTCCTTTGGCATGATATGATATTCTTTTCTTGAATAATCCCTTGCCTACAAATGCCTCAGCTGTACAAGATATAACAGGAAGTGAAGTTAAATAAACAAAACCATAAAATATAACCAATGGTGTGTCTTTGATTGCTTCATTTACCAACAAGGAGCCGATCTGAATCCAGTCCATGATTGTGGGTTGCATTTGCTTTGGCTGAGTGAATGACCTTCGAAATGTCACAACACAAATTTTTAAATCATCGGTAACTTCTATCAATACCAAAGGAGTTGCATATTGCAAAAGAAATGGGAGAACAATTTATGACATGAAACTCGCATTAACTTGAAATTTCTAAGAATAAAATGGTCTCCCGCTCCAAAATCATTCATTAAACTCAAGCATTTGTATGCTCAAGTCTAGCAGACTATCCCAAATAATGAAATCAAATAATATTCGATCACAGTGGTTGGTAAACGAGGTGTACATCGAGCACTGTAAGATAGTGTTTCACCTGATAAACAGTTTTTGAAGCTCGTTTTACAGTCAATTGTAACTGCATCAGTGCATCTTCAACACGCATGCCTCGAACTAAAGCAGCAACCAAGTTGACTTTTTTGGGACTCTGGTAGAACAATTTAAATGTAATAGTTATATTAATTCTTTTAAAATAGAAGGCAAACCAAATGAGTTGCAACACCTCGTGGAAACTACTTCAATCAACAAAAAATGAGTTATCGCACTTAACCAATGTATAAAATACATTTGTGGTCCTTGAAGTTTGAGTTTGATGTTTGTTTTGTGAGATCTCACATCGGTTGGAGAGGGAATGAATCATTTCTTATAAGGGTGTGGAAACTTCTCCATATTAGATGTGTTTCAAAACCGTGAAGTTGACGGCAATACACAACGGGCCAAAGTGGACAATATCAGCTAGTGGTGGGCTTGGACTGTTACAAATGGTATCAGAGCCAGACACCGGCCGGTGTGCCTGCAAGAATGCTAGGCACCCAAGGCAGGTGGATTGTGCGATCTCACATTGGTTGGAGAGGGAACAAAGCATTTCTTATAAGGGTGTGAAAACTTCTCCCTAGTAGATGCATTTTAAAACCGTGTGGTTGATGGCGATACGTAACGGACCAAAGTGGACAATATTTGCTAGCGGTGGGCTTGGGTTATTTCAGCTTGGTCCTCAAAGTTTCAAAGGAGGCTTGTCCCTAAGGTTTGGAAAAGGTTCAAAATGATCCCTAAGGTCATTTGGCTGGAAGTTGACTAATGAAAAGATCACCATCTCCCTCCCCCTTTGTCACATCTTCTACCATCTCGTCAGCAACATGTAGCTCAACTTTGTTTCAAATCTACGAAAGGTTGTTCCAGACGTGAGCTACAACAAGTGGCAGTGGCAGATGAGACAAGGAAGAGGAGATAGTGGTGCACGTTTGATGGAGGCAAATTAGAAGAAGAAAGAGAAGAGAAAAGAGGCCATAGGAAAGCGGACAGTGAATGTCAACACAGTGCTAGCAAAGTTCGCTAATGAGAAAAAGAAAGAAAAATAGGAAAGAGAGAGAAATGTGATGACCAACTAAAAATAGGAAAGAAAGATCTACCCAGTGAGCAAGCGAGTAATTAGCACATCGACATCATCTCTCTCTAAGTAAACCAACAGTCAAATGAGCTCAAGAACCATTTTGAACTGTTTTCTAAACCTCACAGACTAAAAGTGTCACTTTTGAAATTTTGAAGCGCAAATGGGCAACAACCTCAAACTTCACAGACCACGTAGACATCAAACTCAAACTTCAAACATGAAAAGTGTTTTTTGTCCTAAAATATAATAAGTTGATAATGTATGAATTGAAAATCATAAAAACTTCAAATTTTATCAAGTTCTATAAATACAAAATCAAAAACTTCAAAAAATTTGCAAGTTTCACTCCATTATGACTTTCATCTCTTTTTACTTCAGCTTTTGGTGAGTAACAACAAGAATGAGTCTAAAGATTTCACCTGTTTGATTCCCTTCAATATAGCTTGGACTTTGGAAGGTTTAGAGACTACTTTCTGGTCTGTATCTCCATCTTTTCCACTGCTTATAGCCAAAGCAGAAGTCAGAGGAGATGAAATTGGTTCCTCGGATTTATCTGCTAATAACATCCTTGAACTGGAAATTCCCTATAAAAGGAAAAAAAAAATGATAATACAGTGAAGACATTTTTCAGAAAATATAATGATTACAAGTGTTTTATCAAAATTATTATCATAAAGATTTAGTGGATGTTATGGTTGGTATGTGTACCATCTGTTGGAGACACCGATAGTAAGGCTGTGTAAGGCCCGTTGAGGATGGCTTCAAAAGTCTCTGTAAATAAGGCAACTGCCCTGCATAAGAAAATGATTCAACTCAGGAACTTCAGTTTTGTAGATTCTGTGGTTCTACTGATTTTAGTCAGATGCAAAACAGTTTGTAATGAACAAATAATATGATAAACATTATGAAGAGGGAGTCCTCTCAAAAACACAAATTACCAGGATTGCAACCTATTTAATCGCATTTTGGATTCCATATTGGAGAAGAGGAACAAGTTATAAGATTGAATAAAGAAGACAATTTACACTATAGCCAAGTAATGTTATGAACAAGTCTATCATAAGGTTTTGGGTAATTAATGCTATTAAGTAATGTAATATTATGGGTTCTTCATTTTAATGATCAACACCTCATTGTTCACGAAAACCTTTGGTTCCTCTTGTTCCACACAACCCAAAAGAAAGCTCTAATCAAATTGATCAAGAAGTTATTTGGAAGCTGTTTTGAAAACATTTTTATGCTTTCTTTTCTCCACCACTTTCAACTTTTAAGAATAACTTTAAGGCAGATTGTAAAGGTTATATAGTTATTACATACTTCATCAAATCAATATTCACGCTTAATGATTCTGCAAGGTAGAACAACTTAGCAAATAATTTTCTGTTTCTATTATATGTACGATATGTTGATGCTTGAATGGGCTAGAAGGTCTTATATGATTCATACACTCGTCCAAAAGAAAGTATCACTGACCATATGAAAGAGTGGATTGCGAGCGATAACATTTAGAGTTGACAGCTGCATTATAACTCAATTCCACTCTCTTCTGCACATGCCCAAGCATGGACCGAATACATCTTTGCCAACCACCCATGATCAAAAACAATACTGCGGAAGTCCTGAAAACCAAAAAGAAAGACAACGTAATCTTTGAATACTGAAGATAATTAGTCACCCAACAGATAAATAGAGATCCAACATAAGAAATTACAAAGAAGAGAACTTCATCACTAAACTTCCTATTACGGCAAATCCACAATTTCATCTCATATCACATCATTTCTCAAACTTTATGACTCGTATAACATAAAGGAGAAACTACGAATCAACATTTTCCTCAACAGGGGTACAAAAAAAAAAAACCCAACACAATCAAAACGACAGCAGCTCAATCCACATTGCAATCAACAATCTGCCGGATTAATTCCTAAATTTAAGGTACTAAATAATCCAAATTATCCTTGTATTTCTGCACTTCAACCAATGTCTCAGAGTAGCTGACAGAAAAGAGTCCAAATCCAGAAACTCAATTGATTATGCTAATTTTCTGAATGCAATTGATCTTTGAAATGGGTCAAGGAAGAACGTCGAGCTAGTTTGTCAGCAGATGGAACAATAAACGAATACGAAAGCCATACCAAACGGGAAATGAATCTGATCGTAATGGAAGAACTCGTGCTGGTTGTGGAATGGTTGCACACTTCGATCACTCTTGCTTTATCGCCAGCAAACGATGGGGATTCGACAAATGGCCTTCGCAAGTCGAGAGGGAAGAAGAGGCGCGAGCTGAACTGAGCAGAGAATCGGGAGAGGAAAGTGCGCGGAAGTGTTAGAGGAAGAAGCCTAGCGATGCGTGTGAGTCGTGGGTATAAACGCTACAGCCCTAAACTTCTCCCATATGGAATACACAATGTAATTTTATTAGGTTAAAACAAAATGTTCATATGGGTAAATGAATTTACCGTTAAGGTTAACTTCCAATTTTTATTTATTTTTATCGGTAAATTCTAAACTCAAAATTATAGAATTAATAATTTCATTGTTTTTTTAAATTAACAAAAAAAATAAAAATAAATAAAAAATCATATCTCGTGGAGAAGAACGAACGTCCTTAAAATGTGGAAATCTCTTCTATCGGTAGACTTGGATTTATACACTCATAAATTCGAGAAACACAGTAGAAAATTTTGAAAATATGAATTTTATTGTTCGAGAAAAATATTAAACACCATTGACATAGATTATACCAAACAATTTCCCGTGAAAATTTGCAACATACAGCATGTTTACCAAGTTAATTAATTTTTTTTTTTTTTTTGGTTAAGTAAGTTTCAAATGGGTTGATGTTTGTGCTTGAAATAAGGTTTTTAGGATGAAAACATATGTAATTTTCAGACGGATGATTCATGTGTTAGGATTTGAAATCTAAATTTAGTATTTGATAGTTTTGAATTTTCATGCAACATGGTGACAGTACTCATACTAGATTGACCCATGTTAGTATGATACGAGTCATTATTCTAACATGAATCCATAGATTGACTAGCATGAGTGGATAGTCTGATACAAGTCAATCTAGCACTAGTAGGTATTCTCCTGCGATATAATCTACTTCTTGCTTTTTAAAAGTGAAGATTATCCTCACAAATCAACACGAGTAAGTCTAACATGTTTTATTCTCTTTCACATGCATCATGGAGACATTGGATATTGAGCATAATTTTCATTTCTTCTCGAGAAACCAATAAATAATGACATGTTGTGAAAATATGTAGTATTGATAATTGTGATCTTGCTTTGGCCAACTCAAGTGATACAATTTCATTATTTTATCACACACTTAACAAGATTTTGGCTTATTTGAAAATAGTGAGGGAATATTTGATTAGATTAAGATATGTTTAAACAATAATTTATTTAGAACACCATCTAATACTATGTTAATACGATGATTTTGACTATAACTCGAGCGTCTTCCAACTCTTAAATGAACGAACTTTAGATATAAAAACGATAATAAATTTTCAAACACTCTCTAGAAACTTCGAAAATGAAATAAAAGTGGTAACTTGAATTGTTTTTGGGAGAGAAACTTGTAAAGAACAAGAATCTAAAAGCAATTTGAAAAGATGAAATTGTGTTTGAGAGTTTGAGACATATCCCATTCCCCAACAAAGAGGAGATTGGAAGAGAAGTTTATTCCAAAATGAAAGGATACAAAAAGTGGAAGGCTTTGGCAAAGAAAGTCAAGGCCGTCGGCTACAGAGCACCAAAAGCCCATCATCACTGTAAAATCTCATTCATTTTGAGCTTTCTTCTTGCGCCTCCTTCCACTGTTCTTGTAGCATAGGATACCCAAGAGAGACAAAAAAAGCAACAAAGAAAAAAACCTCTGCTGGCAATGGCCCATTGAATGTCAGTCTCTACTGCTTTTTGCTGTCCCACCATTTTCTTTTTCGTTCTTTCTTTCTTTCTTTCTTTCCATTGCTCTCTAGCACTGTGTTTGGTTGTCTTCCTGTCCCTTTCTTTCCCTTTCTCCTTCTTTTTTCTCACACAGTCAAAACACGCAAGGAGAGCTCTCATAATGGCGAGACCCCTCTTCTGAGAACCTCAATGGGGGATGAGATTTAGAGGGTTTTTCTTTATTGTCCTGATGGAAATGGACTGCAGTTCTTTGACTGAGTCTGGTGGGTCTACCACTTCCTCCCCTCCCATTTCATCGGCTGAATCACTCAATGGCCTTAAGTTTGGCCACAAAATTTACTTTGAAGATGTGGGTATTGGAGAGCTTCCCAAATCAGGCGGTGGGTCTTTCTCATCTTCTGCTGTTATTGCATCAACACCCACCAAGAAACCTAGAGGGGGAGGGGTTGTTCAAGCGGCTCAGCCCCCTAGGTGTCAGGTTGAAGGGTGTAAAGTAGATCTAAGTGATGCTAAGGCTTACTATTCCAGACACAAGGTTTGTACTATGCACTCCAAATCCCCCAAGGTCATTGTTGCTGGTATTGAGCAAAGGTTTTGCCAGCAGTGTAGCAGGTCAGCTGCTTTCTCTTGCTCTTGGTTTTGCTATCATTCTCATGATGAGTTCATATGCTGGAGCTATCTCTCTTATTAGTTGGTGGATTTGATTTTATTAGATTTCTCTCATGTTTTGAGTCGCTTTCTTGTTTCTTAACTTGGATTCATCCAGATTGATTCGTTTATATAACATCCAGATTCTAGTTTTTGAATCAATCAGACCCTACAGAGAAGGTTATGGAACCAAATAACTCTGTTATTGTGAGATCCCACGTTGGTTAGAGAGGGTAACGAAACATTCTTATAAGGACGTGGAAACCTCTCTCTAGTAGACGCAATTTAAAACCGTGAGAGAAAGCCCAAACAAAACAATATCTGTTAGTGATGGGCTTGAGCTGTTACATATGGTATTAGAGTTAGACACCGGACAGTCTGCCAGCGAAAATGCAGGCCTCTTAGGGGTGGATTGTGGGATCTCACATTGGTTGGAGAGGGAAACGATGCATTCCTTATAAGGGTGTGGAAACCTCTCCCTAATAGACGTGTTTTAAAACCTTGAGGAGAAGCTTAGGGACAATATATGCTAGTGGTGGACTTGAGCTATTACCGTTCTTCTCGTCAATTCTCCTCCTTTTAGCTTGATATCAATTGTGGAGTGGGGTACCAGTCAATACAGTGGCCTACATCTCCTCATACTGTTTATTCTTTCCTGTGCAACTGGTTGATATTCTACTCAATCCCTTGAAGTCCAAGGAGGCTATCTAAATTGCCTCCTATTGGTCAAAATGAAAACAGAGTAAAGTAACAAAAAAAAGCTGTTGAAGTTGGAGCCCAGCTATATACGTCAAAGTAAAAGAAGCTGTTTGATAATATTCTTTAGCTGATGGGAGTGCTGTCCCTCTGCACCTTTATTCTGAGATAGAGATAGCCGTCAAAGTGAACATTTGTGATAGACATAGGCGTCTATTTCATGTTGAAAAACGTGTTGGATGTTGGATTTTGATTGGACTCCTTAGATAAGCTTAGATATTCTGAAGTTATTGTCTTCAAGATCTGTTCTTGAAAGATGAAATCAATATCTTTAATGGTGTATTTAATAGGGTAAATGTAGCAAGTAACGTAATGTTTTAAAATGATACCATTGGCTTAGGTAACAATTGACAAAAGTTGGTGCCTAGGCACAAAGCATCGAACCAGATAGACCGACGGATTCTATGTCCATTGAACTAGGTAGACTGATGGACTCTATGCCAGCGAGGATGCTGGGCGCCTAAGGGGGTGGATCATGAGATCCTACATTGGTTGGAGAGGGGAACAGAGCATTCCTTATAAGAGTGTGGAAATCTATCCCTAATCGACACATTTAATTTTGAGGGGAAGACGGAAAGGGAAAACTCAAAGAGGATAATATCAGCTAGCAGTGGATTTGGGCGGTTGGAGAGGGAAACGAAGCATTCCTTATAAGGGTGTGGAAATCTCTTTCTAGTGGACATGTTTTAAAACCTTGAGTGGAAGCCTAGAAGGGAAAACCCAAAGAGGATAATATATGCTAGCGGTTGGCTTGGACTGTTACAAATGATAATAGAGCCATATACTGGGCGGTGTGCAAGTGAGGATGTTGGCCCCCAAGGGGGTGGTTTGTGAGATCTCACATCGGTTGGAGAGGGGAACAAAACATTCCTTACGAGGGTGTGGAAACCTCTATTTAACGGACACAGTTTAAAACTTCGATGGGAAGTTCAAAAGAGAAAGTCTAAAGAGGACAATATTTGCTAGCAGTGGGCTTGAGTTGTTACATAATGACACCTTTCTTTTCACTTTAAGAGGTTCGAAAGTGCTCATTCGTTAATTTTCCAGATTTCATCAGCTTCCCGAGTTTGATCAAGGAAAACGTAGCTGTCGCAGGCGTTTGGCTGGTCATAACGAGCGCCGTAGGAAGCCTCCACCTGGTTCACTATTGTCCACTCGTTATGGTCGCTTCTCTTCATCAATCCTTGGTTAGATATTTGCCTTCACCTTTCTAAACTTTCTTATTAACTTAGCTTTGTGCAAATGTTAACCATTTGTTTACTTTCTTGCAATGACAGAAAACAGCAGCAGAGTTGGAAGCTTTCTAATGGACTTCAGTGCATACCCAAAGCTAACAGGAAAAACATCTGAACGGGTGCCGGGAAGCCAAAACATCACTGCCATGGGGAGCTACATTCCCTATCCTTGGCAGAGCAACTCCGAGAACAGCCCACCTGAACTCTTCCTGCCAGTTTCTGCAGGTCCTGGAAATGAAGTTACCGACTCCTCCTGTGCTCTCTCTCTTCTGTCAAACCAAACATCGGCTCTAGATGTAAATGCGTTATTGAATGCTGAAGGCGCACTCGTGGCTCAAACAGCAACAGCTCATGCTGCTGCTGCCGACCACTTCTCGACCGTGTCGTGGGGCTTCAAGGGGAATGAGGCTGCTGCCAGTAGCAGCAGCTCCCTGGACCTGCCATCTGATCTGGGATTGAATCATCATGGTCTTACCAGTGATGTCCAGTTTGTTTCTCATCAAGGTAGGAGGCCATACATGGAACTCGGGCATTCGGGTGCGTTCGACTCCGCCACGCAGCATCAGCTGCATTGGTCGCTTTGATCATCCTTTAAGTAGTAGGGTTTGAATAATTGGGTTCAGTTCAGACATTCCTACCCCAGTTGGGTTTATCCAAAGACTAAGGTTCCTTTGAGTTTGCCATGAAATTTTTAAACTTTACCATGGAGAACTGTATGGTGCTTGTGTTTACTCTGATTTTGGCATGCCAACTGCTTGCCTTTTGAATGCAGGAAGTCTTGTCACAAGCAATAAAAGGAACGTTTTTATTTAAATTTTTAATCTTTATTATTATTTTTTTGTTCTTTATTTTAATTTTGTTTGCATTTTTTGAGATTTTTAAAAAATTATATTTACTTAATTTTCATGATTTTTAGTTTATTTAGAAAAAAATATTGAGAGTGGATATTCTTTTTGGAAAATACATTTAACAAATACAAAATTAATAAATTTTAGAAATTTATTTTATTATCGACCTTATTAAATATACAATTAAGCTTTTTTTATCTTTTGTTAAAATTAATGAGCGACTTTAATGAAAATTAAACATACTTCAAAATTACTATTGCATTATCCAACGGCTAAACCGTTTTAGCCACGTGGACGCCAGCTCATCAAATTCCTGCAATTGCAAAAACTCCGTTGTCTTCATCACGGCAATGCAGTACGCTGGCGGGTTATTCATACTCCATTATTGTCCGTACGACTTCACTTTCTCTCTGTGAGAACCAGTCGAGAACGCTTGCTTTCTATCTCTCGAAGGTACCATTTCTAAGCCGTAACTTTCTCTGAACAACTTTTCAGTGCCGGCATTTTCTTTTTGGACTTCTAGCTTCCGAGAAAGATTAGCAAGAAAACAACTCAATCTTCGTATATTCTGTCATTTCTTAGTTTTTTTTTGTTTTTTTTCACTTCAGATTTTGGTGTGGTAGTCTTCTTGTACACTACCACGTTCTTGACATTTTGCTTGTGTTCGATTCTTTGTTCCATGGAAACAGAGAACCTTCAAAACTGGACGTTATTTAGAAATGCTGCAACAGCGTCCGTTTACGTATTTTAGTGTCGTCGTCTATTCGACTATTCTCACTTCGCTGGCTCGGGCGTTCACTAACCGGCCGGAGGGTAAGTCCTAATATCTTTTTGTTTGAATGCAACCAATACTTTTTAGTTTCTTGAAGCTTTTGAATTAGGAAAAAGATTGGAATAGGTCATGGTTTTTTTGGTTGAGTTTCTTTTGATATCTTCTTATGGCTTCCTGATCATATGTTAACATGCATCACCTTGCATTACTTTTGAGCGAATCATTTCAAGGCTTTCGAGTTATTTTATTTCTCGTTAATGATGGATGGATAATGTGTAATACACAGTTGCAGCTCTTCAGGATCTGTACGGTGCTTTGAACTATCCACATGAGCTTATAGGATGGAGAAAATATGGTGGTGATCCTTGTGTGGAATCATGGACTGGAGTATCTTGCTCCGGGTCATCTGTAATATACCTGTAAGGACATAATGTTGCCTTGAACTAGACGCCATAAGCATATTCTTGATATTATGTTTCCTTCTTTGACCGAAGTGCTCCTCTGACTACTGCCTTCTTCTGTAGTAAACTCCGCGATTTAAACCTCACTGGGAATCTTGGAGGGCAGCTCAACAACCTCAACAATTTGAAGCAACTGTATGTTAATTTTTTAGTCAATAGAACAATTTTATTGTTGCTAGTTATTGTGTGTTAACATCTATTCAATTCTTTATTTAGGGATGTAAGCTCGAATAGACTTACGGGTGAAATTCCCCATAACTTGCCTCATAATGCGACTCATATGTAAGTTGTATACTCTACTTTTTCATTCATAGATTATTGTGTACTTAAAAGAGCTCCCCTTCTATTTGAAAATGGCGTGTAGACAGTTACTCCGGTTAATAGATTCAGTAAAATTCTTCTCTCTTGTAGAAATATGGCATTCAACCATTTAAGCCATAACATTCCACATACTTTATCTTACATGGGAAATCTTCGACATTTGTAAGTAGATCTTTGACTTTCGTAGTGTTACTGTTGAACGGTCCTTCGTCCTTTAACTATATTCTTTTGCATGCAGAAATCTGAGCCATAATACTCTATCTGGTGTGATTGGGAATGTGTTCACTGGTTTACAGAATTTGAGAGAGATGTACGCTTCCTTCTTCGCTATTAATGCTATTTTTTGCCTCTTAATTGTACTAAAATGAACGGATAATCTATCATGTCACCTACTCATTTGCACCTTAATACATGCCTTTCTAATTTACCACAGCAAAATTTTATAATTATTCTACAAGTTCAGTCTTGTATGAAGATATTAACTCACAATTCTTTGGGGTATTTGAATGTTTACATGCAAGCCCTTTTGGTCAAGCTATTCAACCAATTGTTATTCTTCTTTCACAGGGATTTGTCATATAATGACTTCACTGGAGATTTGCCAAGATCATTAGGTTCCTTGACAAACATCACTAGACTGTGAGTTTCTTGTCTTTGATTATGCATTTTCTTTCTCGGTACAATAAACAACTATTTATCCCATTAATGCTATCTAGACTAGGTTATTGCAGAACAACAAATTTACAGGATCAGTTGCCTACTTGTCTCCACTTCCATTAACTGACTTGTAAGCTATTCGCGGCTCCCTCTTTTTCTCCTCTACTACTCTATCCTCTGTAGAATCTCTGACTTATTTCATCTGGCAACTTCTGTACTCACTCACGTAACTCTTCTTTCAGGAACATCCAGGACAATTGTTTTAGTGGCATTATTCCAGAAAATTTTAGAACTATTCCAAATTTGTGGTAAGCTTTTGCCTAAACTGAACATGAAGTTTACATTAAAGAAAAGTTCCCAACATACTTTCACTTCGCCTCTGTTTAGGATTGGGGGAAATAGGTTTCATGCAAGAGTCAATTCTCCACCCTGGGATTTCCCCCTGGAAAAAGCACCTATGGTGCGAAACATCAGTGGTCCTCCAACAACCAAGTCGAATTCAATCCAGAATTATCCCTCTCGTGGTGTCAGGCAAGAGAAGAAAAGGCTTGGTCCTGGTGGAATACTTCTCCTGGTTGGCGGGTTAACACTAGTTGTAACCTTTGCAGCTCTCTTCATTGTATTCGCCATTAGCAATATGATACCCCGATCACTCCCTCTGGGCAAAGCTGAAGGTGAATCTTTTTCCTTGTAAAGTTCTTCCAGCCTTTTGCTTTGCATTGCGGGATGTCATAATTTTGTGGTCTTGGCGCTGTTTAACTATAACCAGATCAAAGCTCATTAGCCGATCATTATAACTAGCAGGTCTATTGTTCTTTCCCATTATCACGGCAACTATATTAGTTTCTGTCTTCCGAGGTCTCAACTTTGTGCCATAAGTCTACGTGCTTTTATCCATACCTCAACGTGTCACAATCCAAATGACATTGTTGATAATTGAAGGACGTAATCATTCAATTATGAAAAAGACATTATTTTTTGGAAGTCGTCTAAGATTTGAAACGGAATGTGAATTTTCTGGGAATCCATCTTTTTTAGTATCATGAAAATGAAAAGGCTCTCATCATAACTTGGAGACTAATTTCCCATAGGCTTTAATGAGTTTGGCTTCAAATGTTTGTGCCAAGATAGTTATTAACTTTGAGTTTCGTAGTTTCAGCTTATGACTCCCTGTACTGTAAATGTCAAGTATGCATTCGGATTAGCATTTTGTTTTCAGATATTAGGCTTTTCTTTTCTTTGATTGATGGTTTGTCCACCGCACCAGAAGAAAACTCACAGAGCTTGCCCCTGAGTTCTCTACTCATGGGTGGTCAAAGGCCTATAGCTTCATTAAATCGCACGAGAACCGAGAAAGTTTCTGGAAGACAAGGTTTCTCAAAGAGATGCAATCTCCCAGTGGGAACAAAAATGTTCACTCTGGCAGAGCTTCAATCAACCACAAACAACTTTAGTCAAGAGAATCTTCTTGGAGAGGGATCTCTTGGTGCTGTTTATAGAGCTGAATTTCCTGATGGCCAAGTAAAAATGATCACACTCTATGAGCAAAGTTTCACCTGATCTCCATTAACTTCTTTCTGACTTTTAATTTCTAACCAGGTTTTGGCGGTGAAAAACATCAACATGGGAGCACTCTCTCTTACAGAAGAAGAGAAATTTCTGGATGTCGTATGGACTGCTTCCCGTTTGAGGCACCCGAACATTGTTACACTGCTTGGATATTGTGCAGAGCATGGACATTATTTCCTCGGATATGAATATGTTCGAAATCTGTCTCTTGATGAAGCTTTACACTGTGAATCTTTCATGCCTCTGTCATGGACTGTCCGTCTCCAGATTGCTCTTGGAGTTGCTAGGGCTTTAGAGTAAGTACATTATTTGATTATCAGGTTCATATTGCCTGACCTCATAGATCAAAGATCTTCAGTTCATCTTTAATTACACACTACATGCATTATATTTTTCTACTTTCTTCGGCTTCCAAATCTTCAATCTATGACTAACTTAACAGACATTCTATGTCTATATCGTTACTATCTATACTCGACTTGGATATGTACTAATTACGCATTTGCAAATTACTCTAAATGCCAAATTGTCCCTTTCTGATGTATAAAAACTTCTGGTTCATACCTTTAAAAACCACTATCTAAAACCTCGAGACAAGTTTTTCAATAATAGTTGTATTCTTGAGGATTTTTAACAGTTTTCCTTTCGTGTTTTCAGTTATTTGCATAGAAGTTTTTTCCCGCCAGTTGCTCACTGCAATCTGAAGGCTGCCAACATCTTACTTGACGATGAACTGATTCCTCGTATTTATGGCTGTGGGCTATCTGTTGCGAGGCGACTTGTGACCAACAGAGTTAAAACGAAGGTAAAATACAGCTGAGAATATGCTTCTAATTTTCTTTTTCTTTTTTTTATGGTAAATAAAAAACTAGATGTCTATTTTGGAAGAGAGACCTTGTTCATAAACCAGACGGATGCCGTAAATTTCCACTTCCACGATTTTAAACTTTCCGTTGTTTACTCGTGATATTTTTTTTTTCATGAGTTTTATGTGTAAATACTGATGAAAACAGGCTTCTGAGATTGCCAGTGGTGACAGAGGCTACCTTGCACCTGAACATGGCCAGCCAGGATTTGATAACACCAGAAGTGACGTGTATTCTTTTGGAGTGTTGCTTTTGGAGATTGTCACTGGAAGAAAACCATTTGACAAGTACAATTCATCCAACCTTCTTTTGGTTTTTTGTCTTATTCTTCAAACTCTTGTTGTAGTTAAGAGTATGAATAATTTTGTTCTTTTTACTAAGTTCGAAACCCAGGAAAGAACAATCGCTGGTGAAATGGGCTTCATCTCGGCTTCATGACAACGAGAGTATAGAGCAGATGGTTGATCCAGTCATTAAAGGAACATTTTCCTCCAAGTCCCTCTCTCGCTTTGTTGATATTATCTCCCTTTGTATACAGGTAATTAGCCCAGACCATCTAATGAAATCTAATATGCCTCAGTTTATTTCTAACAAGTACGTACTTTTAAGCCTGTAGTTTAACATTTACGTGGTAAGTTGACAAACTCTAAAGTTAGTCACAATATACTATTTTAATATCACATCACGATAAGGTAAAAGGTGGCACATTCAATCAGGCCTGTATATATCCCTTTTTAACATATCCTCCCGTGCATTTCAACTTTGGATGATCAGCCTGTGAAGGAATTCCGACCACCAATGTCTGAAATAGTGGAACACCTAACAAATCTTCGGAGAAAGATGGAGATGACGAAACATGCTGCATCAGAAGGAACGGAAATTGATCCTTTTGAGAAGTCTTTTCGTTCAGCTAACACTGGTTTCGTAAGCTCACCAGCTTACAGCTATTCTGCCACCTCAGTTTAGGTCAGTCTTATTTTTCTTCGGCTGCATCCTCTTCTTATGTGTACAGACTGTTTAGTAGTAAAACCTTCCTTCTCATGTACATACAGCTTTAACTTCATCTTAACTGTCATGTGTTTCTTTGAGAAAGTTTTGGAAAGAGAAAATCAATTTTTGTGTTTCTTTGAGAAAGTTCTGGTGTCATAAGATGCATGTTTTTGTTTCTTTTTTCAAGAAAATAAGATAATGTTATTTTTTGATTTTACGCAACGATTTTATCATATATTTATTCTCTTGAAATCAGGTCTGGCCAAGCGAAAAAAAATAAATTTGCCAACAGATGAGCCTAAAATGATGGTCCACCTTGTGTTGAGAATCTTGACTGAGCTGCCCTGTTTATTCTCTTCCATTTTTGTGATAGTTTGTTATCTCCGTTCTGCTTCATGAGAAAGCACTTCTAATTTCCACCGGTTCCTATTCCTGCAATGCTTTTCCCCACACAACGCCAAAAAGTAGACCCAGACACGTCGCTTGTTGTTTCTGTTGCTGCAAAACACCATTTTTACTTGACCACTTCATTTCATTTCCTTCTTGTGAGAAGGAAATGGACAAAAAGCTTCTGGACTACACATTGGTCTCCTCCGGCCTTCTTCTCATGCTCACCTACCACATTTGGCTTTTACATCGCATCCTCACATATCCCAATAAGACCGTGATTGGCATCAACGCCATGAATCGTCGCTTATGGGTTCAAGCTATGATGGACAATGCACCAAACAACGGCGTCCTTGCCGTCCAAACACTAAGAAACAATATAATGGCGTCGACCCTTTTGGCCTCGACTGCCATAATGCTCTGCTCTCTCATTGCCGTCCTGATGACGAGTGGCGGTGGCGGTGGCAGCGGCCAGAGTCAGTCCCCATTGGCGGTGCTTGGAGACAGAAGTCAATTTAGTTTCTCATTCTCTGTCAAGTTCTTTGCCATATTGGTTTGCTTTTTGGTGGCGTTTTTGTTTAACGTTCAGTCTATAAGGTACTATAGCCATGCAAGCATTCTTATCAATACGCCATGCAGAAAGGGTTTGATCGATGATCGGCATCAGCGCGGGCTCACGGCGGATTATGTGGCCACTACGGTGAATAGAGGGAGTTATTTTTGGTCGTTGGGATTGCGTGCGTTTTACTTTTCATTTCCTTTGTTGTTGTGGATCTTTGGAGCTATTCCTATGTTTTTGTCTTCGGTTCTTCTTGTTTTTATGCTCTATTTTCTTGATGTTTCGTTTGAGTTTTGTTGTGCTGAAGGGAATTCGGCGTACCTCCCTCAAAGGGATGAGGAAGAGGAGATTGGGAAATAGATTTTTTTTTTTCTGGGAAAGTATCAACTTTTGTTCTAGTAAAATTCCGAGGCCCGAAAAGTAAAGTTTTGCAAATGATCAACCTTAATCCTCCCTCATATTGTTATATGAACATACTCATATCATCAATAGGAGCATAGTAAGAGAACCTAAGTACTCTTTTGATCTCATTCAATTTTATATACAATTTATCATAATCATAAATATCGATCATATGACATGAATTCAGCCCAATTCTTTTATACTTCTTAGTATTCTCCAACGTATCTTACATTCATTTGCTATACTAAAATGATGAGATGCTGCTTGATTTGGGATTTAATTTGTTGGTTAGTTCCAACCTTAGATTTAATAAGTTCTATATTAAGTGAAAGTTCTATATTAAGTGCAAATATGAGTACTATCGCTCAACAAATATTATCCCACCCCTCAAGTTTTACTCTAAATGACCATTCGTAGCTTGTGAATCTAAGGAACGACTCCTCTAGTGAAGATGAGTTTCAGAGTTTCACTCTCCTTAACCAATCTCACCTAATCACCTGGAAAACACAGCCAAAATTCGAGCATTGGCAGTTGTTGCCTTCCATTCCATTCACGTTGCCTTCACATATGAGCCCTATTCACACATGGTGACTTTTTTATCTAACTAATAAGGGCAAGCCATCACTAATAGAAAATGAAAGAATAGTAATCTCATATTGGTTAGTTAAGAGAAATATCATGAGTTTATAATTATCTACCTATTTGGTTTTTTTGGAAAAACCACTAAAATTTATGCATAAAGTGGATAATATTATATTATTGCAATTTAGACCTAAAGTGAATAATATTATATTATTGCAGATAAATGTATATCACTCCACTTGAATTATAAGAAATAAATTTTTTAGGTTTGTTCTGATGGACTATTGACTATAAAAAAAAATGTAAAAATTATAAACACAAACAAATTTGGTAAATTAGACACTTTTTTTTTTTTTTTTTTAATCTTATGGATACGAAATATAATTTAATCTTGGCAATTAATACACCGACGAGGGTAGTACTGTAATTACGCAACCATCTGGGAATCGGGTTGCAACGGCGACAGGTTGAGTAACGCGGGTTCAAGAGGCTTTCTCGTGCTGATATAAGAGCTTCAGTCTCATTCTCATTTCCTTATTTCCAGAGAGCTGCATCGAAAGTGGTACGTGCTTCTTCCTCCAATCCAAATCGTGTTTCTCTACTGTTTATGAATTTTCTGATCTACAATGCTATTGGAGCTACGATGATCGCACTCGATGTAGTTGTAAATGCAATTCGTCTAGGTTTAGCCTCTGCGGTTCGGTCTGCATGTCATTTTGTCGCGGAAATTCATTTTCATGCTTCTATTGTTGAGGATATAGAGAAATTAGATTGTATTCTGCAGGTGCACGAGTTAGGGGGAGTCGTTCGGGGTTTCCGGCTTGATCTGAACGGTTAAATTTACGAATTGTTCATTATCTAGCGGGTTATTAGTACGTTTTGATCTAGCTGTTCGTAATTCTCTGGATATTAGAAATTCTGCTGAGATAACGTAAAGGAATGGGATGAATACATTGGAGGGGGGCTATATATTCTAATTAATTTCCATTTAATACAATGATTTCATTATGAGATGGTCAGAAAAATTTAGATCTTCTTTGGTCGTGGTTATTGAGGTTTGAGTCTTGTTTCTTTTCTTTCTGCAGCTTTGGCCATTGTCAGTAACTTCAAAAACACCCATGGATGCTTCAGAGCGTAGGTACTTGGAGGATGATGATACGTCAATAATGAAAACGATTAAAGGTGCAACTACAGGATTTGTTTCTGGCACCATTTTCGGGACAATTGCTGCCACTTGGTATGATGTACCCCGTGTTGAGAGAAATGTTGCTTTGCCTGGGCTTGTGAGAACCTTGAAAATGATGGGAAACTATGGGATGACGTTTGCTGCTATTGGAGGGGTATACATTGGCGTTGAGCAGCTTGTGCAGAATTATAGAATGAAGAGAGACTTCGTTAATGGAGCTGTAGGTGGTTTTGCAGCTGGAGCATCTGTTCTCGGATACAAAGGTGAAACTTTCTACTCTTTCTAGATCTTGATGCAGTCGCAATTTCTATTCTTTCATTAACAAATGTGAAGAAAGTTTTTTGTATGGTTTGTTTCTCTTTCTTTCCGCTTTCCTCTCTTGGAGAATGGGATAGAATTTTATTTGGCATATTTATGTGAACATATTATAGACTGGGATAAATCCATACCATCCACAATTTCTATTCTTTCATAAATTGACCCAATGTGAACATATTTTCAAATTTTATAGAGGAAAAACTAATAGAGGCTATTTTGTTTTACATAAGTTAACAATAATCTAACAATAGGGATCAATTTTATGCTTTATTGAAAGTTTAAGTATTAAGTATGGATTTTTATAAGTATAGGGACCAAAATGGAATGATGCCCAAATTATAGGACATAGTCGGTATTTTAACCTTTCCTTTCTGTTTTGGTTGGAAATGTGTTGAGTTGGTTGATTGAACTTGATCTTCATGGGGCCTTCTTGAATATTTTTCCTTGCGGAGAACAAGGGGCATATTTCACTTACTCAATTTATGGACATTACTTCACTTCTATCAAAAGTGATTGGAAAGGGTTAAGAGGATTTTTTCAAGCTACTTAGAATTTTTAAGATTTCTTCGGGCTTATAAAAGTGAAAAACATTAGATTTGTGGTTTTTAATATTCCTTTTGCTGAAGTGAACTCTTGCAAATAAAATGTGGTGCAAGCTTGTAACTATCCAGTCTCTTACTCGAGGATGATTTCCCTTGGGTGATAAATCCATTAAAGTTGGAGTCTTGGAAGCCTGTGAAAGAGGTCCTGTATAAGTTTGAAAATGGGAATTTTACCTTTCTAATGGTGGGAGATTGACTCTTTTTGAGGCAGCTCTTGCAAACGTACGTACCTATTTCATGTCAAGTTTTTCTATGCTTTTAAAGGAATGGTAGGTTTTGGGAGAAAGTTCAGGAACTGCTTTCGGGGATGGTAATTTGATGGTAGTTTGTAAGAATCAAATCAGATTTGACAGAAAGTGTTCTCTAGCGATATAGAAGAAAGGAAGATCTAAAGAAAAGGAAAAGGCATTCAACTCGGATACCTTTAGCCAATCATCCAATTCAGAATACTTAACAAAGATCTAACATTGAACACCTATTAGAAGCATTCCAGAATTGTCTAACCATGTTTACCATCACCTTACTGCTTTGGAGCATTGAGTCTAGGAAAAAAGGACAGGAGAGTAAATTATCCAGATGTCATCCAAAAACTTAACTCTATTACCTCTTCCCACCTAGAATATGGAACCAAAGGCTGCAGGATCCGCAATATATCTCAGCTAGGAAATATGGAATCAAGTGCTGCATGACATTTCTACATGTGGTCATCCACCTGACTTATCCTAACCATACTTGCTAGTGACATTTTTGTGCCATGGTGCATTGCTTTCTAGAAGGAACCTTCGTATGCATTTGGTTAAAGAAGTGCACTTCCACTTATCTACATTGGTGAAGCCACGATCTCCATCCTCGAAAGAGCGAGAAGCTCAACTCTTTTGTTTCACCTATAGAACCTCCATCCTAGTCTGCACCTCGCGAAAGAATTCCCTCTCTTATTTTTATCAATGCTTCGAGTAACTGGAGCCATGAAGACACAAATAACTAGTCTGCATGTTAGCAACCACTCCTTAGTTAGGGCAGAACCATAAATTTGGAGGGCAAAAACTTTCTATTCGAACTTAATTAGAGGAGATAAATTAGTTAAGAAGTGCTACATTTTTTTTTTTTTCGAAAAAAAAAAATATATAATCTCAGACAAACAAGGGAGAGAGTTTCTTTTTGTCCTGTAGTACCCATCTCACCCTTCCGTCAATATTAGAAATTTCTCTATAAATAATTCTTTAACATTGTTGGACTTCATATCAGTCTAAAATAATGATGATGTAGCAAAATAAATGTAAGTAGAATCCAAACTACTGTATTACTAGAAATTTCCCTCCAAGAGGGGTGATTTCTCGATCTGGATGTAGTTTCTTGCCATTTCTTGTTAGTTATACTTATAACAAGATATACCTATCAGTATCGCCATTTGATTGTAAAGTGAAGTGCCATTCCGATCTTTCTGATCCATTGCATAGGATGTGGTTCTAATATGCTTTCTTTTCAAGTCTCTAATAAGTTAAACTCCCTCTGAAAGTGGTTAATTGATGCCATTGTTTTGTTTTAGGAAAAAGCATTTCAACAGCCATTTCCGCTGGAGTTGCTTTGGCAGTTACATCTGCATTAATTGATGTTGGTGGTCAAACCACAAGAATTGACAATGGAAAGGAGTACTACCCTTACACCACCAAGAAAAGATCCCACATTGAGTAGCATTAGTAATCTTTGCAGCAATTGGGAAAGAAGATCTTGGCTGGCTTTCTCTTTTGGGCTTTCCAGAGATGTAATTATACTCTCAGTTCTCTCGAGTAAGCTTAACAGGGAATGTTGTATGAATAAAGGTACCATCAATTTGTTCTTGTTTTCGGTTAGTTTTGGATTTACCACCATTGATATTTGTTGGAAGCTTTTCAATTTGGGATAACTGTGAAGGTGGTTGAGAGGAATTGTCAAATGACACTGTTTTTCTTTTCAGGGCAAATAATATGATCCCATCATAATTTTATATCTCAATTTAGAATCCACCTTGAAGATTGATATCATATGGTCAAATATTTGGTTTCATCAGCCCTCATTTCACCTTTCTATTTTGTGAAGCATGAAAGGCAAAGGAAACATTGAGAAGCAAGTAAGAAAAATTGATGGGCTTGATCATCTAGGCCCGATAAACTCTAATATAGTGGGCTTAAAATTTTCCTGCTTTATAATGGGCTTGGTCATCTAGGCCCAATAAACTCTTCCTCCTAACTATGCAAAGGGTCAACAACACTCTCTATGATGCATTCATATTTGATTCATCATTTTATAAAAAGCGAGAATCCATGTTCCTAAAAGTAGAGTATATTGAATTAAAAATCATTCACTAAATTTGATATTTTAATATAAAGTCAAAGAATATATAAGAGAAAATTGATGCATGTTTGGACTAATATTATTTTTATCAATCTATCATACAATACAATGAATTTGGGCTATATCAAGCTTTCAATATTCTTTGCCTCTAAATCAAATTCCAAAACCCTAAATTCACTTTACGAGGCATTCAAATTTAAGTTATCGTTCGAATATTTGGTAGCTGTTAAAAAATGATCTATTAGTTTATGCTTTTGGATCCAGTGACAATTTAACATAATATTAGAATAACATGTCTAGTGTTTCAATGACTGCAATGTCATTTTTTTTTACCGATTTATATCGATCTTCACAATTTATTCTACGATCCCTACTTAGAAGCTTCTCGCTCGTGCCAAAAGTCTCGTAACATGCAAGAATAGCAAATAGAATACTACATACATTAACCCGCGTAATAAAGTTTCCAACCCTAAATGAGTAATTATTTTTTTTATGTTAATAGTATTTTTATTTAATTGTCACATTACAAAGCTTATCAATTAATTTGCATTTAAATTTTTGGAGAAAACTAGTTAAAAATAAATATTCAAAGAAAACTCATGTTTATTTTAATATTTTTTAAAAAATAATATTAAATAATTGTCTTCCACCAAGCGTGCTTGAGTCACTCTACATATCATTGTCAACTTTGGAGTTGAAATTCAGAATATTAACCAAATTAAATTTTAATTAATAATTTTTTTTAAAAGGAATATATAATTGGGTCAATTGCGTACGTGTTATTTCATACCATTTTCAAACTTTAATTGGCTGGAGTCATATAATATGAAATACATTATTTATTAAAATTAAATAATTATTTTATTTTAATTGTTTTTTTTATATTATATATTGAAAAACTATGTATAAAGAGAAATAAAAATTAGAGGAAATTTTAGTTTCTGGCTCTTCTTTTGGTTTTAATTAATTAAAAAATTATTTCAAGATTTTTCAAACTCTAATATGATAGTGACGGTCCATTATATAAAAAAGTCAACTATGAAAAATTGCATTTTTTAAACTATAATTTATATTTGATTTTATTAACTAAATTGTCATTTTGTTTTAATAATTAAGCCTCTAGTGGTGCAAGTCACGCAATCCTTTGTACATATAGTTTTTATTTTATTTTTTTCCATATTATCAAAAAATAATAATAATAATAATAAACTAACTATTTAAGATTTTATTAACTTAAATAACATTTGCATTTATTTTAGAGAAAAAAAAAACATGCCACATTTCATAAAAAATTCTTGAAAACCCGACAAACAAAACAAATGAGAACGCATATCAAACAACCTCGTAAAAATCAAGTCTATATTTTCATTTCATATTTAAATTTGTATGTCGATTTAATTAATTGAATTATATTCATATTTACCAAAAAAAAAAAAAAAACATCAAATTTGGTCTAAAATCAATATTTGACTCACTTTGATAGATGTTACATTAAACTATATGTTATATTTTTTATGGAATAAAATATAGTTGACAAACTTTATTAGATGATTGCCATATTATGATATCATATACATTGTGGGAATCTTGTAAATCAGTTAGGCCAAATATAATATAAATAAATATTTCATATATTTAATGCCTTTTTACTCCATAATAATACTATATGTTTATCCAAATAATAATAATAATAATATATACCCAACCAAATTAAAATAAATTCTTATTAATATTATTGCACTATAATGTTTTTTTTAATTATTTAAATTTTTTTTATTCATCCCGATATATTATGTTATATTAATAACTAAAATCTCATAAATTTTAAATATCAAACGTTTATAAATCACGATACATCATCAATTACAAATATAAAACGTTCATGACACAATTTTTATAATTTAGTTTGAATTAAAGTAATTTAAATTGGTCGGGTTATGTGTATTATATATATTAACACAAATTGATATGGGATTAAAAATTTAAAAAGAAACTTCCACAAATTTAGGTAAAATAATTTATCAAATTTTAATATAATTTTTTTTAATGTGCAGTTAGAAAGGTTCCTGTGTTCCGGAGTGGTTAGAGGACCAAGAATAGAAAAATAGCGGGAAAAGTGGGGGCGGTCTCGGTGGGCCCCACCGGAACGACTTTCCAAACGTAGAGCCTCAGCCATCCGATCAATAAATGCGGGACCCACACCCTAACTTTCTCCCTCAGATAGACGATGGATATTACACCCACGTCATAGGTCAATTCTGCTAATTTTGCAGTTTCCCCGTCAACTGCTTCCTATGACAATTAATTAATATAAATAAAAAAATACGAATAATATAATAAAAGATAAGAACTCAAAAAATAATAATATTAGAATTAATTATAAATTTGGTGCATACAAAATATTCTTTATAATAAAAGTTTTTAATCTTTAATACTACAAATACTCAATTTTAAAAATTAAACAATCTATATTAAATTTCTATTTTACCCTTCATCTCTCTCCTCCCGAGTTTTACTACTACTTTTTTCCTGTTTTTCTCTTTACCACTGCATGTTCGGTTCAACGGATATGAATATTAAATACTCGAGAGCTACACGTTCGAAGTTGCAAATATTCTGATTGATGCCAGTAACGTTTATATTAAATTCTAGAGAGTTGAAGTTAAAAATCTAAATACAGTGTGAGCCTCTAAAAATACCTATATTTTAAATATTTTGAGCTTAAAAAAATGATTAATATAATATCTCTATTTTGTATCGTTTTTTCAAAGTAAAATTAATATTGAAATTTGAAGGAAAAGAAAAGTAATACTAATGTATAAAATTAAAATAAAATAATAAAAAAAAACCCTTGTATATTAGGTTTATTAATTTGCCCATAATTAATATTTTTAAAAATAATTAAAAGTTAAAAAACTTATTAAATATAAAAATGATAATTTAAGGAGGTATTAATTAAATTTGAAAATTGAAATTTAATATAATTACTAAATAAAAATAATACTTACCTACTCTAACAATAATCACATTCATTTTCTCCCCTAAAAATCTTATTTTCTTTGGTTTTATTTTTTCTCTAATAATAGAATTATTGAATTAAATAACGGTAGGATTATATCATATTATAATTATTAATACTCAACTAATATATGATAGAACTAACATATATATATATATATATATATATATATATATATATATATATTCGAAATATTTTAATCAATATTTTTTAATCTTTTTGATTTAAATATGCTTACTACCTTAATCAATTACTTAATATCAGCCATTTGACTAAAATAAAACGAGCTATAAGGTTTAAAAAGTTTTGGCAATGTCCTCCTCAAAACCTTGAGTCGTTTCATATTCATAAATGGTTATATGACGTAATATGTTATGTTTCGTTCTTGAATTTAGAAACGAGAAATGTAGGCATTTAATGACATTCACATATGACGAATATATATATATATATATATATATATATATATATATAGTTTGATAAAATTAGGGTAAGAATTTCGTGAATAGTCCTTATTATCGTAACTATTCGAGTTGATTATTTGCAAGAGTTTTATCCTCGGGACTAAACCTAAAGTTCGTTCCGAATCATAAATTTAGTCATTGTATTATAAATATTATATGGTTACTCTTTCGAGTATATGCATCGTGTATAATCATATATATCGAATTCGTCTTATAAACATATCATATATGGCGGTAAAAACACAAATTTAATTGACATTAACTCGTTTTTCTAAAGTCGAAAGTTCAAATTATCGTGCTCTTGATATGTAACGAAAAAACGTCACGAATGATGGACAAGAGCAGCAAATAAATTAATTGAAAAAAAGAGGGAAAAAAATTTAGGTTTATGGAAAGTGTTTTAATTTCTAGAGAGAGAAGCTTTTTTGTTGTTGTTTTCTTTTCATTCAATTCAATCCATTTTTTCCTCTCTCTCTCTCTTCAAACCGACTGATCATCTCTCTCTCTCTCTCTCTTATGAATCATCCAAATATGTGAGAACTGAAGCTTGTTGACGCCATTAATGGAGAATTACTGAAGAACTCTTCAACAAGAACAGCAAGAACAACAAGAACAAGAAGAAGAACAAGAGGAGAGAGAACAAAGGTGTGAACTTTTAATGGCTTCCTCCAATATTAAAACCAGCTCCATCAGTGAAGAAGAAGAAGAAGCACGACAACTACTCCATCATCATCATCAACAACAACAACAACAACATCAGCTTTTGCAAACTCCAAACTTTGTCATCCCCAAAAATCCATCATCATTCAGCTTCCAAAATCAAGACTTTCATCATCATCAATTACCTTTCTCTATGAATCTCCCTTCCATCTCTCCAAATTTCATGTAATTCTTCCTAAAAATTTTAACTTTTTTTTTATTTTTTTATTTTTTTTTACTGAATTTGTTTTGTTGATTCTTGTTCTCAGAAGCAAAGATGGAGGAGGTGATGATTTGGGAGAATTGGATCATGCCCTTTTTCTATATCTTGATGGACAAGAACCCTCCACAAACATCACTCAACAAGATCAAAGACGTATTTTTTTTTCTCTTTTTCTGTTTTTTTTTTTTTTTTTTTTGGTTGTTCTTGGGGTTTGTCTGAAGATTCTTCACACCAACAACATGGGTTTGTTCCAATTTGTTGAATTGATCTTCTGTGGTTGTACTTCTTTGACCACAACACACTCTTTGTTCCTCTCTCTCTCTCTCTCTTTTGGGGTTTGAGTATATGTTTTATTCCTTTTGGCTCTTCCATTTCTTACCCTTTTCTCTTCTCAAACATTACACGCATTCAAACCCTTCTCTCCTCCTTAAATTTACCATAATTCAATCGTTTTAGAAGTCAGTCAGTCGGTTTAAGCATTCTTTATAAAGACGTGTTTGTTTTTTTGTTGCAGAGAGTTCGGGGATGAGACCACCGACGTTGAACATCTTCCCGTCGCAGCCGATGCACGTCGACCCATTGCCAGCAAAAGTAAATAAATGAGAAAAATTGCATCTTTTCTCCAAGTTGATGATTAGTTATGATATTAAATGGATTAAGAAAAGAAGAAGAAGAAGAAGAAGACATTTTCTTTTTTTTTTTATATGAAATTTGGATTTGGTGTTGTAGGCAAACACAGCATTGGTTAACCATGGTGATTCAAAGATCAAAGCATCAGAGCCATCCAAGGAGTTGGCCAACCAACGCAGCGGTGGAGCCACTCCATCCGGACCACCCCCAACTCCAAACCCAAACCCAAACCCAACTACAACAATAACCGAACCTCATGCCAAACCTCCAAAAGTAAACCTTTTTTTTAATTAAATAAAAACAAAATCACCTCTTAATTAACATTAAATTGAACCCTTTTTTCTTTGTCGCAGCGTGAGGCTAACAAGAAAGGGCTGACCTCAAGCTCAGAGCAAGAAGGACCCAAAACTCCAGACCCCAAGGTCTAAAAATCCCACCTTTTTCATTCTATACCTGTTTTTGAGCTCATTCACGCTTTAAAATGGCTTCTTTTTGCGTCATTTTCAGACTCTTAGAAGGCTGGCTCAGAACCGAGAGGCTGCAAGAAAAAGCAGGCTAAGAAAAAAGGTCGTTTTTTCCATTCTTTCTCGTGTGTTGAGAATTGTTGGGAGGAAGTCTCACCTTCACTAATTTAGGAAATGATATATTTCTCCGTTTGGGAAAACCCAAAGTAAAGCCACGAGAGTATATGCTACACAATATCATATTATTGTGTAGAGTCGTGATTCCTATCATCATCCTGAGTAACTTTTTTTTTTTTTTTTTTTTTTCGGGTTTGAATGCATTTTCAGGCCTATGTTCAGCAGTTGGAGCTGAGTAGGATTAAGCTGACGCAGCTGGAGCAAGAGCTACAAAGAGCAAGAACTCAGGTAATATATATATATATTTGAAGTTTAATTCATTATTCTGTAATATGATGTTATTGTTGGTGTTCATTAGGGTATGCTTGTGGGTGGTGGAGCAGCCATTTTAGGAGCTGACCAAGGACTTCCCCCTGGTTTCCATAACCTCACCTCCGGTAACAATCCCTAATTATTAGTAATTACGTACGTCCACGATGATATGATATTATCTTACTTATAAACCTTATACTTTTGTAGATGCTGCAGTGTTCGACATTGAGTATAGGCGGTGGCAGGAGGAGCACCACCGGCTGATGTGCGAGCTCCGAGCAGCCGTGCAGGAGCATTTACCGGAAAACGAGCTCCGATTGTTTGTCGACAACTGCCTTGTCCACTATGACGAGGTTTTGAACTTGAAAATGATGGTGGCTAAGTCCGACGTCTTCCACCTTGTCTCCGGCATGTGGAAGACGCCGGCGGAGAGATGCTTCCTGTGGATGGGCGATTTTAGGCCCTCTGAGCTCCTTAAGGTACCTTTTCATTATTTTCTCTTTGGTTTTTCCTTCCTAATTTTCTTTCTTCACAACAAAAAAGAAACATAACATAATAACATTATTATTATTTAACATTGGTACATTGATAATATATTTTTCAAAATCTATTTCTCGGGTCGAGAAATTATTCGACATGGTTGGAACGTTGTCACCAGCAACAGTATAGTATTAGATATATTGTTTTTGGTGACAATGTTCCTACCCTGTCGAATAATTTCTCGACCATAAAACCCAAAAAAAGGGGTAAAATGATGGGACGGGAAGCGACAACGTTGAGTGTTTGGTTGTCGAGAAAATATCGGAAGTGTGAAGCAACAATAAATGACGAAAGGGTATTGAAATTTTGCATAATATGTAAGGATTAGGTAATGCAATGTAGAAAGGCAATACCTTTATACTACAAATTGGTTGTGTGTGACATAGAAATGAATGGAAATGGAAAAGAATTGCATGGCTCTCTCTCTTTGTCTCTAAGAATAAATGCTATTTTTGACCATAAAAAATTAACCCCAAAAGTTTGGTGTATTTGTGTAGATAGTAATGGGTGAAATAGAGCCATTAACAGAGCATCAAATATTGAACATTTGTGGATTGCAACAATCCACACAAGAGAGCGAGGAGGCATTGTCTGAAGGCCTTGAAGCCCTTAACCAGTCCTTATCAGACACCATCGCCGCTGATTCATTGAGTAACCCTCCCAATATGGCTAACTACATGGGCCAGATGACCTTAGCCATCAACAAGCTCTCTACCCTTGAAGGCTTTGTACGACAGGTACCTTCCCATCTCTCCCATCTCTCTCTTCAGTGTCTTACAAATCACGACTCTTCACAATGATATGATATTGTCTTACCCTTTTCCTGATCCAAAAGCAACTCTCGTTATATCCCGAAGTGTTCATGTGGTTGGTTGGTTGGTTACTGGAATCTACGAATATTTCTATCTCTATTCTATCATTCGTTTTGTTCTTTATCTTCTTCCCGACACCTACCTTTCAAAACCTGACCCACCATACAATATCCAAAGATAAATCATTGAGCAACTAATAAATTATAAGTTTTTATAAAAGACGAATGAGATGTTAGGTTTGAGTTTTGTTTAGTAATATAATTTGTTGTTATTTGACCTTTTTTTTTTTGTTATGATTGTAGGCAGACCATTTGAGACATCAAACCATTCATCGATTGCATCAAATGTTGACGACCCGACAAGCTGCACGATGTCTGCTAGCCATTGCGGAGTATTTTCATCGACTTCGAGCTCTTAGTTCCTTGTGGTTAGCTCGACCGAGGCAGGATTGACTCGGAAGTATACCCTTTTTTAAGTGACCAAATCTTAACTTCTTCCTTCTCATGGTTTTCCCTTTTAGCTCATGAAGCTCTCTCTAAGATATAGCTATAGAACATGAGATATAGATAAATAAAATAGTTGTTGATGAACCATTTTCTCTCACTAATTATAAATATACGAAGCAAATAGCTCTTTGATTCCTCAAGGATGGAAGAAAAGTCCAAAATAAAAACAACTCTAAGCAGCTTCCACACAATAATCAAAGAAATGTTGTTTTGTTCATTTTCAAAGGAGCAGTTGCTGCTGTATAATAAACTAATAAAACACTGTCTTGGAGACATTTGAGAGTTGAATGGAGCAGATATATTATATTGAAGAGATTGGTAATTGATCCAAGAATATGTTAGATTTGTTCATGTTTGGTGGGAGGTAAACGTAACGATTCCACTGGCAAATATTGTCTATTTCGTTCTTCTTCCTAATCGATATGGAACCCTCCTCCCAATCCCTCCTTACGGGGCCCAGCGTCTTTGCTGGTACACCACCTCATGTCCACCCCTTTTGAGGCTCTGTCTCCTCGCTGGCACATTGTCCGATGTTTGATTCTAATACCATTAGTAGTGGTTCAAGCACACCGCTAGCAAATATTGTCTTTGAATTTTTTCCTTCGAATTTCTCAATTGAGAAGACTGAAAGGAAAAATCATATAATATCTGCTAGTAGTGTGCTTATATAACACTCCCTCTATTACAAGAAAAATTGAAAATTGACAAACAATATGAGCAAAGTTCAACATGTCAAATAAACCACGAGTTGGGTCTGACTCGAGTGCGATCACACTGTAATTTTAGGCATTGCTTCTGAATAGTGTTGTCTAATGTTTATAACTATGAACGTGAAATTAGGAAAAAGCAGACATCGCAGAATAGTATCATATCAGATTTACAGGTTGAATGATACAAATCCACAGAATAAGAAGAAAACAAGAAAGAAAGAAATAAGCCACCATCTTTACATATTTGGTGCAAAGCTTCGTGTCACAATGGCGATTCTTTCCATTCGAGTCTGTCGAGCCCATCAACAATCGCCCGACGAAACTCGTTATTGTGTAGAATGAAGGAAGACACATGACCACCAGTCACCCATCTTACTTCTGAACCAGGCCAAGCTTTCTGGAGCTCGAGCACAGAGTGTTTCGGAATGTAGCCATCGTCCTGAAACTCAAAAGTGTTTGAACTAAGCTTCAACGCAGCAAACAAAATAGCAATAAACAAACCGTTTTGTAAAGCAACACGAACGCAGGCTTTAGAATACATCTCTCAGAGTTCAATCAAAATTAAGCTTTGTTACTTTTCATTAAGAAACCAAACTTGCAACCAGAAGAATAATAGAACAGAGGGCAGGCCACAAGAGCGTACAAGAAAGTGCTCCAATTCTTAACCATCAATGACAAACAAATATTACAAGAACTAGTCACTAAACCCCACATGGTAAGTGTTGAAGTGAAGCAAATTCAAGGCCTCTCTAATAGTTTCCAACTAAATATTCCATAATAAGTCAAGAACCAAGCCTACAAAAGAAAACGTACAGCAAATACAAGCAACAAGATCACATATTATGAATGGCATAAGACACCATATCATCACATTTAGAGATAAAAGGAAAGCAGAACACTTGAGAAATGTATTGAATGCAGTAAAGCAGGATCAAGAACTTACAGTAGCTGCAACAAGTATGACAGCATTGGGATTTTTCGGGATCGGAAAGCGTGTGACATCTGTAAGAGAGAGTACATTCCGCATCCGTTCTCTAACCTCCTCAAGGGTCATGGCAGACTTCTGCAATGCAAGATCCTGTCTTAATGCTTCCCAAGCAGTTCCATGCTTTAAAATTCCCTCACAGAATGCCACAACAGCAGAGTGTGGAGAAAGGAAAGGAAACGTCGCAATTGGTGTAGGGTGTAGAGATCCAACCATTGCAGCATGTACTCCTCCTAAATTTCATAAATGGGTCCAACTTAGGAATTTGTTTCTGAAATGACTGCTTAAATGCAAACATATGTCAGATTTAAAATTTAAACTAGGCTCTCAGAGTAAGGATTTAATGCCAAAACTTTAATATGTAATGATTTAGTCCATGAAATTTAGTGAGTAGCTTCATAACCATAATGACAAGTTATCTAGATGAGGCATACCCATGCTAAGCCCACAAATACCCATCTTTCCAAACCCTGCCTCAGAGTCTAACCAATGTAAAAGACTGCGAGCCTCTTCAATGGTTGCTCTTCCCAACAAAAGCAAGTCACTAACACACAAGAGTTTGGCACCTGATTGCAGCATGGGTCGTCGCTGACCATAGAAAGGACTGTAGTCGAATATTTGACACGAAATTAATAGCTTAAAGTTTTGCATAACATTGTTAGTGACTTTAGTTTCATTTAACAGATCAGGATAAAGCATACCTCTCAAGCACCATGGTTGCAATATTTTCCTTCAATAATGGCCCCCCAAGACGTAGTCGTCTTTCAAATGTATGGTCACCAGTCCCTGCAAAATCGTTGTTTGTGTAGGGTTATCATCTGACCTTTACAATAGAGAAGCACTTCATTCAGTCAATGAGATTGATATTCAATGAACAACAAACATATATACATGACCAGAAGAAAAAAGAAAAAGAGAGATTCCAAAGAAACTATAATTCTAATTTTGCGTTTGAGAGGTGGAGATTTGAACCTTCGGCATTTTCTAGGACATATAACCAGTTAGTTATGCTCAAGTTGGTCTCTTTGATAATGTGTCTAAAACTTTCTCACCTAGAATTATCTACTAAATATGAGATCATGTTCTGTGAGCAGCAAACTATGAGATCCTACGTCGGTTGGAGAGAGGAACAAAACATTCTTTATAAAGATGAAGAAAAAACATTCTTTAGAAGGACATGGAAACCAAAAAGGAAAACCCAAAGTGGAAAATATCGGCTAACGGTGGTGAGCTACGGTTGTTACACAAACATAAGCAGTAAACAAGATAAGTATTCACTAAAAACAAGATTGATATTATGTAAAGCATTACAAAACATGATACCTGCCAAATGAACAACACAAGACATCTTGTGGGTTGGCACAGATTTAGGCATGAGAAAAGCAACCCTTGCATTATGACTCTCGGGAGGCAATGCAGCAAGAAGCTGTTCATCACAAGGGGTCTTGAAAACCCCTTCTCTCAAACGAGCACTCTCATTCTCCCAAACCGTTCTCCAAATGGGTCTAATCAAACTGGGAGGCAAATTCTGGCCTACCATATCTGGGAACAACTGTTTGATCATCTTTTCAAGCAAATCCAGCTTCGAACCACCCCATCCCCTCGAGAAAAACGGTGGGCTGATCTTGGTTCTGTGCACAAATGCACCATACACATGGTCCAACACATAATGAAGCATTCCAAGATTAACAGTGACCATCGTAAGAAAACCCCAATAATTAACAGCACACCACAAAACAAATCAATCAATCGGATAAGCTACCTAAGATCCATGAAAACAAATCAAAAAAGAAGATCAAAACAGTCCCTCATCAAGCGATTTGGGCGTGAAAAAATAAAAAACCCCGATTAGATCTGAAGGAGTAATTGGAATCGAATAAACTTAGAAACCCAGATCCCGAAAAAAACAGAATGGAAGCTGGATTAATCAAAGAAAAGAAGAAGGAAAACAAAGGGAAAGGGGTGTGATTCATAGAACAAAACCATAAATGGAAGGGCGGAAGGTTCGAAGGAAAGAAGACGGCGTTAAAGATGAAAATAAGAAGGATAAGATGAAGAAAACAAAAACAGCGGGCGGATTTGGGAGCCGCGAACGCGAATACTTGTTTACTTTATCCAAAGATTCGAACTTTAATGACCTATCGCCGCTTCCCGGCTTTTGTTGCGCCTACAATTAAATTTCAAGAAAAATAAATCAAATTTTACTCCTCAATTTGTGGATGAAGTGGAAATCAAAATCGCCAAAATTTATATTAACTAGATATTTAAAAGTAAATGATTAAAATAGAAGGAGAAATTTGAATTTCCATTTTTTTTTTTTTAAAAGATGTTTAATTTGTCTAAAACAAAATGGTAGGAAAATATCTTGTGGAAGCGGCTGATCGAAGGCGCGCTTGAAGGCGACTAATGTTAGTTCTGCGAAGGTTTCTTAATTGGAACAGTACTGTTCGAGAAGATTTGATCTTCGAGCAAACGCCTGGATGAAGCTACAGAACGAAACGAGTGGAAATTCAGAAGCAGCGTCTTCATTACAAAAGCAGCGTCTTCATTACAAATCCGACAAGGTAACATATGGATCATTGCCCTAATCTAATTCCGAAGCAATGCGTCTCAAAAAAGGGGCCCTGTGTTCGTGGCTCAACATTAATCGCAAAGTTACCGTTGCAGGTATTCTTTCCTTTAATCCCATTTCTTGAATCTTATGCCAATTTGGGGGTTTGCTTTTGTTGTTTCTTTCTTTCACGTGCTCGGGTTTTTCTTCGAATTTTAAATCTCCTCCCCTCTTCGATTTGATCCTCTGCTGCTTGCCTTCTGTTGATCTTTCGCTGTTTGATTTTGTTCTTTCTCAAGCTTTGTTCAGGGTTTTCAGATTCTTGACCTTCGTGTTTTTCCTTGCTTAATGGTAATGGGGACTCTTATTATCTTCGTTCTAGTTCTTTTTCCTTTCCCCTTTCCTTATTCGTTGTCAATTTTCTTTTGGGTGTGTGAATTTATAATCGTCTGCTTGAACTTTGGTTTTATATTTCAGTAACATAATGTGAATTCATATTGGCAGAACTTGAGCTATTGCAGCTGAAATGTAATTCTTAGTCATGGATATTTGTGATTTTAAGGCTGTTTATAACAAGCATCGTTTATTCACCAATCACCAATCGTAGCATAGCTCAACTAGTTAAGACGTATTTGAATTCTCTCTTGTTAAACTCAAAAGGATGAACATTTAAAATTTGATGGATTATGAAATTGTTCCGTTTAAAGAGATTGTTGCATTGTATATTAGTTTGTTATTATAGCTAAGTCCTTTACCGGCTGAGACTTATGAGGAAATGTAATAGTCCAAACTTACCATTAGTAGATATTGTCTTCTTTGGGCTTTCATTTTTAGGTTTTCTCTTAAGGTTTTTAAAACGCATCTGTTGGGGTGAGATTTCCACACCCTTATAAAGCATGCTTCGTTCCCCTCTCCAACTGATGTGAGATCTCACATCCACCTCCTCTGGGGCCTAGTGTCTTCGCTAGCACTCATTCCCCTATCTAATCGATGGGAGATCCGACAAAAAAGGTCTTATACCTACTAAAGTTGTATTCCACAGTTAAGGAGTTCCATTTGGGTTGTGCTGCACATAGATAACATCCAAATTTTCCAGCTTAATTGGACTATGAAGCCTAACCCTCTCTTTGACACTTGTGATATGGTAGGTTGTCAATTTTGTAAAATTCCACAGCTCAAAATCTGAACCTCACTATTGTTAAAAGCCTTTCAGTTTTTGAAGCTGTGAGATTCAAGTTACACGAGCTTATTGTACTGCATCATATTCCATATTACAACAAAGAAACATGATCATTTTGTAGTATTCCTGAACAAAGGTTTTGTTTAAGTGCATATGATTTTTGGACTGTATGTTAATGTTTTTGTAGACATCGAATTCGTTTTCGTTCTTGGTTTGGTTTGGCTCCTCTCCATCTTATTTGTAGTTAGGAAGGTGGAAGGAGTCTAAATCGATGGACGTTGCACATGACACACGATCAATTTGACTCAAAGTCCAGTACTAATAGAAGTAGCGTATGTTAATGCTTTTGTAAACATCGATTTTTCGTTGACTCATAGAGTAAGTATACAACCTTGTATTTATAGGAGAGCTTTCCTGTGACTAAGACCAAAACTGTTCAAGGAATTTAAAAAGGGGATATCATCAACAATTCCAACTTTGAAATTATTTGCTGGAGTGTAATTAAATATACGAGAGACATCCCTATCATATGAAGGAGTGTAATTAAATATACGAGAGGCATCCCTATCATATGATTATGGGCTCCGACTCCACGATATATCGACACGTATACTTCATTGTTACTTTCAGCGAATTTAGATAGCTACTTCTTTGGCCCTTGTAGCTATAGATGATATACCAGCATTGGTTTGTTCATGTTAAGCATCAGAGATAAAAGAAGGGCGTTCAAATTTTTTGGTCCAAATTATGGAATTCTTTCAATTTCTGACTTGTTTCCTCTTTCTTTGTTCTGTTAATTTCTCAGGCTACACCAGCATGCCTATTGGCTCTATAAGCGTTTGCACGAGGAATGTTGTCTCTCTGAACTTCTTCCGTGTTCGATCACAGATGGGCAGCAACATTTGTACCGTGCTGTCTCGAAGGACATCGAACTCTTGCTGTTCCTATGGCATTTCAAGACCAAAGTGTTTGGATCAAACCATCTCCACAATGTCCTCTTGTTCACCAAATACTAGCCAAAGATTTCAGGGAGGCTGTCTCAGTTATTGCTTCTCCAGACAGCCAATTGAGTTGAAGTCTTTGAGGGTCAAAGATTTGATTACAGATGAAGGGTTGTGTGGAAGAGGACTTGAAATTTCATTATCATGCAAAGGTATGAATATAAAACTCTCAATCCCCAATGATGATCAAATATAACATACGATGGCCAGAAAGATGTGCATCTGATGGCTTGTTATTCAACTTGTGAACCAGTCCATGCTGAAGCAGCTTGTGAGAAAGAGGATAATGAAGGAAATTCTGATTCTTCTCATGTCAAACTCTCTCATGGAAAAAAGGTTTACACTAAGTATTCTGTTATAGGTGAGCTTTGGAGCCTTCTACATCTTCTTTTACGTTAAACGGTCAAATCGACAATTGATTGTAGCAAATTGTTTGTTCTGGGCAGGAATTCCCGGAGATGGACGATGTTTGTTCCGCTCGGTCGCTCATGGTGCTTGTTTACGATCTGGGAAACCAGCTCCAAGCCAGAACCTTCAGAGAGATTTGGCAGATGAGTTGCGGACTAAAGTAAGTTTTATTAGTTTGTTTTTAAAAGAATACCATGGTGACAAGAATCCATATTTCAGACCAATTTCTTTGCAAAATTGGCCCTTCACTTATAATGATAGATCACTCATCTTTCAGGTTGCAGATGAGTTTATCAAGAGACGAGAGGAAACAGAATGGTGTCTCTCTCTCTCTCAAAAGAATTTTAAGTTTGTGAGGATCTCTTAAGACACAAAGTTGAACGTTCAGGAACTTATTAGATATTTTTAAAATTCAAAGATCTATTAAACACATTTTAAAGTCTAAGAACCTTTTAGATACAAATTTGAAAGTTCAATGACTAAACTGGCTCTACCGTATAGAACAAGATGAGGTTCTCCCATATCCATCCTGGTCTCACAATAACATCCTGCCTGTGTTGACAATAGGTTCATTGAAGGCGATTTCGACACGTACGTGTCTAATATGCGAAAACCACGCGTATGGGGAGGCGAGCCCGAGCTATTCATGGCTTCTCATATTCTTCAGTAAGCGCTTCCTCTCAATACTTGTTTCTCTACTGTGGCATATGAATGAATTGCTTGTTAAGATTGGAGGCTGTGGTTGCTGCTGCAGTGCACCTATCATAGTGTACATGTACGATAAAGCTTCTGGTGGGTTGATATCCATTGCTGAATATGGCGATGAATATGGCAAACAAAATCCCATCACAGTTCTGTACCATGGTTTTGGCCATTACGATGCTTTGCAAATTCCTGCAAATCAAGGGGTCAGTATATCAAAACTTTAGTGTTCCTTAAATCATGTACATTACTGAACATCTTGTATCTGGATGTCAAAATAGGTTTAGTCATTTCGTTTCGACCCATGTCATCAATTTGTAAGTGGCTCTAGAGTCGACCATAGTGCTCTTGGTCAACGTATATGATAAAAGGTTTGGAATGAGTACGTGGCTTGGATTAGCATAACTGTGATACTTAGCGTTAACAAAACGGTGTTCTAGGCTACATAACCCTACGTCAAAACGAAGCCTATGTCCAAACAAATACCTTAGACCCGACACCAAAATTAGATGGACTCAAATGTAGGCATAGGGGAGGGTAGCTGTATAGTATATATAGTCTGGGAGGGTGGACAAGTTTGGCAGAGATGACATAATCAGTGTATTTTACTTATTTAGCCCTACTTCTAATTATTAACTATTTTATTTTATTTTAACCGTATATAAAAATTTTAATTAAAAAAATAATTAAAACTTCAGTGTGGGCGGGCCCTTTACAACTGGTACTCCCTACATGTCGGCCCACTTCCTGGCCCACCACTTACCTTGACAAGTTGCCTCCCTTGGGACCATCACCCTCTATTTCTTTCTTTTCCTTTTTTTTTTCATTTGTTTTATTTATTATTTATTATTGCTTGTGCATCGCCGGAATTTCAAGGGGAAAAAGAATTACACGTTTTTTTTTTTTTTGTTAATTTATGAATTAATCTATATGTTGAACTAATTTTCAAAAATACTAATAAGTTGGTAAGTTTTTGGGGTTAAACATGTAAATTTCATTAAATCAGATAATATTTTTTAAGTTTCAAAAAATAATTTTGATATTGCATTATTATTTTTTAAACAAATGTTAGTGAAAATAATTTATCATAGACGTTGTAAGGTATATTAATTGGAGCAAATTAGTTGAGCTATTGACACCCAACAAGTAGATCTAACCCTAACCTAAAACTGGACAAAAAATCATGATGTAGGTTTGAGTGATTCGATTTGTGGAAGGTAGTACAATTTAGCTTATCTCCGGACATTGTTGTACGATCATTAGGCTTTACGTCGAAGCTAAGCTTAGGTCTAAATAATAGTTTAGCACATGTGATCCATCGGGATGCTCAACTTTATTTATATATGACGCTTCAACTCATGTTTTACCTTTTAGATTTATGGTTCCTCGTTATCGAGGTGCTCGTTGGTGTATCATGAGTTAACTCGTCCGATGATGATTATGGTACACAATCCAAGTAGTCACACGCCTCGTAAATTAAAAAAATTATTAAAAACTAAGAGAATGAAATTAAAAAAAAAAAAAAAAAAAAAAAAAAAAAAAAAAAAAAAGAAAAAGAGTAGGACAACACATAAATAAAAGATAGACGACATATCTAAGACAACTCACTTTTATCTAGTTCTACCTCAACTCCCCATATGTCACTATTTTTCACTTATTAATCATTGGTTTTTTTAATAAATAAATATATAAAAGACTGGAACATGGGCCCACCCCTACTTTAGGCTACATCTTCAGCTATGGGCCCATTGAAACTGGTCCTCCCAACATCTCGGCCCACCACTTCACACCACTTGTCGGACCTCGGGCCCAATAGCCTCTGCTCTTTTTATTTAATGTATTCATCCAAAGGGTTACTTAATAATGGATTAATAAATTGAAATAAATGTTTTTGGGAAAATTTATAAAAACCATCCTCAGTTATAAGGTTATTATGTTTCAATTTTATTAATCATCCATAAATAATATAAAGTGTGGGCATAAATGGAGTGGGCCCAAAAAGGAGAAGTGGGCCCATGAGGATGAAGTGGGCCCTTATGGGGGAAGTACCTTTAGAATGGGCTAATGGGCCTAAAAACGGACGACATTTCATTATTGTACTCTGTTTGGCTGCTGCTTCCCTATCCTCACAAATACGTACCCAACCAAATTCAATTACATATTATTATTATTATTATTATTATTCAAACTATTTTCTTATTTATATTTTTTTAAAAGTAGAGAAAATAAAAGGTTGCATTAAATTAAATTAGGATGAGAAAATTTAAAAAATATTGCTGGTAAATATTATTATTTTCTTAGTTTAATTTTTTTGTGGGAGCCACTTGAAATCATGACTACAGCTCATTTGATAGTGCCATCCCATCCCACACTATCTCACATCTCTTTCAAATTCTCCGTCAATATAAAATTTTCATTTTTTTTTTAATTCAATAAATAATTATTTAAAATATCATTTTAGCAACCGTATTTCATAAAATAAAATTTAATATAATATTTTGGCGTATATAATTTAGAGTATAAGATCACTAATTAATTAAAATGAGTTAAATTCTTTGAATAAAAACAAGGGCACATGAGATTTAGCCACAAACAACCCTCCATCAGTTTTCACTTATGTGGGTGATTTTAGGTTCACAAACACTTGGGAAGGTTGTTTATACACTTAACTTGTATTGTTTACATTGATCGAGGTTCTCCTAATGCTGCCCCATCTTCCGCTCATGAAATGACTCTATAGCATTGTCGAAAAGCCATCTGGCACTTGATTGATAAGGAGAATAACGCTCCTTTTCTTTTTAAGTGGAGGGGATACTTAGTGTTCTCACCGGTAGAAAATGACCCAAAATGGTATGCTTTCTCATCTCTATCTCATTGATGAGCTAATCTTGTCTAACTATATAAACCGAAATTAGGATTATGATACTCAGACATTAAGCATAACATCTAAATTATTCTCTTTCTTCCTTCAACGCTCGTCTCATTCTAAAACGCTCTATCTTCTCCACTCGAAATCAACCAATGAAAATTACCATCCTCCCCTTATCCAAAACAAATCTCATTACAAAAATTTCATCTGGTTTGATCATAGAAAAAATGTAATCCAAAAGTAAGTGGCTAAAAATTGAGAGAAGAAATTTGAAGATTAACTAGAAAAAGAGAAATGAAAGAAGAAAAAAAAAAAAAAAGGGACAAAAAATTGTGTTGGTGGTCCATCCAAAGGTCTATATCATCAGAGGAAGAACTGTAGAGGGTAAAATCTGTAGAAACCATTTTCTCTCTGCTTCTTTATCTCTGATCTCTGTAAACAAAACTCCGTTTTGCGTATAATTATGCACTCCAAGTTGAACGGTACCATCAAGCAACGTTGCTTTCGCCATACTTCAAATGGGTTCCAGAAGTAATCTCGACTGATTATTAAGAGGAGGAAGAAAGTAGATTGGCTGCCATTGAAGATAGTTTCCTTTTCCTTCATACCCAGATTCTGTTTCTCTTTCATTCACCTCCATTTCCCCTCTGATTGATCGATTAGCTCTGTAATCCCACATTTGAGGAGCTGGGTTTTGCTCGGAATTTGGTGAAGGTGAAGGGGAATTTGTGAAGTTGTTGTTACTGTAAATGGAGATTGAAGTGGGGACTGTTGGTGGATCCAGTCCCATCAGGCGTCAGTTGAATTACACTGGACTTGAATCGCATCAATTCTTTGAAGAAATTCAGGGGTTGATGACGATTCCGTCGGAAAATGCTAGCTCCTTCACGGCGCTTTTGGAACTTCCGGCAACGCAGGCTTTGGAGCTTCTCCACTCGCCGGATTCCGCGGAGGTTAAGAAGGATGATTCCGTTCACCACCGTGTCAAATACGTTCCGAAACCCTACTTCAGTGCCTTAAATTGCAATTTGACCTTCCCGACGAACTCGCCTCTAAACGAACACGACGCCAAATTCTCTGTCGTGGCTGAAGAGCAACTGCCGGAGACGACGAGTTCAGTGCCGTTGAATTCGAGCGTCAGTTTGGAGAAAGTGAAGAACGAGCCCACCATTGAAACCGATTCGAACCCTAATCACTTGTATCCGAAAATCTCCGACCCGGCGGTGGAGAACAACACGAATCAGAGATCGGTGAAGAGGAAGGAGCGCGAGAAAAAGGTAACCGATAATCAAAAATTTCAAAAGAACAAATACAAAGAAACCTAGGGCTTTGATTTCTACATCAATTTCCATGTCTGAATTTCAATCAATTACAATGTTTAACCAATTCAGGGAAAAGGGTCATCAAAGAAGAGCAAGAACGAGAGCCAGGAAGATGCAGAGAAGCTCCCTTACGTTCATGTCCGAGCCGGCCGTGGTCAAGCGACAGACAAACATAGCCTAGCAGAGCGAGTAATTTTGTTAATTAATCAGTACTTAAGATCTGATCATCAATTTTAGTCTGATTAACTGTGCTGAATTAACACTTTATTCCCTTTTGGTTTGGAAAGGCAAGGAGAGAGAAAATCAATGCTCGGATGAAGCTACTTCAAGAACTGGTCCCTGGATGCAATAAGGTCAGTAGTCTTCGTAGTTATGCAGTCTTTATCATAATTAAATGTTCTTTGATTCAATCTGTGGAGCTTTATTGTGATTTCTCTCTAATTGTCTGCCAAAAAGTGGAATTATGGTTCTTGGATTATGAACTTTAATAACGGTTCTTGTCATTGTCACCTTTTCTGTAATAAAGTGGTTGCTTTTGAGCCAAGGGAAGTGCCCAGTAGGTCTTTTTCTTCATCTTTCCTTTCTTACCTTCTCTCGAGCATCTGTCGGGAATCTGAATTCTACCCACGTGAGCCTAGTTCAATGGTAATTGGCATATACTCTCGATCAAAAGGTTAAAAATTCGAATTCCCAAATGGGAAGATGGAGTTAGATGTTATTTGTTTATTTTGGTTCGGGAAGAACTCAAATGAGTAAAAGTTCGCAGTCAACTTTATCGTGTATTCTATTCGTACGATGCTCGCTTAATATTTCTTACATCCATAGAGATTGCTTGAAATCTCAGCAATTTTCACTTTGATTGGCTTGGAAATTTAGTTCCAAAGGAATGCAAGCTGGACTTACCTTGAAGGAGTTGGGGGAATCAGAAGGGGTCCCATATGCTTGTTGGGTTGTTGATACTCATTTGAGGGTCCATGCTATTTTCCATCTATTTTAAGTTAGGCATCCATCATAAACGGGATGCAAATATGGGATGACAGAACAGCAACTTCCTCACCTAACTTATCTGAGGACGTGGAGAATGTGAGCGTTTTTAGAAAAAGATATGCATCCCGGAGTTGTGAATAGCCGTGATAGAGTGAGTCGAAGAATTACGAGACGTTTGAAATAAACAGATTGAGACTGACTCCGTCTCGTTTGTCATGTACCGTGTAGTTTGAACATTATAGTCTTGTGAAGATTCAGAAGTCGAGAAGAAGATTAGATGTCGTTAAGCACTGAACTGTTTTTTTTCTATTCATATCAAATGTAATGAAGTAGTCTGCAAGTTAGAAACTGAGTTCTTTATTTGTTTTCTTCCTTCCTCTGTCTCTGTAGATCTCAGGTACAGCTCTAGTGTTGGATGAAATCATCAACCATGTACAATCGCTGCAGCGTCAAGTGGAGGTCAGAATCTTACTTAAACGTTTTGAGATTCGTTCTGAATTGATACGTATATGATACCACTAGGTAGATAGAAATGTATAAGCTCGACAAGAATACGTTTATGTACCTTGTTTTATGTATGTCAGCTCCTGGAGTTGTTCTTTTTGGTGGCTCCATCGATGATTGTTCGGACTAGCTTGCGTGTTCCTCGATTCAAAATAGGAAAGAGAGAGAGAGAGAGAGCCAATATGCATCATTTTCAGTAGTTATTTTCTTTTTATATATCAACCAACTTGTGTTGAACTTGCTGTGTTGCAGTTCTTGTCAATGAGGCTTGCAGCAGTTAACCCCAGAGTTGATTTCAACATTGATAGCATATTGGCTGCAGAAGTAAGTATATCAGCGCATCTGCTTCTTTTTCTTTGTCAACTTTCCGTGAACTAGCGACTGAGATTTAACGTCGTGTTATCGTTTACTGAAATCTCAGAACGAACCCGTACACGAAAGCAACCTTCCAACCATGGTTATGCCATTGATGTGGTCAGAAATCTCCCCAAGTGGAAGCAGACAACAATATCAACAGCAATGGCATTTTGATGCAGCAGTAGTTAACCAGCTAGCGGGGGCGAGGGACGAGCATAACCTTCATACTTTCAGCACTCCTGAAAACTCTCTTTTAAGTTACGACTCTTCAGCAAATTCAGGTATACAACTATTACTCTATGATCTTATTCTGTAATACAATAAAATTACCAATTTAATCATAGCTCAACTGATAAACTATGTATGAAACAGCATCTGTACACTCGAAATCAGTTGAAGATGGAGGCGTGAAGGCAGCATTATATTTTAGTTGTAGGTAGCAGCCGTGTATATAGCGAAATATATTAATAGTGATAGAAGTAAGCAGAGAAGTAGAGAATCTGCCTCCACATTCAACTGGGTGTTCAAGGAGAAGAAGAACGACGAAGAAGACAGATGCAGAGAGGAATTTGATTTGGTATCTAAATTTCTAATGTGTATACTAATTTGGGGGCTGCTTTGATTGAAGCCAATACTCAAAGACTGTCGGACTAAAATTCTACTGATTGTGATTGCTACTCCACACATACTTTCCAATATTCATTTGCTAATCTAATTTTATTTTGAGCTATTCACTAAGAATTTCTTCAGTGATCTTAATGAAATCTAACGTAATCCATTATTCGCCCACCAAGTAAGTACCGGAGAGCTTTTCAATTCTAATAAAATAAAAATATATCTAGACGGGAAAGGAAAAATCTGAATCAAGAGATGAAGATGAATCAACATCCAATGGCAATTCTATTATTCTTTTTCTTCTCTCTCATCATCCATTCACGCTGCGTTGTTCCCTCAATCAGACTTCCCGGCGGATCAACCTCTTTCTCCGTCACCGACTTCGGAGCCATCGGCGATGGAGTCCACTACGACACTGCAGCGATTCAATCCGCTATTAACAGCTGCCCCTCGCCGGTCCGCTGCTACGTTATATTCCCGCCGGGTACCTACCTGACCGCGACGATATGGCTTCAATCCGGCGTCGTATTGGACATCCAACCTGGCGCCACCGTGCTTGCCGGAACGAGGATGGAGGACTATCCCATGGATTCGTCGAGGTGGTACGCGGTGGTGGCGGAGAACGCGAGCGATGTCGAGATCATCGGCGGAGGCGTGGTGGATGGGCAGGGGCTGAAATTCGTGGAGAAGTTCGATAAGAGGAAGAACGTGATGGTGAGTTGGAACAAGACCGGGGCGTGCTATGGCGATGAGTGCAGGCCGGATCTGATTGGGTTCATCGGGTCGAAGAATGTTAGGGTTTCGAATGTTAGTTTGAATCAGCCTGCTCACTGGTGGTGCGTGGGACTCTCTCCCTGCCTCTGCCTCTCTCCCTCTCTCTTACATAATTACTGCATTTCTCTTAAGTGAAATTTTATGCAGCTTGCACCTGGTTCNATGTGAGAACACAATCATCGAAGATGTTTCAATTTATGGAGATTTCGATACACCAAACAACGACGGGATTGATATTGAAGACTCCAATAATACCTTCATTACAAGGTGCAGAATCGACACTGGGGATGATGCAATCTGCCCCAAAGCATCTAATGGCCCTGTCTTCAACTTAACTGCCACTAACTGCTGGATTAGAACCAAATCTTCTGCCATCAAGCTGGGTAGCGCCAGTTGGTTCAATTTCACCCGAATGCTCTTCGACAACATCACCATTGTCGATTCTCATCGAGGTCTGGGGTTCCAGCTGCGCGATGGAGGTCAGTTTTCCATTCCCTTCTTAGTTGTGATGCTCAGACTTTAGTCTTTTTGGAGCCGTTCTAGGTAACAGTCTTCTGCTTTTAGAACAAGATTTCAGCCTTTTAGACGTGGGTTTGGAGCAAAATACAGAAATTCAGACAAATAGAAACCTATTTTTATATTACCAACTTGAAGATAATTCGATAAGTTAAGACATGTTCTCCACCAAAAGATCGGAGTGGTTTGAATCTCCACTCCTTTCCTATCCCATTAAGAAACAGATAATCCAGGCTTTCTAAATCTGACACTGAGTTGTAATACTAGCTAAGCTCTGGCTCTTAGCCCATCTCATGTTTCTGAAATTCGATGTGCTAGTTCAACCTGAGAGGACAGATTCATTTCCAGCCATTAAGCTTTCAGAACCATAATGAATTTCTCTCTTCTTTTCTCCTGTAGGAAGTGCAAATGACATTACATTCTCAAACATGAACATAAGTACAAGATATTATGATCCTTCATGGTGGGGAAGAGCTGAGCCAATTTACGTTACGACTTGCCCTAGAGATCCAGGCTCGAAGGAGGGTTCAATCTCCAACGTAAACTTCATAAACATCACAGCAACCTCCGAAAATGGGGTTTTCTTGTCGGGATCGAAATCCGGAGTTCTGAGTAATCTGAGATTCAACAACGTGAAGTTGACCTACAAAAGATGGACAAAATATGGTGGTGGTATAGCAGACTACAGACCGGGTTGCCAAGGCTTTGTTAAACATGGGATGGCAGGTATGATTATGGAGCATATTGAAGGATTGAGTTTCGAAAATGTTGATATGAAATGGTCTGATGATGATGATGGATCATTACAGTGGAATAATCCTTTGGATTTTAGACCATCAACTGTGAGTAACATCTCTTTCTTGAACTTTCATTCAGGTTATTTAAGAGAATGAAAGCTGTGGTTTATTTGAATCCTGAAAGTGTATCTTCTTTTCTTTCTGTAAGAATGTGTATAGAATAATTGTACTCTGCATTTAAGAGGTTGCTATATAGTGGTTTGTTGAAGACTTTGATTATTTGAATTCTTCATTTGTTGCAAATGGTTAAGAACAACCATCATGGAAACCATTGTCTCAACATTTCTGAAGTCATTCAGTAGCACAGAGCTACAACGTTTGTACAGAATCTAACAATTGATCAAGCAATTTACCTATCATAGATGAGAGACTTACTTCCTCTTCCTCTTGGATTTTTTGGACGACTTTCGGCTCTCTAGCTTCTTCTGGGCAGCCTCGAATTCTTCCTCAGTCGGTTCTGACAAATTGCCTCCCCCATATTTAGAAACCAAAGATGAGAACATGGAATCAAATCGATCTTTCCTCTCATTCCTTCTCTGAGATATTACTGCATACAGATCTGTTTCTGACTCTTTATTGGATCTGTCAACAAATCCAAGCATTTAGTAAGCTCTTCGGTCATCTAGATTTGACTGGTATAAAAGTTGAAGTACCATCATCGAAGTTGTAGAAAGTGATAAAACACACTGAAAACTTACTTCACTCTCTTCCTCACAGGGCTGGTAGGTTGCTTTGTTTCGGATATTTTCCGTGCCCATTTCTCGTAGGCCTTCGTTACTTTCAGTTCCCCTAATGCAAGGAAGAAAGGACAACATTAGCATCATCACTTCGAAGGGGGTTGCAAAGAAATGTACTAAAAGTATCAACAAAACAAATCCTAGGATGAGGGAGGTAGCCATAGCAACCCTAGAGCAGCAATATAAGAGAAGGTTAGGTGACATAGCCATCAATCTAAAAGCAAGATGAATGCTCACCAGTAGCTATAGCCTCATCCAAAATATCCTTGAATCTGTGCGAATCAAGCTTGGGATCCGAACAAAGCATAGAACAGAACATCCTGTGGAAGAAGAAACTTAAGAATGCAACTTGGCAAGTGCACATAAAAACAGGACAGTTATGAGACACTCTCATTACCTGTTCATATTCCCCTTGAATTTCTTAAACAAATCAATCAAATCCTTCTTCTCTGATTCAGATCCTCGGTAATTTGCTTCAAATTCATCTATATCAGCTTCAGTGACCTACCATTAACCATACATAGTTACAAACTAATTCCATTGATATTATAAAGGTATTGATCTTTCTACTTGGTGAAAGTGAAACCTTTTTGTACATCGTTCTGAAAAACTCATGAAGATTCCGAACAACGTCCCCTGCAAGGTCCTGATGTGAAAAGAATCCAGAAAGACATCAGATTGCAATTCTGTTTACACTAAGTCTAATAGCACGCATAAAAACGTTGAATGCTCAATTGTTCGTTCCGAAGTGTCCGGTAAATGAGTAGCAACCTTATGCATCAATCTACTATTCAAGTCCTCATCCTATATCAGTAGACTACAAATGTCCAAAAGTATAAGTTGGGTGAGTACTTACAGCATCATCAATGCAGCCTGTTTGATCATAAACTGCACGCTTCTCCTCATCCCCAAGAATGGACATAACCTTTTGCAACTGCTGAAATTTCTCTTTGGCTTCCTGAAGGGATGAAAGTAACAAGTAAACAACTATAGATAACTTCAAACAAATGATTACAAAATAGAGCAAAAATCAATTTAAAAACACTGAACTAAATTTTGCAGATGTAAAATTAGCATTCATCACCTCATCTCCAGGGTTCTTATCAGGATGCAGGCGAAGCGCCAACTTATAGTATGCCTTCTTTATTTCCTGCTGAGAAGCTGTCCTCTCCACTCCAAGAACCTGCAACCATTATTATATACCAAATTTGGGAAGTGAAGGAACCACACACCGTAAAAACTTCTTTCGAGGAATGGGCCAGACCGGGTCATTTCTCGAGAACAATAGCTAAGGGTTCTGATACTACCACTTGGATTTGGAACCTTCATGCTGATGCTCACGATTTCGATAGCCATACTAGTGATTTGATAGGGATGCAGTTAATTCCTATGTTCTTTCATCGCTACATTCAAACAATTTGTAATAGCCCAAGCCCACCGCTAGCAGATATTGTCTGCTTTGGCTCGTTACGTATTGCCGTCAGCCTCACGGTTTTAAAATGCGTCTATTAGTGAAAGGTTATCACAAACTTATAAACAATGCTTTGTTCCCCTCTCTAATTGATGTGGGATCTCACACGATTGCAACTCATTATCAAAATCCCGGTGTTCTAACAACTTTCAGTAAAGTGACAAAGGGAAAGGATAAAAATTGTGTAAGATAGATATAGTCTTAATTCGTAAGGCTAAAAGAAATCTGGGGTCCTCTCCTGTTTCATTGATATGGGCAGCTGAATTTGTTCACTCCCACAGAACCTGAGAGCTACTGATTTACTAGGCAAAGTTGGATACAGCACAAAGAATTGCAGAACAAGATTTGAAAAAAAACGCAGAAAAAGAACAAACGCCATCAATTGATCGGATTAGCTCTGTTCTTGTCTCAAAATCGACCATTTCCCGCCAAATTTAAAGAAAGGCTAGAAATTTGAGTATTAACAACGATTTCCAACTTGTATAATTGAAGGATTCAAAACCAACAACACAAGCAAGAGCTACACATCATAAGACAAGAACATCCACCATAGGCCGTAAATAATGAAGCACGAAAACGCCACTCGACTCCATTTGTAGGGCAAAAGAATGTCGAGATAAAATGGTGCGTCAATCCACAAATCATCCTTAACATAAAAGACACACGCCGTACCTCGTAGAGGCTGTTCTGAGTGGCGTAAGATTCACTCGGAGTTTCAACTTGCTCTTCCTCCTCTTCTTCCATAGGAACCCTAGATTTCTTCTTCTTCGCCATAGAAATTCGAGGAGAGGGTCCAAGTGCAAACAAGAATCGCAGAGCCTGAGTAGTTTATGATCCGATCCGATCCGATGAAGAACACAATGGGTGTTTGCAAGATCGAGTTTTTTTTTATTTTCAGTCGCCGAATTTTACCCTTCTCCACTTACCGCGCGACGATCTTTACAAGTGGCGTACCGTTAACAGAATTGTACTTTTGATATCAACCGTTCATTTCGATTGAATGGCTCGTGATTATCTGATCTAACAAATTAATGTATTTAATTAAATTTTGCAATAACATGAGAGTATTTTGTATGTAGATCAAAACATGAATAAATGAGAATCAAATGTATTATTCATTCTCTTGACAAGATTCTTCAGAGTAGAAAGTAAATCGATATTGAATCTATAGAGCTAAATCATAATCTATAATACAGTAATAGGTACGTTATTGAGTTCGAATGGTAATTACTTGTAATAATTACTTAGTATACTTACGAAGAGAGAATCAATTTAGACATTATTGAATAGAAGTTTAAAAGTATTCTTCACCCGAGGTCTTCATTCTTTTGTGCGATCTCCATATATGATCTGTTATGTAACGTACTTAAAAATGGGATCTTTAGTTCCCATTAGCTATTCACGTTCGGTACATATGGCATCCATTTGGTATACACCTTGATCTCGAGCTATTGGAGATCGTTTCGCCCGTAGACACCCCAACTTGTTTCAACCTCCAAGTGAATGAGAACGCTAATGGATTCAATAGGTTCAGAAAAATCCCGAAGTTGAAAACCTCATGATGTGTCGTAAGATTTCAGTTTGGATGTCTTGCTACAGCACCACGATGTTCCAAACTAGGAATTAAATATTGATCTTGAACTGTTCTTCACCTTTCTTTGAATCATACTTCAGTTCATGTGTTCTAGACTGCAACATAGTTGCAATCTTAATAGTAGCAGAGATGAGACAAGTCATTGCTATTTCTAACTTGGAAGCTTTTACCAATAATCTCCGCAAGAACATATTCCCCCAACTATATTATGGAACCGGTTTTTGTCCCTTAGGATTACCGTTCTTGCGTAAAGCTTCGACACAAATTTGGCAAAACTATGGCAATCGACGCAAACTCGGAGGTTTTTTATGACTCGGATCGTTGCTCCTTCAGGAGCATCAATCAACCAAAATGCCATAGCTAGCTTTTCACTGTGGCCTAGAAGTACCTTCTCCTTCTGTTCTTCATCCACATCATACAACACACAACTCAAGTTGGGAACATAACCCTCTTCCTTGAATTTAATGGCTAATTCTTTCACCTTCCTCGCCACCTCCTCCCTTCTTGGATGAGTGTGATCACTTGCATGGAAAGTATGGACAATCTGATCGAGCTCCACCCAACTGCGACCTGGCTCCTTTATCACAGCTTTCTCTTGCATCACGTCCCTTATATTTCTCATATCTTCCCATTTTCCTGCAGAAGCATACAAATTTGAGAGAATAACATAGTTACCTGCATTTTCAGGCTCTATTTCTAGAAGCTTCTGACCCACAATTATGCCAATGTCGACGTTCGAGTGGACTCGACACGAACCTAACAGCGATCCCCAAATAGCAGCCGTAGGCACATAAGGCATCTTTCTTATGAAATCAAAAGCCTCTTCTATTCTGCCAACACGTCCAAGTAAGTCAACAACACAACCATAATGCTCAATCTCTGGTTCAATCCCATCCTTTCCATCAGCCATGTTGTAAAATATTTCAAGCCCCTTGTGTTCTAGTTGTCCATGACTACAACCAGATAAAACAGCCAAATACGTGATGCTGTCAGGTTTAACTTTATTTTCTTCTCTCATCAATTTAAAAAGTTCAAGCACCTCTCGCCCCATGCCATGTTTACTATATCCAACGAGCATCGCATTCCATGATATACAAGTTCTCTCAGACATGTGATCGAAGATCCTCCGAGCATAGCAGACGTTCCCACATTTTGAGTACATATCAATTAGAGAATTCAGGAGAACCACATACAAAGACTGTCCAGACCGAAGGACATGGTTGTGGACCTGCTTGCCATGATTTAGCGCAGCAAGTCCGGATAGAGCAGTTAAGACACTAGCATAAGTTACATAATTTGAATGCATTCCTTCACTTTGGAGCTGACGGAATAGCTTCAATGCTTCTACATCAAGACCCATTTGGGCATAGCCAGAGATGATAGCAGTACACACAACGACATCTCGCTCGGGCAAGCTTTGGAAAACTCCATGAGCTTCATGGATTCTCCCAGATTTTGCATACATATCAAGAAGTGAACTCCCAACAAACATGTGGGACTCATAGTTTCTTTTAATGACAATGGAATGAATTTGTCTACCAATTTTAAATCCCAAACTACCTATGCAAGAAGTAAGTATGGTAGCAAAAGTGAACTCGTTTGGTTCTGTACCTGAAAAAATGCCCTATTTTTTATCATTAACATAATAAATGTGATTCAAGACAATAGGGTAAGTTAATCAATATGCAATTCTTTAATTTTTTTTTTTCTTCTAATACAAGTATGTTCCTAAAAACTTAATGATATTTCTAAGATTCATCCCAATAATATTCCTAATCCGTCATTAAAATTCTAGAAGAGGGTGTTCAATCTTTTTGGGGCCCCTCGAGTAACAGAGTATCCGTAGAAACTCTCTTAATCCATAAAACAAAAAGTACAAAAAGCCAATTCTAAGGAAAGGAAACCAGATTATACATCTCACAAATAGAACGGGAAAAAGAAATGAGTACCTGATCTTAACATTTCCACAAAGAGATTCAAGGCTTGAGAGGCAAACCCTCTCTGCGAATAAGCCGAAATCATCGCGGTCCAAGAAACCACATTTCTCAGGGGCATTTCATCGAACACTTCCCGTGCATCACCCAAACACTCGCACTTATTGTACAACACAATCAGCCTCGTCCTGAGGTAAACCGGAGGCAAATAACAAGTTTTGATCATGTGGGCATGAACTCTTTGGCCTTCTCTAATAGCCCTTTGGCTAACGCATTGGTTCAAGATCGTATCGTAACCTTCGAACTTCATTTCAGAGCCCAAAATTGCCATTTGCAGCAATGCTTCATTCAATTGGCCATTCGAACACAGTGTTTTCAAGTTGGGTGATGGAGAAAGAGATATTTGGCGGGAGAATGTGTAGATGGGAGAGAGTAAAAGATCTTTGACATGAAAGTACAAACAGAAGCTCCTCCGCAGCATATTCAAGTTGCTTAAACTCAAAGAAGAATATATATATATATATATATATTTAGTCTGTTTTAAATTTATTTGGAAACGCTTCTAAATTTCTTAAATTATTTTACTAGATTTCATATAATTTTTTGTTATGATATTAAATATTAAAATATATTTAATTGAAAATGAGATCTAATGGTTAGAGTTTCATAACCAGATAAAAAACCTGGACGAGTTGACCATACGAATATAAAAGATAATTATAGAAGAAATTTTTGTTGTTAAATAATCAACCAAAACCCTTTAACAAGTTTCTCTCTTTCCACGTTACATAAATTCCCGTCATTGCTGCCCAAGAGCCCTCCTATTCATTCCTCATTCCCTCGCTCAACTTTTTACAAGTAGTATGCAAACAAGGATGCAACAGAAGCGCCAATGAAGGCTCCAACTGCAGGCACAGCAGCAGCAGCCGCATCAGAGGAGGGGCCAGGGGCCAGGGCTGGGGCTTCAGCGGAGGCCACAACGGCGCTCACGGTGGCAGCGGCGAAGAGGAGGGCGCAGGTAAGCTTGTTCATGGCCATGGCGATGAGGGGTGGGGTAGATGAAAAGAGGGAAAGGAAAGGGTATGTTATTAAAAGAGAAAGAATTGCAGAGAAAGAGAGACCCGCCTGGAAAAGCAGATGGGATCTTCTTTGGTATGCAAGATGAATGCTTGAGATCTGAGCGGGTCTGGGGAAAATGGGAGATGGGAGAAGTGTTTTATAGTTGCTTGTTTGCTCATATTTTTAGGCTAAAATAGTTGGAGACAATAAGGGAGAGATTTTGGTGGTGGGTATTCATTTGTTTGTTGCATCTCATACAAATAGCCTATAATTGGTTATTGCCAAATATTATTGCAATTTAAAAGCTATTCTCATGCTTTTGTTTTTTCTTTGAAAATTTGTTCTTACTTTGTTCCTCAAATAAATTTTATTAACAAATAATTAGAGTCTTTAGTCTTAGTATAAGATAAGAGCCCAACCCCACCACTAGGTTCGGTTTGTTTTTGTCGTAATTCACTCCCTTGTAGACTCTGACCACCCTTGTAGACTCTGACTCTTGTAAGCCCGACTCTGGCTCTTGTAACATGCCCAAATCTCATAAAATTTACTCTCTTAGCCAGACTCGGGCTCTTGTACCATGCCCAAATCTTATAATTCACTCCCTTATAGTTGGTATATAGACTCTAGCCCTTGTACCATTCTCAAACTTGATAGGGGCATTCTAAAATATAAAATAAAATAAACTATTTAATAATTTTTAATATACCAAGTTTGACCAATTTGACCATATCGCCAAATATAATAGGATCTTTACAACTTTTCCTCTTAGATTTTATGTTCCTGTACATGTGTATATATATACACCTGAGATCTCATCAAACAAACTTACTTTTTGACTTTTCTAATATAACCAATAATCTCCCAAGAGGATAGCAATTTACAAAGGACATGTATGTGTTTCGAAGACAAATTACCATTATCCTTTTTGCAATGACGAATCTTGTATGTGTTTCGAAGAAAAGTTATTCATTTTTCGGGATCTCTTTCGAAGAAAAGTTATTCATTTTTCAGGGTCTCTTTCGAAGAAAAGTTGTTCATTTTTCAGTGTCTTTGGCACAAGAAGAAGGGGTTGAGGAGAAGTTTGGTTTCAAACCCTAGTTCAAATTCATTTTTATATTCATTATTCGGATTAATGAACTAAATCAGATAGTTATATGAGTGAAAGAAAACAGCTTAGATAAATAAAAATTAGCAGTCAAAATATTGAGTCTCATTTTCTATGTATAAGAGTTTAGGGTTGACTAGTTATCCTGATAGATATCTATGCTTTTATTTATTAGTTATTTTATTTATAAATTATCTAGATTAATCAGAATTTTTTTTTTTTAATTCTTTTCATTCATTACAAAATCGAATTAGACTTGATATATTATTTCGATATGATAAATTAGTTCAATATTATCATTAATATGGGTTGCCCGGGACTCGAACCCGGAACTAGTCGGATGGAGTAGATAACTTACTTTTTTAAAAACTAAGTAAAAAAAATCCCTCCCCAAACCGTGCTTGCATTTTTCATTGCACACGGCTTTACCTATGTATACATCTAAAACGCAGTTACTTCCCTAGGCAGGATTCTAACTAAGAAAGTGGAATATTCAGTTGATCAACTCTTACCAAATGAACATTGAGAAGTACATCATGCTAATGTGCCTTGGATGATCCACATCTCAGAGTCAAAAGATCATGAGCAAAAGCTACTGCTAGGAACAATGCCCTCAAGCTTTCTTTGAAATAATCTCGAAGTAAAGAACCATGGCATATATGTGAAAGGTTCTATACATCTGTCCTTTCTCAAGGCATTTCGGATGGCAAATATTTCTCAGAACATGGAGTGTGAATCAAACCCATGTTTGAATTGAAATTGAGATACTGATGCAAGTTCTTCTCCTCTGAATCAGATTCATCTTAGATTTTTTTTTTTTTTTGTTGGTATTTTATGGATTAATAATTTGAATGTTTCTTTTTAATTGAACGAATATAAAGAAGATAGGTGACAGCATAGATATTGGAATTGAGCATACGAATGTAAATAATTCAAAAAATTAATTGTTGTTAAACAATCAACCAAATAAGCACATTTTTTCCTCAAAACCCTTACAAGTTTCTCTGTTTCCATGTAACATAATCTCCCTCCATCGCTCCCCAAGGGCCCTCCTATTCTCTCCTCATTCCCTCACTCAGCTTCTTACAAGTAGTACGCAAACAAGGTCGCAACAGAAGCGCCAATGAACGCTCCAACAGCAGGCACAGCAGCAGCAGCCGCATCGGAGGAGGGGCCAGGGGCCAGAGCTGGGGCTTCAGCGGAGGCCACAACCGCGCTCACGGTGGCAGCAGCGAAGAGGAGGGCGCAGGTAAGCTTCTTCATGGCCATGGCGATGAGGGGTAGATGAAAAGAGGGAAAGAAAAGGGTATGTTATTGAAAGGAAAGGTTTGCAACGAAAGAGAGACCCGCTTAGAACAAGCTGTTGGGATCTTCTTTTGTTTGCACAATGAGGTTGAAATGAGCGGGTCTGAGGAATATGGGAGATGGGGAAGCGTTTTATAGGGCTTGTTTCGTGATATTTTTAGGCCAAAACTGTTGGGAGAGGAGAGAGAGCGATTTTGTTGGTGGGCTTTGATTTGTTTGTTGCATGCCATCAAAATAGGGCTAAATTGGGTATTGTACTACTCAAATGAACTGGATTCGAATCCAACCCATTAATGGATGATGGGTTCGATTGGGTTGGGTCATCGAGTAAGTGATAGAGTGGAGAATCTTCGTTTAGAATCCAACCCAGTAATGGTTGGTGGGTTCGGTTGGGTTGGAGTCATCGAGTGGAGAATCTTCGTTCAGAATCCAACTCATAAATGGATGATGGGTTTGATTGGGTTGGGTCATCGAGTGGAGAATCTTTGTTTAGAATCCAACCCAGTAAAGGATGGTGGGTTTGATTGGGTTGGGTCAGGTCATAGAGTGGAGAATCTTCAATCAAACCCAGTAATGGTTGGTGGGTTCGATTGGGTTGGATCATTGAGTAGAAAATCTTCGTTCTGAGTTCTGAATCAAACCCAGTAATGGTTGGTGGTTCAATTGGGTTGGGTCATTGAGTGGAAAATCTTCGTTTAGAATCCAACACAGTAATGGTTGGAGGGTTCGATTGAGTTGGGTCATCGAGTGGAGAATCTTGTTCATAATCCAACCCAGTAATGGTTAGTGAGTTCGATTGGGATGGGTCATCGAGTGGAGAATCTTCGTTCATAATCCAACCCAATAATAGATGGTGGGTTCCATTGGGTTGATCATCAAGTGGAGAATCCTTCATTTAGAAGGACTGAAAAGCTATTTCTCTATGTTAATTAAATTGGGTCAAAGACAACATCAGCTAATATCATTGCTTAAAGTAGCAAGGTCACGTCAACACACTCTCACAACCAATTGATTATAAAGAAGATCGAGAAAATGACAAGAAATAGCAGATCATAAGAAGTTAGCAAAGGCCACCAAAGATCCAAATCACATGCAAACTCAAGAGAAGGACGATTATTCCCATAATTATGCATAGCCAAATCCTTTCAAATGATGTGAAACATAGATGTCACATCGAAACTGATTAAAGAAGACAAGTAAGCGTTGTCAATACCCTACTAGATACCCACATGTACCATTGCATTACTACACTAATTTCATGTTCTTGGCCCATTCACTAAGAACTTATGGCTAAGTTCACAATCAAATCAAGAACACAAGCAAAACAAGCAGAAGAACCAAAGAAGAACCCAACATTTTACTCAATGAAACAAAGATCTTTTCCTTCAAATCAGCACCAATGACAGTATATGAATTGTCCACTTCTCAAGTTGTTGTTTAAATTATGCATTCCGATGGGGCCAGCTGCGGAGGCATTATTATTATTATTATTATGAGTGTTTGATGTCAGCTGCTAGCGCTCCCTTTTGCTCGTTGTGCAGAAGAAGCTACCCACACAGACTGATCTGAGCCAAAGACTGCCTTAATTTTGAAGTTGATATCACTTCTGTTTGTCAACAGTGGTACTCAATGATTAGCCATTGTTTTATTCTCTTCTTCTTCTTCTTCTTCTTAAATGTTTCAAGAACAATTTGAATGAAGAAAGGAATGGGAAGCATTAATAATGCCCATTTGTCCACCCAAATGCTGTTCAAAAAATCTACAACAGATTTGACATAACAACAATAATGATAATAATCAAGAAAAAAAAAACATATGAATTTAATGCATTATGATGATGATCTGTATGGCACATAGATATTCTGGGGATTTGTAAAATTTGCAGACGCCACGCAGACAATGTCTGTCTTGAAACCTCCAAAACAAGACAACCTCATTGGAACTCAATCTCTCTTCATTTTTCAACCAAAACCCTTAATTTCTCTTCCTATTCTTTCTTACACACACACACTCGTGCTGTCTTGAGAACAACAACAACAACAAAAACAAACCCTAATTACCCTCTTGTTTCCCTCAATGTTTTCCCTTTGTTCCCTTAAATTCTTTAGTATATTGTCTTGCTTTTGTGTTTCTTCATTTCTTTACAATTTTCCGAGATTTTTACGTTATTATCATAGTTTGTAACGTTTTATTTTTCAAATTTGTTTAAAAGATTTGATATCTATGAAGATATGCATCATTATTTAAGGTATTCAAGATCCCTACGTGCCCACATCCCAACCAGACAAATTAAAGTACGAAAATTCTAACCGGGAATGGGTACAAATTCAAAACGTATGGATATATATGTCCAAAAAAGAAAAGGAAAACCTAAATCCTGCCATACTTCTTTTGCTATCAACACACATCTCAATGTTTTGATCACTAAAAAAGTCGCACCATAAGAATTCAGCCATACCCATAACCCCAAAATCAATCTTTTCGTGCGATTATGAACAAAAATCTCAACCGAACGAGAGTGATTCTAAAGACATGAGGGTTAAGAAATGGTTTGAAAAAGTTGATAATTACTCCATACACCAACAAAGTGGACGTGAGGTATCAAGATGAATCATGACCCACATCGAGATCGAGATCAAGAACGAAGGTTTAAGATTAAGGGTTTTTGTGGTTATAACCATTGGATTCTAGATGGAAGATGGAGGTGAGAGATGAGTTGGGATTATTCATTGGATTTTAAGAAAAATGTACTTTTGATCACTGTTTCATTCATCATCTCTTGTGTTGCTCATATGCTCATTGCTCCCACAGCCCCTTTTGATCATCCTATCATATCATAATTCCTTCTTGACTTTTCTCTCTACATAGATTTTGTCAGAAATTTTGTAAGGATTTTATTTTATTAATTTTTACACTGCAAGAGAGAGAAAGAGAATGAGAGAGAAAGAGAATGAGAGAGAAGAAATGCATAGATTTTTGAGGATTCATTGGAAGAGTGGAGGAGGGTTTTGAGGAAATGGAAGAAGGGGAAGGCGACCACACCTTCTCATATTCCAATGCAAATGTTGGGATCTTTTCCATCTAATACCTTCTATTAAGAAGGATTTAGGGTTCCGGGAATTATAAAATGGGTGTCGGGTCATGTTATACAAAATGCAAGAGAATGTTGAGGTCATCGGGTATCAAACCCATGAATTCTAGATCTTAGTCTCAATCTTGGTCCATTACTATACTCGTTGTTACCGTAATTATGACTACATTTGATTACTAAATGATCCAATGTTATATAGCTTAGATGGATGGGAATAAAAGCATCATCAAAATTTAATCATAAGACTAAAATATGACCAACATACTCCCATCTTTGATCATTAAGGCACAAACAAAAGGCGACTTTAAAGAATTTGATAACATCAAAGAATATATATATTTATATTTTTAATAATTAAATGTAATACAAATAATCAGTGAGCAGCTTTAGTTTTACTTTTTCTTTACCATGATATGCCATAATGATGATCACCTTTAGTAGGCTTTTTCTTTTTTTCTTTTTTTTTTCTTTTTAATTTTAATTTAAAGAGGAATACATAATATATTGTATATATGAAGGTGGTGGATAAGGCACCTGATGTGCACGTGTTGAATGAGATTTAGCATCGTATGGCACATGGATTGAGTCAAAATATAATGATGTTTTATGGTTTTGGGGAAAAGCATGTAAAAGTAACTCCAATCTTTCAAATCTTTTAAATGTCACTCCTGCCATAAATGTCCCGTGCCTACATTCGAATGAGAGCGATTTTAAAGATAGAATGACTAAGAAAAACTTAATACCAACCAGAGGTGCACCTTCCTTTTTAGTACACTCTAAAATTAAGCATGTTTTGCTTATAGATATGTGAGTGAGGAAAAAACATGTGGGATAGTCTTCACTTTTAAAAATAAAGAGTAAGTGACGTAATCATATCTTAGGAGGTGTACGAGAATGTCAGGACACATATGTTGCTAGTTGAACTATGATTTTGCTAGACTTGTTTTAATAGCTAATTTACGAGGATTATGTTTTAGTTTTTTAAAGTTTTTCTTTTGTGAAAAATAAGGAGATATTTTGTTTTTTTTTTTAATAATTTTTTTTTTTGTTTGTAAGAAAACATTTTACCTAAACAGGTTTTTTTAAACAAAAAATGTTTTATAACCTAATATCCAAACAATTTCTAAGATTGTTTTATGCTTTTTTTTTTTTTTTTTCATTTTTAATATTTTAAAAATAAATTTAAAATCTTAGAGATCTTTTTTTCCCTTCAAAATATTGTTAAGCCAATAAAAAATTAAAACTTTATTTTCGACTAATGAAATTAGGCTATAATCTTATAAATATGTTTTAAATTTAAATAAACATAATAATGAAATGATTACAAAATTATCTGATTTTTTAAAAGTTACCAAATATGAAATTATTATTAAAGACATAATTTATCCCACTCATAACTGTAACAGCCAAGTTCACCACTAGTAGATATTGTTCGTTTTGATCTGTTACACATCATTGTTAGTGTCACAGTTTCAAAAACACGTCTGCTAGAGAGAGGTTTTCACATCTTTGTCACGGATGTTTTGTTTCTCTCTCCAACCGATGTGGGATCTCACAATATACCTCCTTGGGGCCAATGTTTTTGCTGGCATACTACTGATGTCTAACTCTATACCATTTGTAACAGTTCAAGCTCACTACTACTAGTAGATGTTGTTTGCTTAAACCCGTTACGTATCGCTATCAGCTTCACAGTTTTAAAACACATTTGCTAGTAGAAATATTTCATTCATCTCTCCAATCGATAGAATAAAAATGAAACGAAAATAGATACTACCACGAGAATGGGAGGTTAAAATCTAAACCCTAGATGGTGCTTAACACTAAAAAGAAAAAAAATATATAGTAATTGGCCATGCCATCCCTCTTCAATTTGGTGCTCTTATTGTATACATACACATAGCACAATCTCTCTCCCACTCTCCACCGTTCACTTCCTTCAGTCATCTTCTTCTCTCTCTCTCTCTCTCTCTCTATAAAAGCATTCCACCATTAAAGCCACCACCACACCTAAACATATTAAAAAGAAGAACAAATAAGAAAAGAAACTATTCCCTCTCCTTCCCACAGATCCCTTTTCCCATTAATCCCACTTCCACCATGGATGATCCTTCCACTAATTTCTTCACAGATCTCTTCAAATTCAACTATCCCACTAATTTCCACCACCACCACCACAACCCTCCTTCTTCAAATCCTCCTCCCAATTTCTTCCACGCGCCGCCCTCCTCTCCTCCACTCCGGCAGGCCCTCCCCCTCCTCCGCCTCAGCCCCACAAGGTCATCACAAGACCACCACCTCTCTTTTACTTCCTCCTCCGCCATGGAAATTGACAACAACAACAACAACGATAACGAGGATGTTTCGGTGACGGTTGCGCTTCACATAGGGCTTCCAAGCTCTAATGCCTCAGAAATGGCAACCCTTTTGGTGTCTGATAATAATAATCAAAATGAGGAAGAAGATCAATTAGAAGAAGAATTAGAAGAAGAAGAAGATGAAGATGAAGAACAGCAACAAGCGGGTATCACAATTTCTGGATTCTCTTTGAGTAGCAGACTCAATAAAGGACAGTATTGGATCCCTACTCCTTCTCAAATCCTCATTGGTCCTACTCAATTTTCTTGTCCTGTTTGTTTCAAAACCTTCAATCGATACAACAACATGCAGGTAAACCTCTCAAAATCCCATCTTGTATGTTTTGTTCTTGCAAATTTCAAATTTTTCTTAATGGGTTCTTCTTATTTTGCATGGATTTGTTGTTGATTATGATGGGGTTTGATTCAATTAATGTTTAATTTTTGTTTAGTGATTGAACAACACAGGCAATGTTCTTTGTGCCCCCTCCCTCTCTCCCCTTTTAGTATCTTGAACTCTGTGCTTCCCTTGTTTTAGAGGTTCTTTTTTGGGTCTTGCAAATTTTCTTTTGTTTCTCTCAAATGGGTCTTCCAAAGTTTTGATTTTTATGACACTAGAGCCTTCAAAATCTCAACTTTGTTGTGCTAATACATTGTTTGATATGAACAAAATTGAAAAAAAATCCCTATTATAGATGCACATGTGGGGGCATGGTTCACAATACAGGCGAGGCCCGGAGTCCTTGAGAGGCACACAGCCAACGGGCATGCTCAGGCTGCCGTGCTACTGCTGCTCGCCGGGCTGCCGCAACAACATCGACCATCCGAGAGCGAAGCCATTGAAGGACTTCAGAACCCTTCAAACTCATTACAAACGCAAGCATGGAATCAAGCCATTCATGTGTAGGAAATGTGGTAAAGCCTTTGCTGTTAGAGGGGATTGGAGAACTCATGAGAAGAATTGTGGGAAGCTTTGGTATTGCATTTGTGGCTCTGATTTTAAGCATAAGAGATCGCTTAAAGACCACATCAAAGCCTTTGGGAATGGACATGGTGCTTATAATAGTAACATTAATAATAACGATGATCATCGTCAACAACAACAACATCATCATCATCATCATGCGTTCGATGAGGAGGACGAGTCGGCATATTCTGAAGTTGAGGAAGATCATGATTGATTTTGTTGTGTTCTAAGGGAGATTTGAGTATGTTTTTTTTTTTTTTTTTTTTTTTTTTTTTTTTTTTTTTTTTTTTTTTTTTTTTTTTTTTTTTTTTTTTTTTTTTATCTATATGGGGTTTAAGGGAACCTTATTCTTACATATTTATAGTATATACATGTTACAAAATCCAGATGGCTCTTTTTCCTAATTGAATCGACCCTTTTTAATCAACTTCCTGTTCGATTGTCATGCTCGAGTTGCCATAGGTTCTTTGTTTCCAATGTCGGTATATCCTTTTAGTTAGATAGAAGGTGAGCGATTTGAATCTCTGATCTGGGAAGTAGCTTGGAGACATGGTGGAGAGTGTTAGCAGGTAGCTAAGGTTGAGATTTATGAACATGTTTTGTTTTTGTGAGATCCTACATTGGTTGAAGAGATGAACGAAGCATTGATAAGGGTGTGGAAACCTCTACCCAATAAATTCGTTTTAAAACTTTGAGGAGAGGAAAACTCAAGTTGAGCTATTACAAATGGTATTAGAGGCAAACATTAGGTAGTGTGACAGCGAGGACGCTAAGCCCCCAAGGCTGGATTATGAGATCTCACATTCATAGGAGAAGGGATGAAACCTTCCTTATAAGGGTATGAAAACCTCCCTTGAGTATACGCTTTTTAAAATCATGAGACTGACAGCGATACATAACGGGCAAAAGCTGACAATACCCACGGGTGGACGCCCATGTTACTTTTTTGATGTGTGTTGAAATGTACGTTGGAGAGAGAAAATAGAGGTGCATGGAGGGAGATATGTAGGCGAATACATGGAAGCCATAAATGGTGCGAGTAATTAGAGTTCCATAAAAGGTCAAAGAAGGTTGATTGATGTGCGTAAAAGAAGACATCCACTGTTCATCTCACAATACCCACCTCATTATATATATATATATACACATTCAGCTGTTTTCAGGCTTTTTTGTTCTATCTTTTTTATGATTAGTTTTCCCTTTAAGATCTTCATGATGGTTCGTATAATTCACCAACTCATCCCTAAAATTTCAAAGCTTAAAGAGAGAGCCAGTGTATATTTATTATGTTCTTGAGTTTGATTCGATTTTCAAATATCTAAATTCTAGTTATTATGGAAAGCTATCGAAATACTAGCTTAGGCCGATCTCATTGGAGTCGAACTTTTTAAGCTTATATAGAAAATAAAAATATAATTTTGGAATTTCCTTATCAGTTTAATCATAATTTAGTTGATAAAACATTAATTATCATATAAAGGTTGATTTACTAATAATTACAAACATATGGGAAAAAAACATTATATGTGGTTATAATTATGTTACATAAATCAATGTACGCTGTTCTTTCTTTTATGTAAATCAACCACAAACCCAATATCTTTAAAAAAAACGACGAACATCGTATCGGCAAAGATATAATGAGACCCATTACTTGGAAAGAAAACGACATAGCTACAAAGAGACCCACTACTAATATAAGAATGGGATGAATATGTGAGATCCCACATCGATTGGAGAGAGAAAAACAAAGTATTCTTTATAAGAGTGTGGAAACCTCTCCTTAACATATACGTTTTACGATGATACGTATCTACTAACTGTGGACTATAACGGGGTAATGAGATGTTAAGACGGGTGTAAATAAGAAGGGGATTTGCAGTGGAATATATAGTGGTGGCAGCTTTTGGAGAGAGAGAGAGAGGGGCAGAAGGGTAAGGATAAGAAAGAAGAAGAGTGAAGAAGGGAAGAGGAGGGTATGTGGGGACATAAATATTGTACAAATGCTTCCTACACTGCATACACACATCCCTCTTCTGATGGATAAACTGTGCATTTGATACGACATTTCACTAACTCTTTGACTATTACTCTCTCTTTCCTTCTCTGTCAGACACTCTCTTTTGAATCTCTGCCTCTTCTTCTTCTTCTTCTTCTTCTTCTTCATATCTTCACCATTTTCTTCTTCTCATCTTCTACTTTTCATCTCTCCCACTCATACCTTGTTTTTCTTCGTAACCCTTTTCAAATCAATCATCATATATACTTGTCTTAATGTGAGATCCCATATCAGTTGAAAAAGATAACGAAACATTCCTTCTAAGGGTCGGTAAATCTCTCCTTACTACACGGAGAATACCTACTAGTGATAGGCTTGGGCTGTTACAAATGGTATCAGAACTAGACACTGGACGATGTGCTAGCGAGAATGTTGGCCCCTAAAGGAGGTGGATTGTGAGATCCCACATCAGTTGGAGAGGAGAACGAAACATTTCTTATAAGGGTGTGAAAACCTCTCCTTAGTAGACATGTTTTAAAACTGTGAGGCTGATGGTAATATGTAACCGGTCAATGTATTGTATATGTATGGTATACGTAGAAGAAAGGTTCCTACCCCTTTGGGAAATAGGAGACCCTACCACAATTTGAGGCATTCCTCCTTTTAGTGTATAAATGGGTTTAAGGGAAAGGCTTTCCTTTAAGGATAGTGCATGATTGATTGTGTTCATGAGATGTCTCTTTCCTTCTTCAAAGGCTTTGTCTATAAATGTTTACATATCATACCCATCAACACAAAACCTATTCCCTTTAATCACACCAAACCAAACCAACCCAAAAAGGACACGCTTACTCTTATTTATTCAATCATACATCCTCTTCTTCTCTTTACTTTCACCTCAAAATATGCAATGGCTTCCCCACTCCCTCTCTTTTTGGACTCAACCACAACATGCTATGCTTCCCATACTCTGTCTACTCTCAACCTAAAATTAGGTTAAACAATATTCTCGTCCATAGACTTTCGTGAAAGTAATAGTTCCTAGCTTTTGTATGTAACATCTTTGTCTATGTGTTCCAGGGGTTAAATTGGAGTTCTTAGGATTGAATCACTAAAAACAAAAGATGCAATTTATTGATATAGGCATCTTATTTGTAGGATTCCTCAATTCGAATGTGGTTTCGATTCATTTATGTACTCTTCTGGTAGACTAGAAGTGACGTATTTACCTAATAAAAACACATGCAAATGGTAGGTAAACTTGAAAAGGAAAAGGGTTTTTATTTTTTTAAAAAAAGGAGCACTTTCAACAGCTTCCTATAAGGATCACATCCCATTTTGCCAAAGTAGAAAAGGATATTACAATGCAAAAAGTTGAATCAAAGGGGAAACAATAAAGGAAATGTGGGGAATGGTGTGGTGTGGTGGTGAAGTTCCAAATGCATTAATATTCTTTGCTTAAAACAAGTAAGAATGTTGAAGGAGGCTTATTATGTGGATGATCATACACCAATTTGGGTATCTCTAATGAAGTGAGAGTAGGTCATGAGGGCATCAAAATGAAGACATCTTTGGTCTTTTTCTGTTACTTTCTGCAAACTTTAGATGGTGGAGCAAGCTGCAGTGTTTTCAAATCATCTTCTTCACCTATCATCTGTGTTCTTACTTCATTACGTACGTACGGTTTTAAAACGCATCTGTTAGAGAGAGGTTTTCATCTCCTATGAGGAATGTCTTTTCCCTCTCCAACCGATGTGGGATCTCACAATAATTACAAATGGTATCAAAAATAGACACCGGACGGTATGTCAATGAGAACGCTGGCCTTCGAGGGATGTGACTGTGACTGTGATATCCCACATTGGTGGGAGATTGGAAAAAAACATTTCTTATACGAGTGTAGAAACTTATTCCTAGTAGACGCATTTTTAAACTGTGAGGCCAACAATGATACGTAACATGTCAAAGTGGACAATATTTATTATCGATGATAATTTGAATTTAGTTTCATTTTCTCGATGAATAATGATTGGGCTACAAATATCTCTTTGGTATGGTATGATAGCCAGTTGCTTTAGTTCATGTGGGACTTTATGTCAATCTTTCCACACCTTTTGGGTCTGAAATTTGCTTTGGGAAATCCAATGAAAGACTCAGCTTTTGTTGTTACTTAATGAAGGAAGATGAGGCAGCAGAGAGTTGCTTTTAGCTCATATGCTGCGTCCTCAACTACATCTTTGTTTCCAACTCTTAAATTGCTCACTTTAATGAACATTCTCAACCAGAAGTTTATAGTGCAGGACCTACCATGTAACAAAAATGGGATCGGCCCTACGCACACGGGACAAAGGTTGGCCCTTCTACTCGTGTAGTGCGTGTATGGTCCAGTCCCGTCCATGGTGGGATCAGCTATGATATACTAAACTCATTCTTGGAGACGCTCATTTACAAGATCTTGCAGCTCCCTCTTGGGCACGTTCCTCTTAGAGTCGGTATAGTCTAATCGAAGTCAACTGACTCACATAGAATATAGGGTACCATTTTTGTTATGCTCCAATCTCAATATGTTAGGCCGAAGAAGTGTCACGAGAAGATTGTAGGTGAAAAAGACATTGCTTTTGTTGGGATCGAATTTAATTTGGCTTGGTGAGTTACATGCATTTAATATGATTGAACTAGATATTGTATTCTATGAGAATTAATACTTTAAACCAATTTGAATATAAGCTTAAATCGACGTTAAACCTATGTGAACAAGGGTTGGGCATGTCGAATTAGGGTGAACTAGAGCTTGATGTGTTGAACCGCATGTTAACGGAAGCTAGGGTGCGTCAACCAAAGCTGACTAGGTCAAACTGCACTTAATGTGTTGAACCATGAACATAGGCTAAGCGGGTTTGTCTCTGAACTTCGGTCATCGACCCAAGTTTAAAAGTATTATTGAAATTTAAAAAAAAAAATTATTAATTTATAAAATTTAAAGGTATTTTTAAAGAAAAAAAAAAAAAAAAACCCTTAATTGGACCACCAAAATTTGGATGTAAGCCCAAAGCCCCACCCGATTTCAGTAACAAGACACACTCATCTCTGTTTTTACCGTCTTATCTTTCCTTCCCACCGTCGTTTCTTACACCCATTTTTCTCCATCGTCGCTGTCTCGGGAAGCTTCTTTCACATAACTTCGCTCATCAGGCGCCGCCACTCGCCTTCTTTCTTCCTTCTGCCCAATCAATTCTTCTACTTCTAATCAGGGTATTGTTTCTAATCGCAGTTCTTCTTTTTCTTGTTTCGCCAATCCTCTCGCTTGCAGACTGAATTTCTGATGTCAGGATTGAATTGAATACGCTTAGATACTGTATTGTTCTTCTGGGTTTCATTGTTTGTTGGAAATTGAATTTCCATTTATGTATACTGGACTTATTGGGAAATTCGCTTCACAGAGTTTAAAGTAATTGATGAAACTACTTTCCATTTTTGGTTGTTGTGTGGTTTTCGGTTCTTGTGTGCGCCGCCATTTTTTGTTTGGATGATCTAACTTTGCAAATGGGGTATTGTTGATGTTTTGTATCTGCTGTTCTTCGTGTCTGTCCCATTGCTGATGAATTTTCTGCGATCGTCTATCTTTTCTTTTTCTGCTTGTTTCTCGCGTGATTTAGTTAATTTTTCTAGAAATTGGTAACTTTCAGATGGATTTGAGAGATAATAGTGAAAGATGTCTTCTGACAGTGGACGCAGATGAGGGAGGATCATTTGAAAGTCCAGCAGCAACGGAATTAATTGAATGTGATGGAGATATTATTCTTGAGCCTTATGAGGGCATGGAATTTGAATCTGAAGATGCTGCTAAAATTTTCTATGATAAGTATGCCCGTCAAGTGGGGTTTGTCATGCGTGTGATGTCCTGTCGTCGTTCTGAAAAAGATGGGAGGATACTTGCCCGACGACTTGGATGCAATAAAGAGGGATATTGTGTCAGCATTCGAGGTAAATTTGGGGCAGTTCGGAAGCCTCGGGCGAGCACTCGAGAAGGCTGTAAGGCAATGATTCATGTCAAATATGATAAGTCTGGGAAATGGGTGATTACAAAATTTGTAAAGGAGCATAATCATCCTCTTGTGGTTTCGCCCCGTGAAGCTCGACAGACGATGGTTCGTGTTTCTCTTCCCCCGTTCTTTTACTTCCATCTAACATCATATATTACAATTGTAGATTTGCTTACTTTTGCTCTCAATTAGACTGTATTCATTTCCAGTGTGCTTTCCTTGCTATTCTGCACAGATGTTATGGAATTGGAAATATTTGGAATCTGAATTTCTTTAAACAAGGAGAGCTATTTAATTGATCGTTCAATAGAATCAATTATACTGTTTAGGGAGATGGAAGTTAAAACATCTTTGCCTCTACATCTTTCTTTCCAACTGTGTAACAGCCCAAGCTCACCGCGAGATGATGTTGTCCTCTTTGGGCTTTCCCTTCTGAACTTCTCCTCAAGATTTTAAAACGCGTCTGGTAGGGAGAGGTTTCCACACCCTTATAAAAAATGCTTTGTTCCCCTCTCCAACCGATGTGGGATCTCACAGTTCACCCTCCCTTTGGGATCAGCGTCCTTGCTGGCACTCGTTCCCCTCTCCAATCAATGTGGGATCTCATAATCCACCCTCCTTCGAGACTTAGCGTCCTTACTGACACACCGCTCAGTGTCTGGCTCTGATACCATTTGTAATAGCTCAAGCCCACCGCTAGCAGATATTGTTCTCTTTGGGCTTTCCCTTACGAGCTTCCCCTCTCAAGGTTTTAAAATGTGTCTTCTAGGGAGAAGTTTCCACACCCTTATAAAGAATGCTTTGTTCCCCTCTCCAACCGATATGGGATCTCACAAACTGTTAATGGGGACTCTTCTGTAAAAGGACCACGTGTCACGTATATAAACGGTAGTTGTTACCTTGCTTTAAGGGAGAGGCTTCTAGTTTCGTCTGCCTTTCTAATCTTTGTGCCATCCTACCAAATTGCAATGTTACAAGCTGTATTTATCTTTCTCCTTACTTTGGCCTATATTTTAGACTGTCCTTGACTTTAGCTTCTTATTGCTCAATGTTTTGTTGGGGGTTGTTTTATACCCTCCTGGTGTCTGACACCATCTAGGGTTTTTTCTTTTTCCATCATGAAAGTATTGTTGTGAGATCCCACATCGGTTGGAGAGGAGAATGGAACATTCTCCATAAGGGCGTGGAAATCTCTCTCTAACAGACGCATTTTAAAAACCTTGAGGGAAAACCCGAAAGGAAAAGTCCAAAGAGGACAATATCTACTAGCGGTGAGCTTGGGCCGTTACAATTGTTGTTGTTATTATTATTATAATAAAGAAATTATGTTACACGAAGTTTCACTTTTAGCGGTTTATTGAACTCTTGTGTGTACAGTTTATTGATGCCCATGTCACTGCTATCTCTTTTACTTGGGAGTATGGTGTGACCATGGTTTTCATTTAGATATATTTGGAAGAAACCTGCCCCTTTAACCAACTCAAATGAACCAATCAGTTAAATAAAACCAACCAGCCATTCCATCTAGCACATTTAGTTACTCATGAATATTCTACTATCCTTAGTTTGGGAAACTAGTGAACTTACAAGAGTTCTTCGGATTATTTGTATTCTCACACCTAAAATCTTTCTGTGGGTGATAGATCTATATTTATGTTGTATCATATGATTAAATGAGCTGATTTTGAATTTTTGCTTGCAGGATGAAAAAGATAAACAAATACAGGAACTCACTACAGAGCTGCGGAATAAGAAACGGTTGTGTTTGACATACCAAGAACAGCTCGCCGCATTTATGAAAATTGTCGAAGAGCATACCGACCAATTATCGAGAAAAGTTCAGAATGTAGTTACCAACCTTAAGGAATTTGAGTCCCTTGAGCAAGAATTGTTGCATCCTAGATAACCCAGCCACAGAGTGAGTATTTGATTGCCTATTGGCTGTTATGCTTCCCCCCAATATTGTCTTTCATCTTAATTTCTTTTCACTGCATCGAAGGTATATCCTATGTCATTTAAGTACAACTATATTCGTATGCAGTGTCGTCGGTGGCCATCGATATTTGGAGCTTGGTAGCATATGAAGAATAGCGACCACCCTTCAGAAAGCTCCCAAAAGGGATTCTTAACAAATCTGCCCTGCCCCACCCCAAACTCGGAGCAAGCGATGGAAACGAGCGTTATAGAGGAATGACATCGTAGCAAGCACTGGCATGAAGAAGAAGTATTTGCAGACATCTGAGAGGAGAGATAATTTTGTAATGTAGAGACAATTTGATTTACCTCCATGAATGGATTTTATTGAATAACCAATGCAGTTCTTCAGAAATCTCTGATTGTGCATATACTGAATCATCCAAATCCCATCCTAGAATGCCCACATAGCCATAATGTTCTTCCTGTTTTCATTTAAGGTCACTTGGGTGTTCTTATAACTTGGTGTTCATTAAGATCTAGGTTAGTAAAAGCTTTAAAGTGCTGAGTTAATGGCTGTTGTTGTAAAAAATGGTATCGAAAGTTCTATGAGGTCTCGGTGTCGTGTTGAAAATGTTTTAAAGCAAGTTGATAACTAGTAGAGGACTAGATAACTAGTAGAGGACTATTCAGAATATTATGTCGATAAGATACTAATTACAATCCAAGTATTTCTAAACGGGACAAAATTTTGTGCCATTTTTTTGGACTTTTCAACATCCTTGCATGTTCGTTTCTACATGTAAACACTATAAATAATACAACTATAAGCTAACAATACAAAATCTTGTAGCATCCAAATTCACTGCAGACAATCTCTTCCAATAACAACTAATTAATTGATCGGTAATTAAATTAGTCGATCAAATAACTCAAAACTCAAGATATGAGGCCAAAGGGACTCATCAGACATCGATTTTCTGCATCAAATCAAAACTACCGGTTCCCATCTTTACTGGCAAACCAAGACAGATTCTAGCAGATGGAGTTTCCAAGGTGTCTACTTCCCCATGGTATGCAGCTTGAACAATGAACCTTGCAGCCGTCTCAAAAGTCATTCGACTGAAAGGAGATATCGAGTCGGCTATGCCTCCTAATCGATTCATTGGTCGGTACCCACCAGAATGAGTCATATAATCAGCAATTAGAGTTAGATGTCTAATATTGACTGATATCCCATATGAACTGAAAATGTTTCGAATTTCTCTTATTATTGTTTCCCTAGCAGCTTCCACTCCATATGTTTGTAGCATGGCATGAATGTCATTGGAATATATATATCTAGCATCAAGCTCATCTTGTAACTCCCAGAGCGTTTTAAAGTCGACTCCAGTCGTCTGCAATGCAGGAACTTTTTCCTTTTCTTCTGGTTTGATATTCTTTCTTACCTTAATATCATTCCCGTGGTATATTACCTGACCTTCCTTGCAAGTAATTTGTTGACAGCGGATGATTTTGCCAGAGCTTTGGATAGACACCTTCTGGGCCGTTCTCTGAGCAATCTGATTTCACAGGCCAGAAAGGAAGTTCATAAAGTGATCAGTGGATAAATAAAAAACTCACAATGTATTATGAGAAACAGATTTACACCAACAATTTTCTAGACTATCGAATGAGCATAGAAGAATTACATCCACCCTAAGAGTAACTACAGGAATATGTGTGCTATTGCTCGTCAATAGTTTTAGCGCGCGCAGGTTTGAATTTGGAAGTATAATGTTCTCAGGACAACTGCAATATGGGTCCGGTGTGTAAGTAGAACCTATAAGAGATTGTCTAGCTAAAGGTTTTGAACCTATTAATTTGGATTCGTCTATCAAATATCTCTCAAAGACACCTCTCCAATACGGTGATAGATACCAAGGACCCATGGTTTTTCTTTAAGCTAGAGTCTAAAGCAGCACAAGGCTCCACCTCAAAGAGATTGAAGAGGCATTGTTCGTACTAACACGTGCAAGAGGTTAAGAAGAGTTGTTCAACAGAAATGGGGAATGACATGCAAACTTTCAAAGGCACCAAGTGAATTGGCCTTCACTCAGATAATTTAACTAATATATTCTAGATTATTTTGGCATCTTGTCATAGACGCTTACATACTTGCCTATTATGAACCAAACAGAATAAATTAACAAAAGGAAAAGAGCCAACAAAAATACTGAAACATATCAAACTGATTAAACAGATTACTTCCTACAAATACATAAGTGCTAACATAAGGAACAAAAAAACCAGATCCAGATGAAAATAGACGAGTGTGAGAAAGTACCTGCGTCAGTAAAATATGAGGTTCATTGGTAAACTTAAAATGGACTTCAAAATGATTTCCCTTCGCTGCCACAAAAATTGCTCTATCATAGTCCTTTCTGGAGAATTCTGATTTAGCTTTCTTCTTTTTGTTTGATGTTTTGGTTGTTTTCCCTTTCGAATTGGACTTTGAGACATCTATTATCACAGTCTGATCCTCAGATGTAGCGTCTTTAACAATTTCCATCGTATCATCATTGGTTATATCAGCCTCATCACCTTGATCAACTTCACTTTCAAATCCTGCTGATGGTTCTTTCACATTGAGTTCCTCTTCCGAATCATCTTCATAATCCATCTCATCAGTAGTTCGAAGTTTTTGTTTCTTCATGTCAAAACCAAGATCTTCAGCAACATCTAAGTCATTGCCAACATCATCATCATCATCATTTTCTTCACGTTGTGAGCTACTTACTTTATCGCTTTCACTCAAACCCTTTGATTGTGAGTCAGGCACAAAATTTTTTATACCACTAATTCGTGATAGTAAGAGCATTTCATTTTGGATTGAATCTTCCAACTCCCTAACGAACACAAATTCCAAAATTTCTTCCAAATCTTCTGAAGATACATGAGCATGCTGTGGATTACTTTCAAGTGGGTAAAATCTTATTTCAAGCTTATAAATACTACATATCTCTCGCTTCCGTTGCGAAAATGGCACAACAGTTACTTCCATACTTTCTATTATGTCAGCTACTGTAATTTTCTTCAACTTATTAGCAAGACACTTTGCATCATCCCTGTCATATAACAGTCAATTTTTATGGTTCAGAATAATATTGACCAACATGTTATAATTTGTACTTGTATACTCTCCTTTATGTCAAGTAACCAATTGTAAGGTTAGTTTGACCTACAAAATCACCAAGTTAACTTGTGTCCGCAAATTCACATACATTGCAATCTATAAATTTCTCTCCGCCATGGTTCAATAAGTTTCAAGCTTTACCTTTATTTCTTTTTCTTTTTCTTTTTTTTTAAATGGAAACAGTATAAAAAAAATACTAATGTAATTGTGGCCGAAGTGACTATGTAGACTGAGAATATTAACTCTATGGATACAACATATACACTAGTAATAACGAGATTAGATAAATAACCATGTAGCAATGAATCAAGAAACAGTAATTTTAACTTACATTGAGTAGCCCTCTCGCAATGGGCATGTCATAATTGGTGTCTTAATATCTTGTGAAGCAGTCATCAAAATCTCTTGAAGGCGGGGAATTCCAAGAGTCACATTCATCTCACCACGCCCAGCATGATGAAATGTGTTCAACCTAAGACACATTTCATTTCAACAACAAAAGAGAATGATAGTGAAATCAGCCACTATATAGTCAATCTAACGGGATAATAATTCCTCTTTTTTAAAAAAGAGTGAGAAGGTGACTTTTTTTCCTGAACTTTTGTTAAGTATACTCGCTTATCAGCCAACTGATTTCTAACCAAAACAGCCAGGGAAAACTAAGTTCATTCTTATCCAAGTATCAACACTAATTACGATGACTTATTCCTAATATATTAAGAAAAGCTTAAACTGAAGTCTTATTCGAAGAGAAATAACATGATTAAAGCCTGAAAGTAAGAAACAGGGTGGGGGGTCTTACGTCATTTGTGTTGATGGCTCTCCGATAGACTGAGCAGCGAGTACACCAACTGGTTCTCCAGGCTGTGCAAGACTTGACAGGTACTTATTCTCCAGCAGCCGGATAAAGTCATCTTTTTGTCCCAGACCAGGAGCCTTATCCTTCGCAAAGGAATTATATATGACTTCTGCTTTCTCTTGAAGAACTGAAGGCAGCTCATTGATGTATTGATTAAAGCTGTCAGGCTGATGATGACTTTTTTGGTAGATCATTTCGCAGTTCTGAAATAAAAATAGGTATGATCTAATCATTCAGAAAACACACAAACAATGAATAAAAAGCTCTATTAAGCATCCAGATTTTGAAGGTTACAAGTTCTTACAGCTGCAAGTGCTTCAAATTTTATAATAAAGGCATTTTTATGGACATCTACACCATCCTCGCCATAACGAAATTGAATAATGGAGCCATCTGCATCACGAACAGTATGATCGTAACCAACTTTTAGAGACTCCAGATTTTTAATAAGGCATCTTTGTAGATATCCACTCCGAGATGTCTTAACTGCTGTATCAACCAACCTATGAGAAGAAAAAAAAAAACTCATTGTTTATATGTCAATAAGATGTCAAGTAAATACTGATGAAAAAAGTTCTTGTATGTTGCTCCTTAACCAATAGAACAATCTATCTAAAAGCCATGAAGGGGGGCAAAAAAGAGGAACAGATAAAAGTAACTGAACGTGATATGGCCAAATTTGCAGTTTTAAGGATCTAACGTAACCAATTTCATTTGCATGGTATATTCTATTTAAAAATCATTAGTTCACTAATCAAGACCAGAATTGTATTTTTTATTCGTTAATTTCCCCTGTTATGGTATACTTTTGGCTTAATAATTCATTGTAACCATAATCTTATGAGTTACATATATATTAAGGAGTATAATTATGAACGCAGGAAACATGATGAATGTACTGCAATTTTCATCACTCCTCATTTATCCTTGAACAGCAGATTATAATGCAGATCAAGTATGCTTCCATAAAGGGGTTTTCTCACCTTGCTGTCCTTCAATGATGCTTAAAGATTATTAAAGTTCAGAAACCTCTTAGACGCAAAATTGAAATATCATAACCTGTTGGACAACTTTTAAACTTCTTCTAGTTTCTGGTCAGTGAACAAGATCAAATCTTGAACTGGAATGATTATAGGGAATCCAAACTTAACTTTAATTTTCAAATAGATAGGACGAGGTTCAATGCAGAAATATGATGCATAAACCAATTAACTCTTGGGAAGAAAAAACACAAATAGCTACGTCTGATTATGCCAAATCACACATAACATTCGTCAGGATTAACTTAAGTCAGAAGAAGTTTAATTTACCCTTCACGGCCAGCCATACAATGGAAGTAGTATTCTTGAGGTCGAAGACCAGTAAGAAAGCGATCAACAATGAACCCTCCAGCTCGTGATGCCCAATCCCAAGGCGGAAAGCAGGGTAATGTTTTTCCTGACACCATTCTAGGAACTCGTTTGCCTTCTAACTGCTGCTGGCCTAAATGTGAAGATATTTGTTGAAAATTTGCCTGTTCAAAGCAAGACAAATTAGAAAATATGGAAAAATCTCAAAACAGAGTAAAATTGTGATTGAGCATTGATTCAAATTTCCATCCGCATACACGTAAATGCAACAAATAAAAGAAAAATGCATTTACACTGCATCAACAAGTCGAAACAAGTTCAAGAAAGATCGTCAATTATGTCAAAAAAGATGGAATACAACGACAGGAGATCAGCATATACTTTTGTCTTCATTTGTTTCAAGGTTTCTTAGTTTTGTACTTTCATAGCCACATTTCATTTTCTTAGTACAAAGAATACCACTATCCTCAATTTTATCATGTTAAGGGAAACTAAAACATCATAGTTGCATCAGACAACAAGCAATCAACAGGAAAGAGAAAAAATTAAACCATTATTCGCTACAGGAAAAAATGACTCATGAAGCCTACATTTTGAACTCTAATTTTATATAAGCTTCTAATAACTTGCTAAATACTTACACCAACTCTTCTCTCTTCTTTTCCTTTTTATTTAAAAAAGAAAAAACAACAGCTACAATACCAACTACTACCTTAACTACTCGAAAGTAGCCACTTGGCAACCAAACAAACAAAAAACATCTGAGCTATTAAAATCAATAAGAGAGAATAACATTGCAGGGATTTGAATACATAAAACACATGACCTCTAATTCTGTTAGCATATTAATCTACCACAAGATCAAAATGTTTAAGCTAATAGATATATCAAATCTTATATTCTTAAGAATGCCGTACATAGAAAAACATTGCTCTACCACAAGATCAAAATGGAAGTTTTCTTCCCTTTAAAACTTCTTTCCTTACACCTAAAGCAAAGAGAAAGAAGCTTTAAACGGAAGAAAAGTTTTAAAAAAAGGAAGAAGACAGAAAAATAACACCACTGTGGAAGAAGCATTGTATTGGCAACAAATACCTAGATACTCAGAATTGCAAAGAAACCTACCGTACCACCTTTAGCCCCAGAAGTCGTCATCAGAGAAATGCAGTTGTTTACAGAGGGTTTTAGCAAGCCCTCAGACAACAAATCTTTGAGGACCTTAGAGTTACCAGTCCTTTCATTAAGTTGGCTGGTCATTTTTCTATCCAATGATGTTAATGCTGGCTCTCCATTATTGGAAATAGTTTTTTCAATATTCAACTGCAGTGCCATTGGATCTGCAAATCAAACATATCAAGTCCCAAATCCATCAAACTGAGAAAGTCCGAAGTAATAACAAATAGATTCCACACCAACAGTCAGGGCCATAATAAAAATATTTGTCATGGCAGGCTGAATCATGGAAAGTGTTTTGAGATGCAATTGTCAGGCCTCACATAAAGCTCATTTATGCTTGTCATTTCAAATCATTCTCTGGATATGTATCTACGTTAGTTGTTCTTCCTCGTAGGTCAAGATTTTAATCAGAGTATGTACGAGTAAATACCATATCCAAAGAAAATTTAAGGCATTTTTATGGAAGCTTAGTCATTGGAGAATCAATACAGCAGATCATCTTCAATGGAGAATCCTTAATTTCTTTAGCACAATAGTATTGAAACCTTAATTTGGAAGGCTTTGCATGGAGCATGATTATGCCTGTAAATATTTTATCTTTTATCATAGATTTTTGTGGGGAACCCTTTCAAAAGCGATAAGAAAACACTATGGTTTGCACTTAACTGTTCCTTTTTTTTTGGTCTCTATGGTGTGAAAGGAGTGGGTGGACTATAAATAACAATCATTCATTATTTAATTTGCCCTTTACTGGTGTGAATGCTCACACCCTTTTAAAAAATATAGTCGTTCTACAGTAATTTATTGCAATCCACCAATGGTAGTTGGGAGGCTTTATCTTCTCTTTTGTACACTTCATTCATCAATGAAATTTTTATGCTTCTTTCTATTAGAAAAAACACTTAATGCATCAAGCACTAATAGTGAACAGGAAAATACCTAATTTTTCTCCATCTTTAACCTTAAGAAATCCAAGATGCACCTGTTCACCGATATTCTCGCAGATTTGGAGTTGCTTCTCTCTCTCCTTGTCCATACATTGTATCAACAAAAGATCATCTACTCCACATGTGAACCCATGCATCTAAGAAATGAAAGATGAATGTACAAGTATTGTCAATGCCAACTTGTAAGATGAAAACTAGCTTGTGTTATTTTATATAAAGAGGGAGAGTAAACTTGAAATAGTACACCATCACCTGAAGATAAACAGTGAACAAACGACTCATTACAGAAAGCAAGACGCCAGCAGTATTTGAACCATAAAGCTCCTGCACTGTATGCACTAAGCCATAGTCACCAAATTGAGCCTTGTCTATGACACCACGCACCAATTCATTTTTAAATATTAGTAAGCTATCGTCATCTAAACGCTCTGCCTTCAATTTATCAAATTTTGAGTAATCATCTTTTTTAGAGTTCCCTTCATCAGGAACTTCTCCTTTTCCCAACTTAATTCCATTCCAAGTTCTTTTTCTCTTCGATTTATCACCATCGGCCACTTTGACTTTGGAAGAATTATTTCCCGTATGTCTGCACTTAAAAAAACCACGTGGAATTTTCACATCTTTTTCTACACAAAATGGTGGGGCCCCTCTAGTGATATGGTCCAATAAGGCTGTGACAACCTGTAAACCAAAAAAAAAAAACAAAAACGATTACGGTATCAGAAGTTAACCCATGAGGCCTGTGAACTCTTCACAAAACAACAAATTTCTATTCAAATCCAGGAGAAGTGCAAAGAAAAGCAAGCAAACAACGATAGTTTTCTAATATGAACTCATTTTAGAAACCTTGAGTGGGTTAACATTACTTACTCAAGCTCAAGTATCATAGCAAACATCTCAACAAAACACAAATCCTCTGATTACTAAAGTAGCACATGCCTACGAACTCCTAATATTTATTCTGTTTTTTTTTTCTTTTTGCATGATAAGATATATTTCCGTGTCTGCAACATTAATATGCAAGTATCTTATTTTCTAGAAAAGATCCCAAAACCTGTTTTCCTGTCCAAAGAGGCTCTGGTTTCCATACGGCAGGAAGAACAGGTAGCATCTCAGATTCAAAATCTAAAATGAAAATCTTCTGCCCAGGTTTCTCTGAAGAAGCACATGGTCTGGATGTTGAAATGCCAGAACTATAGAGAAGCTGGCTAAACTCATCAAATTTTAAGAAAGTATCCTTCTTCGTGAGAAGCACAGCACTTATAATGTGGTCCTGAAGAATATATGCAAATTAGGTGGTTAATCACCTATATATATCAATGACATCAGAGAGTATATGAAGAAATAAGCTCAGGGTTTTAGAAATTTACTTGGTACCTGAATTAATGCTCTGATTGGTTCACCACTGGTGGGTTTCACATATTGGTTATTTGCATTCACAATGTTGTAAGCTTCAGCACGAGAAATTTCATCTTGAGGAAAATGAACGTTCATTTCATCACCATCAAAATCAGCATTATACGTGCTGTAATTAGAGAACAATAAATTTTCAGTGGCACGTGCTCTCATTGAAAATAACACAAAATGTTGTACAAGTTTATACAAATTATAAATAATGATACCTGCAATTTGCATAGTGCATTCGAATAGTCTTCTCTCCTTTTAAGACACGAACAACATGAGCCATAATACTAGGCTTGTGAAGTGTAGGCTGTCGGGGAAAAAGAAACAAAGACTCAAACACATGAAAAAATAGGATATAAATAGACATCCTAATGTTAGAACTAAAAGCCAATTTACACCATCTCTATTTTATGTAAATCATCAATGACGGGGAGTGCGCAGAGGGGTCCATGTGATGCTCGGTCCCTTGTTAGGTTCAACACTTCCTTTGAACCTCAGTGTTGAAGGCCTTTTATAATTATCCGTTTGGTCTTATTTTGATTGATTAGAGTCTCTTTCTTTAGTGGGATTCCCTTTTGTGAGCTTGGTTTTTCTGTTGCCCTTGTATTATTTCTTTTTTCTTTTTCTTTTTTTTTTTTCTTTTTTACCAATGAATTTCGATACGTCAACAATGCAAAAAAAGGGACTCCAATCCATAACAATAGGACCTAACAGGTGATTGGAAAAACAAGGAGACCACGCCCAGATTAAGGAATTAAACCTAGCTAATTACTAAACTTCCTCCCCAGCTCTATCCTAACCCCTAAAAATTTTTTAACTCCCTACAAGCCAAAGACCCAAACTATAGCAACGAAGCCAACTTTCCACAAAAAAGAATCAATACTTACTTCAACCTTACATCTCTCAACCACTAAGGAAGCTTATTTCAGGCTCATCATGTAAGCTATATCAATACGTAACAATAAAAAAATTGCAAGAAACAAGACAGCATGAAACTTAGCAACATTTTTCTGAACTAGCTAAACTAAAACTGGGATTCTGGATAAGGGGAGGAAGTAAGTTGAAAACCAACCCAAAACGACCTGGATGAGGGTAAGTATTCCTTAGAAAATAAAGTTCTTTATCAAAGAAAAAGACACTTTTGGGTTTTTTCTAAAATGGGATTCCAAAAAGACATGCACTTTGGATCACGGCCTAGAGGGAGCCCAAGGTAAGAGAACGGAACCTAACTGATTTCACACCCCCACAAGAGAAGCCCAATTACCCGACTTCATTGGGTCACAATTCATACCGATGGTCAATCTCCTACCTTTGTTCATCTCAAGGCAATAAACCACTCATATTAAGAAAGAGTTTTCCTTACCCAGGTAAAAGAAAATTGTGTCATCCGCAAACGAAGATGTTAGAGGTGTAGATTTTGTCCCAGGAAACCCTCAATAATCCTCCTCCACTAAAATTAATATATCCCTACTCACTTGGAAACACATTTTAACAAAGTAATCAGCAACCAACTATAACAATAATGACAAAAAAAGGCATAAATTTAAGTTCAAGTCTTATAGATAAAGTAGTACAGATGTAAAAGAATTATGTCAAATAAAACCAAAGTCTACCTGTCGATTTACAAGAACAATATCTCCATCTTCCAAATGGCGATTCACAATTTTCCCTTCAAATTCATAATCATCACTTCCTTGATCGACAACCACTCCACGAGAGGAAGGTAATTTCCTTGAGATAGAAATGCGTGATTTCCGACTTGGCTTCAAGTTCAACTTAACTGTAGCTAACTTATCAATGTAATGTGTGGCTCCTGGATGGGTTTCAGGACCATTAATTATAGCATTTCGTAACTTTTGAACATTCCAAGCAGTCACTCTCTGGAAAAAGTAACAACAAAAAGGAACAAATAAAACACGATCAGGTCAGGGATAAAAGCCACTTTTTCCTACTGTATTCAATAAGAAACGCAAACCTAAAAGAACAAGTACAAAAAAAAAAAAAAAAAAAAAAAAAAAAAAAAAAAAAAAAAAAAAATGATGAAGACTACTCTCAGAAAAGAAAAATAAGATTAAAATATTGTTTCAATAAATAACCAATTAACACTAGTTAGTCTAATCAACATGTTGTGGCTTAAAACAAAAACCAGTACATACCACATACAAATAAAGAAGACAATCAATATTACTACAAGTAGAATACTTGTTTAGATTAGAATACCTCCGGATAGGTCAATCTCAATGCAAAATAAGGTGGAATTCCAATCTCATTAACTGCTAAGTAGGGATCTGGTGAAATGACAGATCGGCACGCAAAGTTAACCCTCTTTCCCATCATCTTCTGACGAAACATGCCTTCCTTCTTCTCCAATAACTGACATATTCCCACAGAAACATCTTTTTGACCTGGACCTGCCGTCAAGAAAGCATGGCCCCACCATTCAATAGGCAGTTCCATGATTTGTGTATAACATTCATGGCAGTACTAGACTATCAAAAATAGCAAACATGCTACTACAAGGTTACAATTAGAGGCAAAATGCAACACAATAATTTTGCGACCATGGTAAGGCAGAACTTTTCAATTAGTGGCACAAATACCAGATGACTTGTGCATTAATTATTCTACAAAGGTGGTTTTTGTTTAGATATCTCACAGTAACAAAGCCCTAAAAAAGGTGTAAGAAGACTCCCTCATTGGAAATTTTAAAAAAAAAACAAAAGAAAAAGGTAATTAAGAAAATCAATAGAAACAAGCCAGCAAGACAAATTGAAAGAAAATTGAGTCCCCTACTTCCGCATTGCATATAAATTGAAGGCCATTTAGAAACTTTGACATTGGATAAACATGCTTACCAGATGCAGTTTTGCTATCAAACAAAACATTGATAGATTGTTGAAGATCCATCCATAGCCTGACTATCTTTGAGTGTTCTGATTTGTTAGCATGAGCATTTCCTAATGATATATTGGACTGTAGCACCTTGTTCAGTAACACAGTTTGAGGATGCTCCATTATCTGAGAACACAATTAAGCAGCGACTCTTTATGAAAACATGTACAAAAGACCACATAAATTGTTACAGTCATAGCTAGATTAGTTAGATCTTGAGTTAGGAAAAAAAAAAGGTTGCAGTTTAAAATGCAAGGGATAGGTACTATTACAGAAGTAGAACATACAAGGACTCACGACCCCAATTTCCAAACCAGTTAAATAAACGACTGTTTTCAACAACATTCTTTACTCTATTAGTCAGGTGGAAATGCAAAAGCTAGCAATCAAAGGCATTATTCTTTTAAAATATAATTGTCAAACTCTTTTATTTTTTTCTCAATGAAAGTTTGGTCCTTTATCAAAAAATTATACGTAACGGTCAAATAATGTTTCAGAGGGGAGGCCAAAAAAAAGTGTCACAGCAGTTAACAAGAAACTCATTCAACAGCTTTGATTTTTAGTTTCCATCTACTACGTTTAATTCATTTCCATGCATCAACTTATGTGGTTCCTATGAGAATTTAATTCATTTCCATGCATCAATTTAAGTGGTTCCAAACAGAAAAGGGATGAGCAAGCATGTGACCATCATTCATCAAAACCCTTGGTCTTTAGTCATAAACAGAGAAAGAGAGAGAGAGAGAAAGAGAAGGAGGGAGGGAGAAGATACTTACAGAATCGCCTCCTTTTGCAGGGGGGCGGAACTTAATTGGAGGGACTAGAACAGCCTCTAAGAAAAACATGGAGTGGCCTGCTTTATTTCCATATCCCTGATGCTGAATATCACTAATAAACGAACAGAGCATAGCTTCATTTTTCCACAAACGCTTCAAAATATGCTTAACCTATTATAAAAATACAAATTATTATTGTTATTTGAAGAAAAGAAGGGAAAAAATTATCTGCTATTACAAAATAAACTGGCAGTATGTACCTCAGACGGCAACAAATGGACTGTGGAGAAATTCTTTGGCACAAAAATTTCAGGAGAAACTTCCTCAGAATCTTCTACAGAGGCCTTGGTTGCAGTGTCATCAAATACATCTACTTCCGACATATTGATAACAGTAGTTTGCGGAACCGTATTCTCTTCCTCAATTGAGGATATTCCTTCAGCCCCACTACTCACACTCGCAGGCTTGCATCCTCTAATAGCATTGGCCCTCTTGTGGGCTCCTGGCAAGCCAGTCTGCGTCCATCATGAAAAAGAACCAAAATCAAATCCCTGAAACTTGTATATATGCCCATGACCTGATAGTAAAGCTATAAATGTAATATCACATCTGAATTAGAAATGGGCATGTAAGAAGAAATACCATGTGAAGCCAACCAAAAGTTGGTCTAGTAATCTTAGGATTTTTGGCACCACAATTTTTGCACTCTCTCTGTTTGGGCTTCAAAAATTTATTCACAGCAGATATGGCCTCAGAAAATTGAAGAGAGGTCCATTTTTTTGGTTGCATATTCTGCATTTCATTGCTATGCTTTGAATCTGAAGACTCAGTTAGCAATTCTGAATCCAACTCTTTCGCCTTAACAACATCACCATTTAAAATAAGCTCCAGTTGAGATGCACATTTTTCAACCTAAAGTCAAGAATTAAATTGGCAGGTATTATTTATGTATAGAAGACAGAAGAGTGTATGAAACTAAAGAATTCTACCTAAAAACATCCTTCGATTATAGTAAGTTTACCTGGGATCCGCCAGCCCGAAAATGGTGGCACGAGAAACAAGTGCGTTGTAGAAGATTATGGAGAATAATAAATAGCAAGGGATTATACACTGGAGAAACAAGGTCAATGTGACCACAATGACCGGGGCAGTAGAAAGGCCTTTGTCCGCAAGATTTGCAACTACATAAACCAAATACCAACCAAATAAAACATTATAGAAACAGAGAACAAGTAAATATAACTTTAGATTACAAGACAAGTTCAAAACTGTAGATGAAAAAGATGTCACCAAATAGCTCTCCGATTGCAATGAATTTAAAAGGGAAGATATAGCAAAAACTCCAGTAGTATCCAGAGGCTAATAAGAAGGTTAAATACTCCAAATCTGCCAAATTTCAAAACTTCCCCAAAATCTCCTCTTTCGACCATTCTATTTCAAGCCAAATTTACCCATCACAACAGAGACAATAGGTGATGTACATAACGTGAAGGCTGAAGCAAAACAATTAAGACAATATTTTCTGAGCCTATAACCTACGAACAGGAAGATTCACAGAATAAACTCATAGCTGGAGCCAACTACGTAAACGTTCATCAACAAGCACAACATGAAATATTGGATGGCACGAGACAAATATTAAACTTCTGAAAGAAAAGTAAACAAGAATCCAAGGTACTCACAGTGTTGTCTCATCTAAAGAACCCATGGCTGGATCATAAAGTCCGCCAGCTACGGGCCTGCCCATAGCATCTAACAATATGGGTGCAGTAACTTTTACAGCACTGAGTTTGCGAACCTCGTCTTCAGTCATGAAGCTGAAGGCAACCGCCTTTACTGACTCGGACGCACCCTGCAACAAATTGTCACCATTAAAAAAACTACGCTACTCTTCAACATCCTACCACACCCCAAAGCTAAAATTTCCAACATAAAAAGTGGTCTACAACTAGAAATTGTCTTCACTTCATGCAGTAGAAGCTTAGAACAATTAAACATTAGATACAATGAAGATAAGCTCAAAACCATCTCCGTGTTTTACTATACTCGCATCCTCTCGCAACAAACAATAACATGAAAGCGAACACTCGGAAACACACAAAAGCAGAAGGAAACAGATATTGAGAGAAACGGGCATTAGTACCTCTGTGGTCTGAGCCATGGCAGTGACAATCTATTCCAACTACTCAGTTTCAACAGTTGGCGTGCGCGAGAGACGGAAGAGAAACAACAGAGGTTTAAAGCACATTCACCGATCGAGATTTTTTACCCTGCGTGTGTGAACTGAAGAAGAAATAACTTTTTTTAAAACTGATTCCAAAAGGAAACAATATTTCTTTTACACTGATTTCGGGCAATTCTTTAGCATCAGCCTATAGCGGCGGCGTGAGTGAAGCTTTTACGATGGCGACCTGGAAACGGCGAGTGAAAAAAAAAACGTCAGCAGCGAATAGTTGTAGCGAAGAGTAGAGGAAAGATCGAATGACAAAAGACGTACTAGACGACGGAGAGGGCTTAGTGGCGACGACGGCGGGTTGCAACAAAGGATGTCTCTTATCGATGGCGGCGGCGGCGGGCGCGAAGATGGTTACTGAGAAAAAGGAGAGGGAAAGGGAAGAGAAGACGATAACGCGGAAGACGCAGTTGGACGGCGCAATGCAAACGGCTATGGAATTATATTAGTTCTTAAAGGAACCTTATTTCTAAATTTGTTTTTCCTTTTAATATATTATTAAAATTGATAAGATTATATCTCAACCAATTAGGTTTTTAAATTTTTCTTTTCTTTACCAAATTTGTTTTAGTTTAGGATTGAAGCTCAAATATTTATAAACTCTTCTAATTTTTCCAAATTTAATTACATATTTAACCTAATTTTCTTTAGGAAGATTTTATTCCAATTGGTATATCAAACGTCAAAATGTAATGCTATTTCGTGATCTTATATAGAAGCTAAATATCGTATTATGACCTCGACTACTTGCGAAATTGTTCAATTACGCAGCTACTTGCAGATATATACGTTTATTTACATCATCCTACTCTGATATCGTGATAATTAGAGTACTATTAAGATAGTATGTGATTTAGTTTTTCGTGAGCAAATCAAGCATGTTGAGGTCTATCTCTATCGTGATAATTAGAGTACTATTGAAATAGTAGGTGATTTAGTTTTCCGTGAGCAAACCAACCATATTGAAGTCATCTCAACTTGACACTGTCTCATTACAAATGGTTGATATGTTACCGAAGCACTCTTTTTCACATATTAGTTGACTAAACAGCTATACTCGAATGGACCGAATAATTATTATGTTTCGTCAAAAGTTTTCAAACAACTCTCTTCTCATTCCCTCATGTGCTCTGTTTCCCATCATCATTATTTTAACTACATATATATAACCCCTCGAGAACAAAAAGAAATCCTCAAACTTGCACTTCCAACCTAATTCATGGAACAAAACAGGGTTAAGGTATGATTCCGGTGGAATGGTCCTCTTGGAAATCCCAAATGGAATTGGGAAAACTTAGATCATCTTCGTAGTTATGAACATAATCATAAACTTCAAAGTTTCCAATTTGATGATGATGGTGGTGATGAAGATCTTCAATATTGGCATGCACGTCCATTATGGAATCCCAGTTAAAGCTTTTGTCACTAAGTACTTCAAGTTCATCGCTATAATGATCTTTCAAATTATTATTAGATGATTCTGATCCCAAAAAACAGCCTCCATTCCCTTCCTCTCCTTCTGATGATTCAATCACTTTCTCCTCTTCTCCTTTCATAATCCCAAGTTGTTGTAGAAACTCGTTTAGATCAATTTGTGGTTTCTCTTCCACGGCTCTTATTGTCGCTGTCGTCGTCGTCGTCACCTCCTTGTCTTCCACCGGTGCTTCATCGTCCTTCTCTCCCTCTGTTTCTCTCTTGTCTTCAACTTTCTTGTATAGAGAAAGAGAGGTCATGAAAGTTAAAATTTAAATAAAAACAAGCATTTCATATACAAAGTGAAATTCCAATACCTTGGAAGGAGAGAGAAAGCCACGAGAGGTTTGAAGCTGCTGAAGCCTCTGATGAATGAGATGAACACTAGGCTGAGCATTGAGATTAAGCATGAAACCGGCAGGGCGATGATGAGGAAACATAGAAATGAAGTTTTTAGAAGGAACCCATTTGAAGATATTAGATTTAGCAGCACTAGAATTTGGCTGCAAGTGGGGAAGATTGAGATAAGCATCAGGGCCATAGAGTCTAGTGGCAGCTTGATCATAAGCCATGGCGGCCTCTTCAGCAGTGGCGAAGGAGCCCAGCCAGAGCCTGGTGCGCTTCTTGGGCTCGCGGATCTCAGCCACCCACTTGCCCCAAGTCCGCTGCCGGACGCCGCGGTACTCGCAGGAGGCGTTGAGAGGGCCGCCTTTGCCTCGGGAAGGGCCTTTCTTCCATGGCTTAAGAAGTGGAGAATGGGATTTTTTGTCTCTGCTGCCGCTATCCATTTTGGTTATGGAGAGTAAGCGAAGAAGATGAGTGTGGGAATGAAGGTGGTGAAAGAGAGCGGAGGGATATGTAGAAGAGGAAATCAAATGAAATGGGAGTGGGGGTATTAATGTTGTCACGTTCGAAGATGGCCATATTATATAGTTTTTGGACCGTTGTGTTGTGTGTATGTATCTATGTGGTTTGTGATTTCAAAAACTATGTTACATTATACTCACGTACTTTTTATAAACTTTCATAATTGATGTTCACATTCTATCTAATGGTATGGATTAATGGATGTTAATCGGTATCATATCATCTTTTGGGTTAAATTATGACCATCCAAATTTTAAGGTTAAAGACTACGTTTGGCACCATTTTGACTCTCGTAAACATTGCAATACTTTCCTACATTTGGCACCCTGCATTAATCACTTATAAAACAGATCATTTTTACTAAAAACACTTTCGTATGCATGACAAATTAAGGAATAGGGACAAGATTTGAAACATAGAAGATGATAAGAGAAGTGAAATTGATGACAGAAACAAACAAAAAGAGAGAGGAACGGTAGAATGAGGAGGTAAAAGGAAATTAAATGAAGTGTGAGAGTAGTGTTGTTCATAGGATTCTATATTGGAGAGATCTAAGTGAGTTGAAGAAGAGTGAGTGACAAGTGAAGAGTGAAGAGAGAAAGTCACCTCAGTTCATTTTTGCAGTTCACGGGCTCTTCTTTTTCACATGTTTTTGTGCCATGATTCTCGAGTCTCTGCCCTTCATCTTTATCCCATGTTCATGCTTCCTAAGGAGCTTGAATTGTTGATGCAGTGGAGTCATCTTCTTCTCATCCCAACCTAAGAAACACGTGTCATCCACATCTGATTAATGGTTTCAATCTCAAATCATTACTCATATAACGCCAAATATCATAATGCATCTAAAATATGCTTACTTACAAGCACATCCTACCCTCTATTAAGTTCAAAAACTATGCAATATACCCCTAACTACTAGGATAAATTACGATGGTACAAGACCGTTTACCACATTGTTCCGACCTTCTCAAGTAATTTCTCCTATAAGTCATATGACAACTTGCTCACTTGAATGAAGGAGCATCAGCCAGATTATCGCTTCTTTGATGCGAGATGCCCCATAGATGAAACATGTGAATTTTTATCCCACTAATTTATTATTATTCTATTCAGGCTTATACATTATTTCATACTTTTTTCTACGGAAGACAATTTCATTTATGAGTAAAATTTACCAGAGGGATGTATAATCCATGATGTTTATAAAACACCTTCCCAATATCTACCGTTTACACCAAGATATAAAGCCATGATGAGATTTTTCCATAATAGGGCTTTTACGTTCTTGTAAGGGTGGTACGTTAAGGCAATATCTAAAAAATCACCATTATTCACAACTTGAAAAATTCACAATTAGCCTAAACCAAAACAGGAATGGAGGGTAATAGCAAATAGAAACTAACTACTCAGAAGTATGAAGAAACTAACTGATGATATTTCCGTCGAAATCTTATGGAATATCTAGAAATGATAGACTGATCATTGTCATCATCATCAGAATATTTTTCTCCTATATTTATAGCATAAGAAGGTTCCTCTTCCTTGTCATCAGTTTGATACTGTAAACCTTCTTGCATAGCCGCTGCTTCAACTGGCCCTTGATCTTCGTGGAGAGTATCATAAATGTCATGTTCCTCTGTGGCTTCCAGACCATCTTTCAGTTCTGCAACATTTCCTTGACACTCTTGGTTCACCAAATCATCGCCGTCTTTCTCTCCAGATAAAACATCAGGCGCAACTCTCGAAGAACTTGCCTCGTTTTCTCGGTGATTGGAATCAGGAATATGCAATGGCTTTGACAGCTCTATTATTCGCTCAATATCTGTAACTGTCGCGGATCGATGGTTAACAGCTTCCTTTACATGTTCTCCATCTCGAGTTACTTGATTGTCTTGATTTTCCAAGTGTTCTTCACTAAGTTTAGCAGCATCCTCAACTCTAGCATTTCGTGAAGGATCAAGATCTTTTTGTTGCAATGCCTCTTGAATAACTATTGAGTGATGTCCCAAACAAGTACGAAAAAATGTAGCAATATTTTTCTTTGCCAATGCAGCATTCTTCTTAGCTTCAAGGTATTCTGATATAGCAAGTGAGCATAAGCAGAATGGACAACTAAAACCGCCTTCACCATGCATCCTAGCTGAGGAATCCAAGCACTTATCATGAACCACCAAAGGACAATGACTAACATTACAGGACAATAACTGACCACCTTCATTACATTTCACACAAACGCTCCCCTCAGCTAATAGAAAAGAATCACAATCTGTCATACATTGAGAACTAATAAATTCTTTCTTTCTCGCTGCAATCGTTCGAATATGGTATCCATCACTATCACTTAACATATCTTTCTCTTTCTCATCGGGATTCATGTCAACATCAATATCGGGAGCAACAGTCTTCGGCAGAAATCCACAATGAGACATTGTGTTCATTTCATTTACATGATTATCAGCCCCGAAGTCATGCTCGGAATCACCGGTGATGATATCATGCAGGTTGCCTTCAACAGGAGAATTATTAGGTGCTTTTTGTTCAACTGGCAGTTCATTTCCATCTTTTGATTTCTCCAAACTAATAACTTCATCCATCTCAACATCTTGTGAAGGTCGCAACTTAGTATAACAAGGAGTACTTGATTCAACCTGATGCAATTCATCAGTAGCAGTATACTGTCCTGACTTCTTTGACCCAAAATGCTCCTCCTCTACAAGTTTGTCTTCCACCGAAGTCATCTGATGATCAATATCATCTCTCTCTTGTGGCACAACTCTTTCAGGGGAAGCTTCAAACACATCAGCTCCATGTGAAGAAGCCACTACATGTCCTGAATGCAAAGTATGTGCATCAAGCCCCTTACGCCTCTTAGCATTCACGTAACCATCATTACAACCAAGTAACTGCCTTGCCTCATCTTCAGATGTTAAATCAACAATACTCCTTTTAGATGGTAACAAACTAGAAGTAGATGGGTCTGCCACAGACAGTCTTCTTCTTTCTTTCTCAAGCAATACAGGGCTTCCTCTGCCTTTTTCTTTTTGAGCTTGAGGATCAGAAGAGCTAGTATCTAGTCTCCTGCAGCGCTCGTTAAGATCGCCATTATTCAGAAAAATCCTATCCTTTTTTACGGGCATCAACCCACTCTTCTGCATTAAGAAATCAGCATATGGATGTGTACCATCAAGAATTGAATCTTGCAGCTGTACAAAAAAGAAACAAAACAACAACTTCTCAAATGGCCATACATTCGAAAAAGGATGGGAGCAAATAAAGTAGAGAGTAGAGACAAGTCATGAATTGTTTTCACCTGAAGCAATGTACACCGCATGGATGCTCTTTTCTGTGCGATAAAGGGACTAACATCCCATTTTGACATATCTGGTTCAGCCACTCTTAAGGCAGATTTTGAAGTCTAACAACAACAGCAAAAAAACAAAATTCTATGTCAATGCATACCCATTTCTTGAAAGCCAGAATGTATCTATCTGATATGGAGATAATCAGGCTCAGTTCGCTTCCTAAACACAGTGCACTATAGGGCTAGGAAATCAGAAATCTACAACAAAATTTTGAAGAAGTATTACCTCCTTACATACGCGTTTAAGAACATCTTCACAGCACTCAGATGAATCGAACATAACTTTTGATTGTTCAGCAGGAGGGCCATTTTCTCCACCGTAATTTAAAGGGCCAAACAAACCCTCCAAGCATCTCAAAGCAATCATTTCCCCGGCGTTCTTTCTTGTAACCTCAGGAAATTCTTTACCCTCATCAATTACATCTGTAAAAAGATAGAACGCTGAGTTATACAATAATAATTTGACCCTAAAGGATCTAAAGAATTGACAGTGAGTACCACGTAATAGAGAGTGTTTCACTTCCTTGAAACTTGCAAGGGCTTCGACGGTCCAACGCCAAGCAAGAGCTGAACTTGAAGCAGATTCATGTTCATTCTCCATCGGAAATCAAGGCACAAAACGCACGAATTCAACAAAGCAACCGCATTCTCAGTATTTCCGAATGAAGCTTTGAAGTATGAGGGGTCTATTCAACAAAATCAGCACAATTTAACACAGAATCCAAAGCTAATGTCACACGGAAGAGATCAACAAGCAATAAACACGATCATTTAGGGTTTCCTGCCATCACAGCGAACCGTCGAAGAATCAAAAAGGAAAGATTTACAACGATCATTCAATAGCTCGATGTAGAGGGAATTGGAAGAAGATACGAGGATTCCGAAGAAGTGGATGGTATCGGCGAAGAACATCGAAAAGATCTCGAAGAAGAATGAAGTTAAACCATTGTCTTTGTTTCGCTAGAACCCAAAAGGGTATTTTTACCATGATTTTTACTTTTCTAAAAGAATAAAAATAAATGCCCTTTTAACCTCTTAATTTTATTTGAGCTGAGTTATACATTTACATATTGATTTTAAAGCTTTTAATATATATAATATGTCTTAATTAATTTCTAACCTATGAAAATCCAATAAAAATTGATTGATTTGATCAACTTCTCAGGTCTAATAAAATCCTAAATTTCATATATTATTTATAGTGAGTTTGTAAATTTATAAAAGAAAACGTTCAATAAGTTCAAGTACATGTTGGATAGTAAATGGTCCGTTTACATAAAATTATTAAACACTTTTTAAAGTCCAAGGAACCAAACAATACCATCTTTAGAATTTAAAACTAAACTTTTATTTAATAGAAAATTATTCCAAAAAAATTGAAGATCGATGTTAAAATTGAAGATCGATGTTGGATAAAACTAAAATTACAATTGTGACTAAAATGTGGAGTATAATGACAATAAGATACGACAAGACCCGCTTTATAAGTCTATTAATTTTCACTATTTTTTAGAAGTTTTATATAACCAACATAATTTGATCATTAGTTTCAAGATTTACTTGAAATATGAAAATGAAATTTGAAAGCATCTATTTCCGATTACACAAAGATTTGAGCACATGAATTTTATCTCCATAGATTATTTAAATAATACATCAAAAAACTGATCCTTCAAACAGATCAACATCAATTGATTATGATGTGACCATTACACAAAACTCCCATAACCTAATCATTCCATTCAGATAATCTACAAAAGATAAAGAATCCATTATCTTATCTTCACGACTCAGAATCAAGTTCCTTCTCCACACAAGTGTTCAATCAATCCTACAGTGGATAAACAGTGGGAATTGCTTGGTTAAGTTAATGAATGAGGTGATGGATTAAGATGTGAATGTGATATGATGTTCATTACAATTAAACATGATGATGCTACTCACAACTGGGAATTTTGAGACATTTTTTTCTTTTTAATGGCAACCTAATAGGATCTAAATTTTTTCAAACAAAGAATAAAACCTACCTGTGTTCTAAATTGTCGACATTAACTAAGAGGTTGTCATAAAAATGGTCGCCTTCGAGTGAGGGTGATTAACTCCCCCCTTCGCCTTCTGAAGATGCATTTTTCCTTCCAATGCCCAACAACAAAAATAGAAAAAAAAGGCATGTTATACACCAAAATATAACTGTTGTTAACTACCTCCACCGACACAACTTCAGTTTTGTTGTGCGACGAGATGATCGAGCTGCACTTGCTCGAGCCATGCTCCTAATGCAGCATGGTCAACTGACTCCATTTGGGAGTTCATGTTAGAACTCTCACCTTCAGATACAAAATTATTGCCACCTGAGTTGGGATGAGCCTGCTTTTCTTTTATCTCAGTTGGAGATTCTTTTACAAGCGATTGAACCCATGATAAATCTGGTTCTTCTCCATTGTTCCCAAGCTCAAACGACGATGATTGCTTAAGTTTACCCATTTCATCTGCATTGACTGCCCAATCAGGTCTTCTGTTAGAAGGTCCCCATTTAGACCAAGAACTTGTAGGGGAACCAACAACAGAAGCAGAATTGGCACCTAGTTCACGCGAGCTGAGGCTGCCAAACGGTGGCTGTTTTTCTCTATGAGCTAACATGGACAAGCGAGAGCCCATGGGAGAGATCGGTTCCAGATTTCGTGGAGACATCCTCCCAGATGATTGAACCCCAAAGGAAGCCTGCAATAGAGGGTGATCAACATTTTTAGGAGAGAAATTTGTGTTGATTGGTGACAAAATATTTTGTTGCTGCTGAAATTGATTGATAACAGCTGATTTGTGTGTAGGGGAGAAAACAGCTGAAGCCAAAGCTTGATCGGAGTATCTGGGAGATAAACTCTCAGCAGAGAAGAGATCGTCAAGATTTGAAGGAGTCAGAGTCTTCAGCCGACCAGAACGGCTCAATGAGTTTGAACTTAATGGTGGCTGAGAAAGACAGTTCAAGTCATTAACGAGCTGCTGTTGTTGCATATCAAAATCGCTCAGATAATCAAAGTCCTCCGCAGGGATGTCTCTTGCACTCAAAGAAGATCTTAGGCGGCTGGATTGAATATTGCTTCCTGGAAGATGCAAGACAGGTACATTCGGTTGAGACCACGCCATGGATGAGTGAGACATGCCATTGGCAGAGGGAGACATTGGAGGAGTGAACGGTGATGGAGATATCATAGGGACTGAAGATGGAGAACCAGGTAGAAGGTTCATGACTGTATTATATTCCATAGCAGAAGCCCCGGAAGTTGCAGAGCCAGTTGAAACATACAGTGGTCGGAGTTCCTCAGTCCTGTGTGCAAAGAAGCAGACTCTCCTTGAGCAATTTGTGCCATCTTTGCAAAGTCGGGTCCGATATTGTGCTGGGTGCAGCCAGCACTCGAACACCCCGTGAGCATATTCGCACATATCTCCCCATCTGCAAGCACCCTTCCGAAAATCAGGACACGGTACGCAGCTATAATGAAACTTTCTTGGATCCCTCCTCCTGGCATTCTCTCCAGGGTGGACAAAGGGGCACTCAGTCCAATCATGAGAGTAAGCCCGTGAGCAGGGTCGAACCTTGAACGAATACATTCGAAATTCATCAGTTGAGTAAATACTGTTCTTGATGTCCGGAAGAGAAATATCAACAGGGTATTCTTTCTTCTCAGGTGGAGAAAACATAGGAAAATCATTTAGTTTCGACTTTGTTGGAGAAGAAACCAACTCTGATGCAGATGAGGGGGCATTCGGAGGAGATGAAGGGCGAGGAGAAAGCAAATTCCTTGCACCTTTTAAAACATCAAGATTTCCTTCACCAGACAAACCATATGTTCTAAGAAGCTCTGTAAGGATTGATTTAAACTCTGCATGCCTTGGGGGGGCAACAATCACATCAACGGGTCGATGTCCATTCCCATCAACCATACTAGAATCAGCACCAGCAGCTAAGAGCAGCTTCACAATCTCTACAGCATTTGCAGCCCCACCTGAGGCTGCACAATGAAGGGCAGTGCTTCTGTCAAGACCAACAGCGCGGTTTACATCAGCACAAGAAAGAGAAAGAATAAGCTTCAAAACCTCAATGCTTCCATAAGTAGCAGTAACCATTAAAGGAGTTCTCTGCTCATTAGTCATCTGTTTTGAGCCTCTCAATCGACCATACCACAAACCAATCTCATCAATACCAAAAGGGTCGCGTTCAATCGATCTCTTAAAGGCATCAATGTCATCATTTGCAGCAAGCTCAAGCAAACTGGAAAAGGCATCATCTGTTTCGACAGACAAGTTATTCATGGCTGAGCCCATGGACTTACACGGTCAAAAGAACAGAAGAAATTTCTTGAAGACGATATGGACTTAAGCTCTAAACCACAGAACATGCTTCCTTCATCAGGAGAATGCCAGCTGAACTCAGGAAACCATGCCAAGAAGGAAAAAAAAACAGGATAGGATTTTAGTAAACAAAAATATACAGAAAGAAGACAATATAAATAGTTATTCGCATAAAATATATGTGGCAAATGGGAACGAAATGAGAAAGAAGATAAGAACTTTACTCAGATTCAGCAGATTCTATGAGCACTAAAATACAGACAAATTCCTAGAATACGTTCCCACAGGTAAATTCAATTGAAAGAAAATGGAAAAACAATCTGCACATAAGTTAAATCTTCTTTTATCTTTTTTTTTTTTTTTTTTTTTGTGGGATTAAGAGGGAGATTACGAACAGGACGGTTAATTGCTTACATAATCATCCCAACCATCTTCTCTAATTCTTCACCCTAAATTAAAAACAATGAAAATAAAAATAACAAAAAATTTCTATATCACAATTATCTTTCATGAAGATCAACCTGAATTTAATTTCTGTAAATAAAAAATAACAAAGCAATCAACTAGTTTAGTTTCAACGTGGTGATTTAATCCGATCCATACGTCCCCAAACCAACAAGTAGACATTTTCTGGATTTTGTTCAACAAAAATACAATTTTTTAGGTGGAGAACCCCGAAATCATAACAGAAAAACAATAGTCAACAATAATTCAAATACATATATCTATATACATATATATGTATGTATGTATATAAACTACTTATAAATATTTACGACAACACAATAATACAATACAATTCTCAAGCTCCTCCAATTTCATGTGATCCAAAACAAAAATACAAACCAAACAGAAACTCGACGGCGAAACCAAAATAACGTGGATGAAATGCCAAGCTCAAACCAAAAAATACAATAAAATTTGAAAGAACAAAAGCACGGATCGATCATCAAGCATTACTCCACAAAATCAAACCTAACCCAAAATCCTAAAGTCACAAGAAAATGGCATAGACCAACAAATAGCGGCTAAAACCATTTGAAGGTGAATCAAAACATCTCTAAGCTTTCCATTTCGTTAGATTACAAGAACATCACAAATCAGAGCAAGAGAAAAAATAAAAAGAATAAGTCGGGATCGAAGAGAAGCGAAATCGTACCGAAATTTGGGGGAAAAAGGGAGTCAGTGAAGATTGAACGAGTGAGTGAGATCAATCCAGAGCTTCAAAGAGAGCATTTAACTGGAGAGAGTGAGAAACTGCGAGTAGAGAGAGCAAAGAAGAAGAGAGCGAAGAAGAAGAGAGCTTGTTCTTCCTCAACCCCCGATGTTTTTGCTTTCTCATGAGAAATAAAATAAATTATAATTTAAAATACCCTAAAAAAATGAAACTTTATTCATTATTATTTTAATTATTATTTTACTCGTTTCAGAAAACCGCCTATCCAATATCAGCAAAAGGGAATTTGGAGGGGAAAAAAAAAACAAAGCCCAAAGCGCAATGGGTTATATTCCTCTGGTCCTCACTCATATCCGAACAATTTTCTTTCACCCAACATTATCTTGCCACGTAAGAGTAAGCGTATTTTCGTCACTTCCTTCACGTGGGGGCTGCTGATTAGATTGGTTGGATCATGATATAATTGTGAGACTGCACAGACAGAAAAAGACACTCGATATCGTGTCAAATTTCAGGCAAATTCATCCTAAATTCACTCGACATGAAAGTTCAAGTAGACTGAGGCTAGAATCCAGTGCCACACGCTCACACTGAAATTATCCAGAGTATCTGACGACGTGGCAGAGACAAATCTTTTCTTTTTCTTTTCTTTTTCTGTTTTACATTCAATTTTATAGAAAATTTTAATATATAATTTTTTTTTTGAATATATACTCAATTTAGTTCAATATATCAAAATTGAGGGGATAAAACTTTATGTCAATTCTTGAAAGAAAAAAAAAAAAAAATAAGGAGGATTAAATTCGATTTATTTCGATACTTTTTCAACTTTTAAATATAGAAATTTGTTTCTCCATAATTTTTATTGGATGGTTCATATGGAACCGATTCTCCTCATAAAGTAGGAGAAAATAACCGTTCTTTTTTTTTTTTTAATAATACTATTTTTTAATTAAAAAATTAAATCAATTTCATTTAATGTCAAAATATAATTACATTACATTTTATTTACGTATTTGTATCCAATATTCGAATTTTTATGAGTTATTAAAATTTTACTCCCATGAAAAGACGCTCAAGACATTTGTCTTGCAACATTCATTGACGACACGACTTATGCATGTGTCGCTTAGTATGTTCTAAAATATATTTGATATGACACTATTATCGTAAAAACAGCGAGGGAGCATACTGACGACACGACTCGTGCATGTGCTTCTTAGTATGTTCTAAAATATATTTGATATGACATTCGTAATCATAAAAATAGCGAGGGATCATACATTAATACAAAACATCAATTTAGTGTAGATTAATTCTTTATTTATATAAGCTTGGTTAAATTTTAACCTAGAATCTTATTTCACAGACTCATCTAGTTCTATTAAGCTTGTCATTGATACCATTAATAACGTTCTTGCTTTTATCTTTGTTGTTCTTATCTTTATTTGAACGTTAGATGGACAATCCTGTCTGTAATTTTTAATGTGATAGATGATGCCAATTTGTATATAAATATATTAGTTTTATTAATATTAATTTTTATGGTGGGGCAGCATCTTCTCCCACTTCTTCTTCGTCTTCTTCGGCGACGGTCGCCGACGCTGGCCGCCGTCCTCCTTCTTCCTCATCGTTTTCTTTGGTAAAGGTCACCAACGCCGCCACCGTCGTCCTGGCCAGCTGCTTTTCGCCCTTCTCGCCGGTCACTACGGAAAGCTACGCAAAGCTTCGTTCTTCAACGGAAGAGTGGATAGAAGCATCTCCTTCTGAAAGTGACCGGGGATGAGGGTGGCCACAACCAACTTGGCCGGAAAGAGAAAGAAGAAGAAGCGAAGAAGGAGAAGCCACCTCGCAATTTTTTTTATTAAATTAATATGCTTGCCAATTAATAATTAATTATTTTTTTTAAAGAAAAAAAAAAATATATATATATATATATATATATATATATATATAAATATTTTAGATATAAAAAAAATGCATATTTGATCGACACTGTGAACTTCCTCTATGCTGTGAGATTGGGCGGCGGCGGCGGCGGCAAACGGAGGTGATTCCTGTATTCATCCACTCTAATCTCATCTTTTATTTCAATCGCATCTGAAATCCTAGGGTTTTATCTGAAAGTTAATCCATCTTGAATCGGAATTGCGAAAGATGTGGACGTTCACAGCGAGTTTTCAGCAATGTCCGACCTCCTCCATTCCTTTCATTGCCATTTCCTCGCCTTATTATTCATCTTCTTCGTATTCTCGCCTCTGTTCGAAGCCGCCGACGCTTATTTGCTCTGCCGTACAGTCTCAGGTTGAGACTCTTACTGGAACCACACACGGGAGGATCTCCGATAGAACTGAGATTCGATTTGGGTTGCCTAGTAAAGGTCGCATGGCAACCGATACCCTCGACCTTCTCAAGGTACATTCTTCTTCATCCTTTTTATTTTCTTTTTGTGATTTTTCCACTTGTTTGACACTCTTTTTTCTCTCCAGGACTGTCAATTGTCTGTAAAACAAGTCAATCCTCGCCAGTATGTTGCTAATATTCCGCAGGTACTTGCTAATGAATGAGCTTCGATTTTAACAATCAATTTATGTGAAGAATTCTGCATATGTTCTCGTGTATTCATCTTATTTACACATTCATTCTGTTCTCCAACAGTTATCGGCCTTGGAAGTTTGGTTTCAAAGGCCTAAAGACATCGTTCGGAAATTGTTATCTGGAGATCTGGACCTCGGCATCGTGGGTCTCGATACAGCAAGCGAGTATGGACAAGTATGGGTCTCAGTATATAATCAATTCCCCTTCCTCAACTTTTGAATTGGTTCTTTTTTCATTACTTGGAGTAAATTTTGCTTGGCCTATTGCTTCTGATTGTTATTTTCTTCCATAGGGTAGTGAAGATCTTATCGTTGTTCATGAGGCCCTTGAATATGGTGATTGCCGATTGTCGCTTGCTGTAAGTTTTTTTTTACCTTGATATCATCCACGATGAATTTTTTATGTCATGAACTTCTCATCTATTCTCTCATGACACTGCCAACTTATCCTTTCAAACTAGATACCCAAATACGGCATTTTCGAGAACATAAATTCAATCCGGGATCTAGCTCAGATGCCCCAATGGACCGAGGAGAAGCCACTTCGAGTTGCTACTGGCTTTACTTATGTATGGTGTTTTTCTTCATTATCCATCACATCATTGCTTCTTTTTCTTGAAAGTAAAAGATTGTTTCAGTTGGGGTTTGAATGAATTACCAATTGGATATGTTCAATGATGTTCTTTTTCATAGCTCGGCCCCAAATTTCTTAAAGAAAATGGGTTGGAACACGTCAGTTTTTCAACGGCTGATGGAGCATTAGAAGCTGCCCCTGCGGTAATAGTTCTTGATGAAATGTAGAGTTTTTGTCTTGAGTTGGTTGCTGGTTTTCACACTGCTTGTATTCTGCTAATGTCAGATTCAATGCATTGACTGATGCTATTGCGAGTGACCAAACCTTGAAATTTCCTTGTAGCATTTAGTTAAGTTTTTGTAGTAGTTCCTTTTTGGATAAAGTAGCCATTTACTTTAGCATGTCATCACTATAACCATTTACTTTAGCATGTCATCACCATAACAATTTACGTAAACATTGTCGTCACTATAACCGTTTACTTGAAGCATGTTACTATTGTAAGCCATATACATACATATCGGAGTGAAAATGACTACAAGAAAAATGCTTTAAAACAAGCTATCAAAGATAGTAATTGTTTTAGTTGTTCCAAGAACATGTATCATGCGTGTCTCAAGTAACTGATATTTTCCTTATGCAAGTTTGTCTTGTGAAATAGGGTCTATGTTGGGCAAACTTTCAGTTGTCCGGAAACATAATTAATACTAAAATGTAACCTCTGAAAAGCATTTCAATCAGGGATGAAAATGCGTTGTCCCATTTACTATGCTTTATCCCCTTGTTTGCAGCTAGAAAAGATTAATTAGGTCAAACTTCTTGCTGCTAATGTAAGAATTAAGATGTACGATACTAAGATAGATAATGTCGATTCCCTGATAGAACTTGTCAGATCCATGATTGAAGGAGACATAGCAATCTGGACAACCTTCACTGCTTAGTTGTACTTCACTATACTTATAGAACCATGTTTTCCCCCTTTGAAATGCAGATGGGGATAGCTGATGCTATTTTGGACCTTGTTAGTAGCGGGATTACTCTGAAAGAAAACAACTTGAAAGAAATTGAAGGTGGTGTAGTTTTGGAAAGCCAGGTGAACTTCTTTATTGGGTTCTGTCATTCAGTCTTGTAAAACTGAATATCTTTATATCAGATGCTTTCTTACTGCAAAGATAATGTTTTCTAGGCTGTTCTTCTTGCCAGCCGAAAGTCCTTGCTTCAAAGAAAAGGTGCTTTAGACACAACCCATGAAATTCTTGAAAGACTGGAGGCACATCTAAGGGCTGTTGGTCAGTTCACGGTGAGTTGTTGTCTGGTTTGTGATCAATATTCCTTTTCCTTCTGAGCTTGATATTATCATGCTCTAACTGGCAGGTGACTGCAAATCTAAGAGGAAGTAGTGCACAAGAAGTCGCAGAGCGCGTTTTAAGTCAACCATCATTGTCTGGGTTGCAGGTGGAAGCAATTCTTTCATAACACCACAATAGAAAAGGGGGAAAAAGAATAATTCTTTAGAAAGTGAAAGTACATTTTTGCGTATCATGTTTTCTTATTTACATTTTGGTAAATACAGGGCCCTACTGTGAGTCCAGTTTTCTGCAAACGTGATGGGAAGGTAGTAGCTGATTACTACGCCATTGTCATATGTGTCCCCAAAAATTTCCTCTACAAGTCGGTTCAGCAGCTGAGAGCGGTAAGCCATTAGCTTTTGTCTTTTACAATTATTATCCCCAACTTACAAAAACAATGTTCTTAACTTCATCTCTTCCGTCCTTTAATCCCGTTATCAACTGCCTTGCCACACACACACGACACTAATTATAGTTTCTCACGTGGAACCATTTGGTGCAGATTGGAGGAAGTGGGGTTCTAGTATCTCCTCTGACATACATTTTTGACGAAGAAACTCCCAGATGGAATAATCTTCTCAAAGAACTTGGGCTGTAGTCATTACTACCAGACATGTAATGCATGAGATGAGAGCGAGTTTATAAAAGGTATCCTATCCTGTTTCTAGTGACCTTAGCAAGAGTACTTCCACTTCCTCTTCCACTTCATCTTCCTCCGACATATCCATCAAACTTGAGTTATTTATGTGTGAATCCTGAACCAGATTCTCTAAGCAGCTTTTGTGTGATTCGTATTCTCGTAAACGTTTTGCGCATTCATCCTTGGCCGTCTCAAATGTATTGTTCTGTTTTGTTTCTTGATTCTATTATTCGTATTACCTGTTTTTTTTCTTTCTCAAGGATGGGAGGGAGGAACATTTGGTTATTTGAAATGGTATTTTCAATATTCAGAATTTGATATCTCACAAACACATGAAAATGTGTCTATATATATTTTAAACATGTAGAGCTCTTTTGAGTTTCGAGTTCTAAATATCTGAATTAAAGGAATATTAGTATATTGCTAATTTCAATGGCCTAATTGGATCGAGACTGATATATATACATATCAAACAACAAAAATATGTCATTCCTTGTAAAAAATAGAACGCATACAACATAATCGTTTACGTTGAATATACAACCCTCAGCCTACTAGCAAATGAAAACGAAGATGGTAGGGCGACGACACTCACATAAACTTCTGGAGGACCAAATGAAAGAATTGGCTGCCTGGTTTTGTAAACTACAACCTCTGAACATTACATAGCAGCAACAATGACCAAAGAGATACATATAGAATGAAAAAGGAAAAAAAAATCAATCTTCAGGCAGCAGCACAATTGAATGGCAATAACTATTGATATGTTCATCAATGGCATATATCAAAATGCCAACAGATTTTCGGGCCCGACCAAGAGACACGAGTACAACCATAATTTCTTTTACGGGAAAATAGATGGGGAAACGTAGATATGACCTCGATTCATTCGCTAGAACAAATCGGCTTTCTTCTTGTGCATGTCTTGCTTCCATTTTGGCAACTTGTAGAATGCCTCTTTTGTTGTTCCAAATATAGTTTGGAACTCTTCATCAGACAGATAGGCCTAAGACAACATGCCCAAACTGTTGGCACAACCAAACGAAAATATACATATTAACTCAGTAAGAGAACAATACAAAGCATACCTCTCTCTTTTTGAGGTCGATTCCAGTTACTGGATTATCAGATTTGGCCTTCAGTCGATCGTAACCGAAAACAGACAAACTTTTGTCACTGCCATTCTCCTCCTGCAGGCTTTCTTGATTTACATCTGCATCGTCGGGATTGTTTCCCGATGCAGGCGTGATTTCCCCTGGTTCCTTATGTTCCAAGACTTCTTCAGGACTCTCTATTTGTTGTATGACATCATCATGTTTTTCTTCAGCTGTCATTGTTTAATGCCACCATATTTAGCCCTTCCATATTCATCTAAGAGAAAAGAATGGTAAAAGTGTTCTTGCCTGGGATGTTACTCTCTGGAGGGGGACTGCCATTAGATGAATCATTGGCGCTTTTCTTTTCAGCAGTAAGAACAGAAGAAAGAGCAGCTACTGCTGCTGCCCTTTGTGAGCCCTTCCCCCTGCCCGATACTCTCGAAGCAGAAGTTGTCTTTTCAGGCGACGACTTAAAAGCCGAGGTCAAGGCAGCTAGAGCTTCAGCTCTTTGTCTAGGACCACTTCCAGGGCTGGATCCATTGGACTTGTCAGAACTCTGCTAAGGAAACAAATATATAGTTTATCAACATTGACAACACCAAAAAACTTAGGTAGTCCATAACAAGTGTGGTGTGACATTTACCAAATGGGTGGATTTATCTGCAGATGGTTTAAATGCAGACGATAAAGCAGCTAAAGCCGAAGCTCTCTGCGTCGGTCCTCCTTGGTTTCCGTTGGACTTTTCCTATCTCAACAAGAGTATCAAATTTAAGTCACCTTGCCATCTAATGAACAGATAGTCACAACATTTTGCACCAGAATCGACATATCTCGTAAGGTCTTATATTCGTCATAAGCTCATTATCAAGAACAGGAACCTCTTTTTAAGTAGAAGTTAGAGGAAGTTGATTTACCTCCACAATATGTCCAAGGCCAAAGAGTAAAGTCACCTTCTTTTGGAACGAGTTCCCTTGAACCTGCAATAACCGAACGAAAATGATCATATCTGAAAAACGTACTTATCAACAGCATAACATATATTATATATAGGATTAAGCAAAAGCCGAGTGAACATAGTTTGAGCACATACAAGAGCCTTAGTATTATCCCACGAAAAGTATGTCGTGAAGAAGCATGGCTCGTTTCCTTCAGAGACTTTATATAACGGCACATTAGGAGGCAATCCCTCTAGAGATGCAGCCATCTCCACATATTTCTGGAGGAAAAAATGGAAGTAATAAGAAAGAAAGCAAATTATTTAGAGCAAGTGTAACACAATATAGTCCTGCAACTCGTACCTGACCAATTTCCCAAGCATTTTGCTTTTCTTTGGGGTCGACAGATTGACCGATCCAAATAAACACTTCAGCTTGAGTATCAAGTATCAAGATGTCCTCCGTCAACAGATCATCCTGAGAGAAGTTGTAAATTTCCTCTACCTGCACATGGTAAATATGAGATCATAACACTGCATATGGTTAACTTCTACATTAACAAGGAATTCAAATATTCACCTGGAACTTTCCTGTAAGGGCAAATGCACCAAAATTGAAGCAGTCAAAACAAACAGTCAGCAACGATAGCAGTTGAATACCGAATGAGATAATTTCATGTAACTTAGAATTGAACATATGTCACCTCTACTGGTCGAAATCGCGTACAAGTGGGGGTCCCTAACGATTTCCTGAGATGCTTTTTTACTGTTGTAACTTTGTTTCCCTCCAAGTGCAAACCAGAAGGTTGAACTCTCTGTTCCTTCCTTGGCATGTTTCAAAGCAACTCCTGGCTGTATCAGGAAGAAAATAAATAAACGTTTGAACAATTTAGCTCAAGTTAGCTCAGGTTCTGAGATCTTCCTACCACTATGTGTCAGACATAAACACATGGTCGAAACCCAAAGTTTCGGCGTGCTACATGCACAGGAAACTCGTATCCATCAATATATATATATATCTTTGAGACCTTACCTTTAGAAACTCTGCAACTTTTGCAGCTAACTGTTGCTGATCGAATGTACTTTGGTTTCCATGCCATGAAAAAACAGAAGAGCCAGATTGCAGGACAAAACACTCGGTCGAGTTCAAAGAGGTCGCAACCTGATTTACAAATGCATATGGTTTATTCACACACATATATTCCAAAACCTCAAGAAGGCAGATTAAGACGTTCAAAAAGGCATAAATCACACCTAACAGAAAAAAAAAAAAAAAAAAAAAAACGCCAGAAACATACACCATCAACTTGCACTGCTTTATTGTTGTGAACGGATGTTTGCGATATCCGAATAAGAGCAACAGAATCGACCGTGTAGGTTTCATCTGTCAGAGCTTTATCTGCTATGACTTTCTTGTAGCCAGAGCTCAAGCCACCCTACAGCAGAATTCATCAGAAACTTGTAAAATTATGACGTGATTCGAATTATAAAAGAGATGAAAAGTTAAGAAATAAGGTTTTTAGAAGACTACCCACCTTGAGAACCACCATAGGTTGAAAGAGAGCAATGAACTGAGGTGGTTCTTTGCCTTGGAATATGCGACCCTGCAAGAAAATACATGATAAGGAAATTCTCAAAGGTATAAACTATTTTGATATCTATTTCGTATGTTTTTGCTACCTGAACAGGTCTCCCTTTCAGCGAGTTGGACATTGTATTAGTTAACCGCATAGCCATCTTCTGATCTTCCTGAGGTTTTAAATATATAGAAAATGGTTTAATAGCTATAGATTAACGAACATGTATTTGTAAGTACAAATGCACACAAATATGTTACGACTGTAACGACCCAAGCCCATCGCTAGCAGATATTGTCCTCTTTGGATTTTCCCTTCCAGGCTTCCTCTCAAGAGGACAATATCTGACAGCGGTAGGCTTCGATTGTGACACAGACATTGAAATCTGAGGTTAATGACGAAACATCCCACACTTTCCATATGGTTACAAGCACTTATTTCTCTATAGGAAACAAGATCAACAGGAAATTAAGAACATAGCAGATAAAGCTCTGGTTATGTTTGTGCGTGTGTGTGCGTGTGCGTGTTTGCGTGGCAAGTACACCACCATATTAGAAGTCACGCACCACGTAGGTTACATAGTTAAATGTTTTTCAAAATGATAACTGACCTCAATGCTATCCTTTCCAAACCAAGAACACAAGAAATAATCTTCTTTCCTCTCACCAGAGTGGTAGGTGTAAAGAATGATGTAGCAGTCTCCGCTATAAAATTTACCGATATCCTCCACGAGCAATGGAGTTTTGGCACTGCCATTGATTCGCCATACCTGGAGAACGAAAACCATCAAGAACCCAGTTGAACAATCAAACTAATCTAGCCATTTCAAGCAACCAAAACCGAGTATCATTCAAACCTCCATTTTTCCACCTCCCTCCAGCAATGGTGGAACTTCTTCATTCACAGGTGCACTTTTTGTTAATCCCTTCAGACCAAGACCTTGTTGCTTCAATAGAGCTGTTTGTAAAACAAGTACCATAGTAAACAATACTTGTAAAGCAAAAGGAAAACCAAACTCATTTGATCCAATTAGATGAGGTAACTACCAGCTACTTTTCCCCTTCCTTCCTCAGCACCTGTAGTCACCGATCCAACTGGCCAGGACCCGAAGTTGGACTTAAAAGAGTGCGTTTCATAACCTTGGATAACCCGTGTCACACGTGTTGACTTTGGCCTACACTGGCTGGCAATAAATTCCTGAAAATAAAGTATTGTATTGATACGTCCCGTACATAACTTTAATTACTTGAAATTTTGGCACAGTGGCGTACCTCAGCTACTTGAATCGCTGCTTTTCGCTCTTCTACTTGCGTCACTCTTCCAACCCAAACGAATACTTCAGCACCACAGTCCAACAGATAGCACTTGTTATTTTCCAGTAAGGATTTCGATAGCTCGCCATCGACAACTTTTACTTCTCCACCATCGATGCTACAGAAACCGTTGAGAGAAGTTAGAAATACGTGCCTCCACGTATAAGAAAGATTCTTATAAATATTAAACCGAACAGGAAGAGCAAAAATCTTCTCATTGGAGGAATGCTGGAAAGAAGTATCATCTAATAGTAATCAAGGAATGCCAACACATACCTGTGAAGCTTAGCAAGAGCGGGTTCTGGAATGATATCGTCTTCACTAGCAACTTTCTTTCCAATGGGTGCAAAGCCACCAAATAGGACCCAAAATTCGCCCGAGTCGGACTCAGTATCCAACTTCCCATCATCTAGTACATTCAAAAGGACGTCGACTCAATGCATTGCAATGTGGAAACATAATTGAAAACACCAAGGGTTGACTTTAAACAGGGGGAGGGTCAGAACAATTAGTGTATCTTCTGCTCTTACCAACAATAGCAACATCGCACTTCCCCTCATGATTTCTATCCTTCAAGAATTGAACCACTTCCAAAGCTTTTGCCCTCTCCTGGATATTGGAATTTGCACCATTGAACTGAAATATCTTGCTCTCTGTGTCTAAGATGAACACGTCATCGTGATTCAACGATGAACGAGCGAAAGGAACCTGGATAAACCAAATGCAAAAATAAGCGTCAGTAACTCCATGTCTCTGGAAGAAACAATGTTGAATACATAAACTCCTGAAAAGAAAAGTTGCCTGTTTCATTCGGACAACTCGCTTTCCTCTACAGATATACAACTGTGTTTCAAATTTTTCTTCCTCGGGTTTCTTAAATCCAGATGCAACACCTCCCTCCAATGGTATGATACAAGGTTTGAAGTATGACAAAAACTTTTCTGATTCGTGCCCTTGGATTTCTCTGTGTTGCACTGCTCGTCCTCCAAGTGATGCATCGAGCTCCACAGTTTTAATAGCTGCAGTTCCTGCTTCATCCTAATGTAAAACCAAAACAAAAGTATGTTTCACTTTCAGTTCTCAATGAGGAAAATAGGCAGAGAAAGAATACCTGACTAGTATCTCTTCCAATCCAAAAGTGTATATCATAGAGGTAAGAACCACCTTTGCCTTGTGTTGTCTGCATAAAAAGTAAAGAGCTTGTAAAACAACATTCTGAAAGTTCCTCTCCTAAACAAATTAAACAAATGTCTGAGCTCAAAAACAAGACAAATGGCGACCCTCAGCTCATGTCTCCAAACATCAGACGAGCATTATATGTCCTGTTTGGAACATTCAAGTTGTCTTTTTGCTGATAGAATTATTACGACACGCCCGCATTAAAGACGAGATAAACTAAAAAAGAAATACCTGCAATATTATGTAACTATCCCCCATGTAAAATTTCCCATAGTCGGACTTCTGCAACGGAATAGGCTGAAAGTTTTCAATCCGCCAGATTTCTGTCCCACTAAGAGAAATTAAGTTGAACATCTTAAAGTTTTGAGACATAATCTATAAATATATATAGATGAATCAATCAAGAATTTCATCACATACAAGCAACTAAAGCTCTGATCTCAAATGAATTACAGAAATTTTCTAACTTTTCTAAGGATACACTCTCTGTCCAACTGTCTGAAATGCAGGATCCAAGGCTTTGGCAGAGGTAGACATTGGAAAATATTTCTCTGCTACTGTCTCCTTAGCTGCTAGAGAAACTAACAGTTTTTAAATTATTGTATCTGATGTCGGATATGCCACGAGAACTCACTGCAAGAAGAGCGAAAATGAGGCGTGTCAATAAATCAGTGGAAACCCAGCATAGGAACAAGTAAATGAGAGATACATGAACAGAATTTAAATTTCAAAGCAGTCGAGATAAACGATGCAGTCTAGTTGAACGCTCGTTAATCGAAATGTTATATCATAATGATCTTTAAGATTAAGCCAGCTGCTGTAATCCAGAGCTCAGATGAGGAAGAACATTCCAGAACACAAATCTCTCTATTAATCCAAAGGATGAACAATTCCACCATTACAAACATCACAAACCTTACAAGTAAACAATCTTGTAATGTTGATTAGTACCACATTCTATCCCGCCCAATTTTCTCTTATAATGAGTGAATAAAGAACAAATTGCAATGCTCAAGATCCTCCATACCAATTACCACAGATCATATCCAATATCCTTGAACATTGTAATTAAAGAGTGATCTAAGGAGAGTGATTATGTTAAGCCATCATCTCGCAGTAACAATTCGCCAAATCACCAGATTTTCCCCAAAATGGTGACTGAACTACACAATACACAGTAAGAACACATCCAAACGATATACACCAAGTCCAAAACACTTCCAAATCACCATTGATTAAAAAAGAAACAAAATGGGGAAGTCCCGCGAACCAATCAGATCAAATCATCGATTGAATCTAGACCAGATATGTACAACAAGAACAGGGACAAACAATCAAACCCAGAACGAAAAAACCAAAAAACACCCAGATCAAAAAGAAAAATCACATGGGGTTAACGATCAAAGACAAGATCAACGAAAAACGCAGCGCAATGGAATGGATTCAGCTGATCCGAAAACAGCAAAACAGCTGCCTGCCCGGAGATCTCTCGCACCCTCTACAAATGAAGAGTGGAGGGAAGAGAAATTATTAGGAAATAGAAGAAAGTGGAATGGTGGAAGGACGAGGGCGCAGAGCTGGCAATAAAGAAAGATATAGAAGATAGTTGGGAAAAAGAAAAGTGGGAATTATTGCTGTATGTGTCTGTTTTTTCTTTTCTCTCTCCTCTCTCTACAACTTTTCAGCCTTTTGAGATTGGTATTCAGGCGAGTGAGAGAGATATCAAAGTTGGGCTGGGTCCGACCGGTTGACAAGCTCGTTTATTCAAGGGAAGGGATCTGTTGGCGGTGGCACCGCCCAAATTGGGCTCTGTTTTTTCTTCGACACCTTTTTTCACGATTTGTCCAGTTTAGCAATCGCTCAAATCAATTTGAACAATTGGGTTTGAAACTTCTTGGGAATAAAGATTGAAAAGACAAAGCTTTGACAAAACCCATCATTCAAATGGTAAGAATGTGAAGCTAATTTTCATGTTTTTTTGTTGGGGATAAAGTATGAACTCGTTATGCAGGGTTTTGTGTTATACTATGTTAAGTTGACTTCCAATTTTACTTCAAAGTCATGCTTAAAAGAACTGTTTAGAGAGACAGTTGACGAATCTCTTTACAGATAAGGCTCATAATATTAATAGTAAATTGGATTGAAAAGGACTGAAAAGTTATTTTTATTGAATAACCTCTCCATATTATATTAATCACATTAAATAATCTCTTCAACTTAAAATAATCTCTTCAACTTAAAATAATCTCTCCAACTTAAAAAAAAATTAGTATCCCAACGACGAGGAAGACCACTATTGTTGGTCAAAATTGATTTACATGACATGATTTGTACACCATATGAAATCTCCATGCTCATCCATCCTTACACCAACTTACTATTTAACAAGTTTTTCATATGGTTCGTTTTAGCTCGTATACTAGGGAGAGGTTTCCACAACTTTTATAAGAAATGTTTCGTTCCCTTCTTCAACGATGTGTGACCTCATGATCCACCCCTAGTAGACGCGTGGTTAGAAAGAGGAACGAAGTATTTCTTATAAGGATGTGAAAACCTTTTTCTAGTAGACACGTTTTAAAATCGTGAGGCTGACAGCTATACTTAACGAAAGCAGACAATATTTACTAGCAGTGGGTTTTCCCAGCATCTCCTGACACATAATCTCATTACTTACTTTTGGCTTCGGTGAGTGCAAACTATATCCTCACTTACATGCATCTTACGAAAATTTTCCAGAGATAATCTATCATAAAATTGCTCAGGCAAAAGACACTTAACCGTGAAAGTGCACCTTGTTCGTATGTGTAGTGACTTCAATTCTTTCGAGTCTTTCTTAGTCATCACCCTGTCTTTAAGATCGCTCGTATGGTCTTGGTTCATTCATATTTTACTCGAATGCCATAATACGTTTAACTTTTCGAGTTAGAGAGGCGTAAGAAAAAGGAGGGAAAGGGAAGAAGACAAGAGGGGCATTGCAGCCTAAAAAACAAACAATGAAACACAGATGGCAGAGAACCGCGGGTGAGGAACAGAGTCGGTTCAGGTTGTTCTACTCCTTTAATTAAATAAATGAAGAAAAGTGTGTGTGTGTGTGCGCGTTCGAGTTCTAAGCCAGTTCGTGGTTTTTAATATTAAAAAGTTAAGGCGTTTTCTGTGTGTGCTTTTGTTTGTTGCTGTAATTTTAATACACAAAACACTGCCTCTGATACCCATACGTCTCTTCTCTAACGTCATTGCTATTAAATTATTGCACCCTTTCTTACTTCCTTTCACTGTCTCGCCTTTCCATGCATGCTTTCACATGCACCAAACCCTACCTCACTTCTTCTCTACCCTTTCACATCTATCCTTTCACACAATCTCGAGTAACAATTCAAGCTCACCATTACGAGATATTGTCTATTATAATTTGTTACGTATGACCGTCAGTCAAACAATTTTAAAATGCACCTGTTAAGGAAAAATTTTCACACCCTTGTAAGAAATTTTTTGTTTCTCTGTTCAATCAACGTGGGTTATCACACTTCATTTTTACCATTATTATAGTTTGTTTTTACTTTCGTTTTTCTACTTCTCTTTTTCATGTTAGGTCTTAGAGTTAATATTCAAAGCGAGTAGGCGAGTGCATAAATAAATTAAAACATTTAAGCGGTAACATGGAGCTAAGAAATGTAAACAAGTTTCAAACGTGAGAGAGATAGAGAGATGATTCAAGAAACAAAATGATTAAGCCTATGGTAGCAATAATGAATGTTCTGAATGAAATCTCTCTGCTTTCTACAACTAAATCTCTCTTATTTTTTTGTAAGAAATCTTTAACAAACTACCAATTGTTCTCTACTTTTACCTTCAAAATTGATTATTTTAAGAACTTTTGATGGTAGGGAAAAGGGTAAAAAAAAAAAAGTGTGAATATGCTATCTACATGGATGAGTGGCGATCGAAGTCCCACAATTGGAGTATTGTGTGATGTAGCAAAATCGAGAGGGAGAAAGAACTCGAGACGAGCCTACATAGTATTAAGTTATTGGTAAGGTAAAGGTCCATGAAACCTCCTGCAAATCATCCGGTCTACTCCGTTGTAACAATGAAGGTGAGAAGCGTTAGAACCAAACGTTGGATTGTGGCGGAATTATGGCAAATGGAAGATGTTGGACATGGTGTACAAAAGATGAATTGACAATTAAATTATTATGTATGTGAATCTATTGTTTAGGCGAAATAATATTATGGTTAAAGAACAAGTTTCGTCCTATAACTTGTTTTGTTTGCCCAATCAATTCAAACTTTACCTTCGAGATATATCATTCATATCCAAAAGTGGGAAAAAAACTAAAGAAATGTTGTACCTTTCAATCATTAGGGATACTCTTTGTCCTCACTACGAATATCAATAACGAAATGACAAAGAGAAGTACACAAATCGTCTAGACCTATAATGAACAATGTATATATTCGTTGAATAAAGTCATGCTCAAACTTCGATGATTTGACTTTTCTTTCCAACCGATCTTTTGACTTTTGTAACCAATATATATAAGATTAAATGTATTACCAAGAATTGAAGCTACAAATCGATTCTATTCGATTCAAACAAGTTAATGATTTAATAGGTGGGAAGAGGTTTGTTCATTCTTAATGATATTACCCACTTGAACTTATGGAGTGGCTAGCTTAGGGTAGACAAATAATCCAGCTATTACTGCCTTTATCAACCACCAAAGGGACTATGTTTTCCTGTTCCCTCAGGTTTATCAACTCCATCATATATTATCGCTTAAACTAGTATTTCTGACTTATATAATCTATAATCTATAATCCCGACTCTATCCATATCACTTTCGTATACTTTGAGTTTTTAGACATGCATCACTTTCATGCTGTCAAATCTTATGGAGTTCCACATACGAAATATCGGGTTAATGATATGATGCAGCATATAAGAACTCTCAAGCTATAAACCCCGTTTCAAAATCCTTGGCAAAACCAACCACGGAGCTCTCTAGAAAAGGAGGATTGGGCACTGAACATGAATAGAATGTCGACCACAAGCCCATCAACAACAATTGCACGAGTCTTAAGGATCAAATTAGAGTCACCACACCTATTGTTGTTCGTCGTTCATGTCTATTGAAAAAAGAGATAGTGAAAGAGATAAGAATAGATAGAATAGATAGAATAGATAGAATAGATAGAATAGATGGAATAGATGAATGTTGCAGTGTTTTATTATTGTCTACTGACTCGATGCTTAGAGGGTTACACAATTCCCGTATTTATAGCTTATCCACTGGACAAGAAATAGTAAATCAACGAAATCTAGAAAAATTCAAATCTACTACCAATTTTCTAAAATCTTGATAGTTTGAATATTTGAATCATATCTCAACCACTCTGAATCATCTCTTTTTGAATACTTTGAATCATATTACGAAATCTCTCCATTCATCTCTTTAAACTCGAGACGAAAATAAGTGAGTAATTGATATATATATATATAGTGGTTATATGTAAAATGAATATATAATTAATTAAAAAGAAAGGTGTTGGAGTGTGAAAAGACAATTTTATCATCCAAGGAATCCAATATTAATTGTTAAAATCAAGAATATTGTTGGGAAGTATAAGTGCATAGATTATAGTTTTCCTGAACACCAAGGGCAATTATTAATTTTACCAATATTCACCTTCCCTCCATAAATATCTCTTCCTATCCCTATCCCTATCCATATATATTTCCTGATCTCTAGGTTTTTAAGCACACAACTGGAAGAACAAACCCAACATTTTTATACCCCAACAAGAAAAAAATATATATTTTTTGTGTTTTGTAATGGAAAATCACGGCGATGACCCAAACAGTCCAAATCTCAGCTCCGACAGGGCGGAGCCAGTGAGATCACGGTGGACGCCGAAGCCGGAGCAGATTCTGATTTTGGAGTCCATTTTCAACAGTGGAATGGTTAATCCACCCAAGGATGAGACTGTTAGAATTAGAAAGCTGCTTGAGAAATTTGGCTCTGTCGGAGATGCCAATGTTTTCTACTGGTTTCAAAACCGCCGCTCTCGGTCTCGCCGCCGCCAACGCCAGCTGCAGGCGGCTGCAACCCACCAAGGTGGCAGTGCAATTCATTATGACAGTGGTTGTGGCGGTGGCAGTGTCATGAATTTTGCTCCTTCCTCTTCTTACCTTGGAGAAGGAGGGTCCTCCTCCTCCTCCTCTTCCGCCTCCGCCTCCGGCGGCGGCGGCGGTTTTTCGATGACCGATCACATGGGTATCTCTGAAATTGATCAGCCGATGGTTGTAACCCCCTCGTTTTGCCCTTCAGCAACCTCGAATTTAGAGTTCCAATCAGGTATGGGTATGCATGTTTGTTCAAACCCTCGTTTTATTTCACCAAAATATCCAAAAAAAGGGTTTTTGATGAAGACCCAATAATCAAAATGGATGGAATATAGTAAATTTAGCAACTTTTTTGATTCAGCTTTTTGAAGAGAGTTCCAATGAATTGTTCTCTTTTTGATGATGATGTGACAGTTCTTTCTTGAGCTGGAATTTTTGAACACTAATAGCATAAAAAAACGTTTGTTTTGAATTATTTGAATTGCTTCACGGGTTTGAGCATTAAATTTTGTGTAAAAATGTTTGATTTTGAAGGTTATATTATAATATTCATAAATGGAGTTCCGACAGAAGTGCCAAAAGGAGCGGTGGACATGAAGGCAATGTTTGGGGATGACACAGTGTTGGTTCACTCCTCAGGACTCCCAGTTCTTACCAATGAATTTGGAATATCACTGCACAGTCTGCAGCATGGTGAAACCTACTTTCTGGTAATTATTCTCTCTCTTTCTCTGTTTTTGAGCCTCTTAAACTTTCTATCTTCTTTCAATAATTCAAACAAACACATAATCTAACTCAATTTGAGTTGAAATTAGTACTAACCTCTTGGATGAACTCATGGAATTAGCTTAGGAGGGTTTTGGTGGAATGATTCCTAAGTTAATTAAGATGTGTTCCTTTGGATTAGTGCTAGAGAGTTTGATGATGAACAAAACACGCCATAATTTGATGTAAATTTATGCCAATGAACCCAAATGATGCCCTCAAATTTAGGACTAAAACTTCCTAGTAGACCACCTAAAATGAACTCAATGATGATGAAGGGGAGAAATCAAACCTTCAATTTCACAAGAAAGTGAGAAGTGTATAATCATCTTAGTTATGTTTAATTTAGCTTGAACTCCCGATTGAATTCGAGTGAAACTAGAGGAATTGAAAGGGAGTAGGAAACTGGATATGTGGTTGAAGTGGCATGTCATATGATCATCGTAGCTGTTCTTTAATTTCTATGCCAAATTCAACAAAAACAAAGGTGATGATGATGATGATGATATTAAGATTAAAATTAATTGGGTGGAATCTTGGTCGCGCAGGTTTCAAGGCCGACATGAGTTAGGAAAGAAACCAGCTGCAGCAGCAGCAACAACAACAGCGCCTACCAACAAGAAAATTAAAAACAGCTCTCAGATTTTCAAATGATTCGTCTTTTTTTGTAAGCTTTTTAGTGTTTGGTTTGGTTTGGTTTCTTTTTTTTAATGTTCTCCGGGAAATTGGATCTAAAAGAACAGAACTTTATGATAAAGCTTTATAGCTACCATACCCATTTCGTTATTTATATACATAAATATGTCTCTCTCTTTTGGTTGGTATGCTTATGTTATGGGACACCATTCCTTTGCTTCTTTCAAAACCCTAAAACAACTCTTTTCATGAAAGGAACGGTACCATTTTTTGCAAAAGCTTATGCCTACTTTCTTCGTTTTCCGCATGCAAAAGCTTTTACCTCCGAATTAAAATTTACAAGCAGTTACACGTATATCTGTTAACGGTTACTTGGTCAGCTCAATTCTATTTGTTACACCTAGATAAAGTGTTTATTTTTAGAACGATTATTCAATTGTTGTAACTATCATGAGTCATTGTCATTCAATGCATAACCGATGTATGAGCTAAGTGAACTTAGCTGAAGGGTTTGAATTTCAAGCTTAAGAGAAAAACATTAGTTCGCCTATTTGTGTGCTCTAGGATTACTCCATGCCCGGTTATCCATCAACTTTGTTGCCCTATACGACTATGGCACAATATGAAGAGAAAAGACTAGCCTCGTGAACATTGTCTCTCAAAGCGATGATGAAACATTCAATCTTCTCGACCTTAGTGTCGACTAAATTGACCTTCCCTTAAATTGCGACTAAAGGACTAGGCCATTATTAGTGTCAATCAACTTCTCCAACAACTCCCACAACAAAATGTGCATCATCTCTAAGCTTGTCTACTACACATCTCACCTTCTGGTCTTCTGGTCTTCAGGGCAATTCTAGTATATTATCGGGTACCAAGATAACCATGAAAAGGGCAAGTGTCCCACGTGTTCAAATCCTTCCGATACCTCCCTCCAAGTGTTATGCTCCCAATATCCAAAGCTAACTATTGCATAGACGTGGGTCTACAGTGGGTATCCCACCACGGTTTCGAGTCCAAGACATGACTCTATACTCTTTTTCTAAAGAAAAACATAAAAATCTTCATATTTGTAGATCGAAAAAACATCATTTACTTTAAATTAAAGTTGATATGAACATAGTTTTGGGTTTATAAAAGAAAAATCTGATACCAATAAAAATGCTGTGATTCAGTCATACATCATGAATCTTCCTCTTTTCAATATTGAGACAATCATCCAAATGCTTCCATCTTTCTATGAACTATATATTTCATCCATCCATCTCTATTAGTGTTTATGATGTAATTAAAAAAAGAGTATCCACTCATAAATAAAAAACAATATAACATCATATCATATTATTAAATTGGAATATTTCGATTAAAGAGAGAGAATAAAAATAATGTTGGAAGTTGATGAAAAACTGCATGGCAATGGATTAGGGAAGCTTCAAAAAACGATGCAACCACCTTGGACTTTGCCTACCGACAAATACAACCATTCTCTATCTGACGGATGTTTGTTTATGATGTTTTTTTTTTAAAGATTTTCTCTTTTTTTTTTTACTGCTTCTCTATTTAACCCCTCAACCAATCTCGAACCAAATATTTCTCATAAGAGTGTTGAAATCTCTTCCTACTATATGTGTTTTAAAACTTGAAGCTGACAACGATGCGTAATGGAACAAAGTGAATAATGTCTGCTGGTGATGGGCTTGAGCTATTACAGATCGAGCGATGTGTCAACGAGAATACTGACCTTGAACGAGATGATTTGGAATAATTCCAACAAAAATACTCAATTTTTTAAAATCTATTATTAATTTCTATATTAGTTTATATGATTTTGGACTTTGTTGGGCATGGGCCTTGAAAGCATTTATGTGGGCTCTAGATGCATTAATTGGGCTGGTTTTGGGCTTTGAAGTGTCTAAGAGACCAAATATTGGCCCATGACCACGTTCTTATCCCTTTTATGGGCTCCCATTTTCACCTATATCAGACTGCAAATCACTAAACCAAGTGCGAACCGAACTAGACCGTTTCTTCCTCGCGTAGCCTTATGCTCCCAGGAACCCTAGTTTCATTTTTTGCATGGCTGAAATCAGGTGAACGACGATGCTACCCCACCGTCACCTACATCCAATGGTGGCGGTAGACTATGGTGACAGTGAGAACGTCAAACTCGATCACAATCCACCCCCTTCGAGACCAGTCATTTACTTCTCCAATTGATGTGAGACACCCCAATCCACTTTTTTCGGGGGCCAGCATCCTTGCTGGTACACCATCTCGTGTCCAACCCCCTTCGAGGCTTAGCCTTCTCGTTAGTATATGACCCTGATACCAATAGTTGAGAGACAGGAGTTTGGGTACATTGCTTAGGACCCAGACTTTCTAAAACTTTAGTGTGAGGTATCACATTGATCGGAGAGTGGAACAAAATTTTCTTATAAACGTGTGTAAACTTCTCCCTAGTAACTCATTTTAAAACCATGAGGAACGGGGCAAGACAGACAATATATGCTAGTAGTGGGCTTAGACTATTACACTTAAACTAACCCGAGCTCGTTACGAGATGCATACTTGGATCACTTAAAGCGAAAAAATGAAAACATAGAAACTCCTACATTCTCATAGAAAACAAACAAAACTTTGTACCATCAAGAGATTCTAACTTTAAAATGACTCCTAAAATGAAAGTAAGGAGAGTGGGTAAGTTCTCCAGTTTAGCTGGTATCAATCATGCTGACCTCGCCTAACCCTAATCCATTGCTATAACTCACCAGACTCGACTTTGAGAAGAAGTAGATAGCTTTTGTTAGCTATTAGCTCTTGATATGATATCGGCCCAACCTTTAGGAGAAACTCTCTATTCATCTTAAGATGGAAAGTTCAAATAGTGGCACGTGTTGTTGAAGGGTTTCAAATGGGTTCATTAAAGATAGTATGTGGTAGAGGAAGAGCATTTGTGAACATTAATTGCAGAAGCATAAGTAGAAGCTCTTCATCTACAAAACCCCTAATCTCTTTAACAACCCATTTCCAAAAGAAACTCCAAAATCTTCATTTTTTTAATATCTTTTTGGCTTTCTCTCATCATTCTCTGCCATGCCTCACTGTACATTGTAGAGAGAAACAACGGAGATTGTTTTGTTTACATTTAGACTCTGCTTTTCATAAAGGAAACAGAGAAACAGAGGAGTAAAGTTACGAAGCTCCAACTCCAAGGAAATCAATGAACTGCATTTTCATATGGTGGCCGTCGTTCCCATTCATGCTTTCCCAGCCAGATGCTAAGGAGAGGTTCGTCGAGATCTCTGACTCCGCCCCTGAAACTTCCGAGTTCGACCCCGACGACTGCTCCGCCGCCATCACCTCCTCTGTTTTTTCCCAGCACCCGATCTTCCCCACACCCGCCGCCACTCCTTTCCTGCTGCACCATCCTACAATCCACAAAATATTCAAACTTCAAATCTCAACTCTGAGCTTAAAAACAATATAAAAACCATCACTTTATCAACTTACTAGGGGCAGGGGCAGGGGCAGGGGCAGAGGCAGAGGCAGAGGCAGGGGATTCATCGACGGTGCTGGAGATGGTGGATTCACTGGACACATTATGTTTATGGAAGGCTTTCCGGGAGGATCTTCTGTAAAGATTGGAGTATTGTCGATGTTTTCTAGCCATGATCACGTGCCAATGATTCTTGACAGCATTATCAGTTCTACCAGGAAACAAACGAGCGATCATGGCCCATTTGTTGCCGTACAATCTATGTGCTGTTAAAAGCCTCTCTTCTTCTTCCTCGTTGAAGGCCTTCCTGTTTATCCTTGGATCCAACTGGTTGAACCATCTCAATCTACAGCTTTTCCCTTCACACCCACAAAAAAAAGTCATAATCTTTGAAGAAAATACTCAAAACCTTAACAAAATTCCCTTCAACATACCTGATCTACCACGGAGATTCTCGGCGATCAAGTTCCAATTTTGGGGGCCATAATGGGCGACAAGCTCTTTGAGCTTAGCATCCTCCGCCGGTCTCCAATGGCCTCTAGCACAAAGCTTAGTGCGGCGGCGGGCACCGTTAGTTTTACCATCTTCTTCTTGTTTCTCTCTGTCCTCGCAATTTGATCTGCCGCTGTGACCGCCGTGGGACGGTGGTGAGAGATCGAGAGAGGCAGGAGGAGGGGGCGGCATGAAGGCGACATTTTGAAACACCCCATGAGTTTGAAAGGCATCGTTGAAGCATTGAAGGTTCATTATAGAATGGAAATGGAATCAGAAGAAGAAGAAGAAGAAGAAGAATGAGTGGTGGGTGGGTTAGATGTGAGTGTTTGTTGGGCAATATTTATGTCAAGTGTTTGAGAGAGAGAGAGAGAGAAGCACTCGTGTGAAGAAAGCAGGGAGAGGACACAAATGCTTTGATTACTCCAAGCTTGGTACTGCCATGGCTTGGGTTGGGGCTTAGCTTTTTCTTGGGGTTTGTGGAAAGAAAAAAAAACCAGACTCTTTGTCTCTTTCCTCTCTTTTTAACTCTATTTTCTTTTCCATTTTAAGGACAACATATAACACATCAACAACATTACATTAGGTGTCAATCATAAATCCTAGTTTCAAATCATACTAACGAAGCAGAAGATAATTATCCAAACAGATGGTTGAATTCATTCTACTCTGTTAGAGTTCACAACCCTATCCACTCGACCAAACTAAAAAATAAAGCTCACAGCCACCCCAATAATCCATTTTGTTCTCCTACAAATGACTGAAATTAGAATACATTCACACACAAAATGCGCATTTGTTTTATTTTGAGTTTCCCCTTCTCGATCCAAACCCTTTCGATTTAGCAACAAGAGTCGGTTATAGATTAGTCTTTTGGTTAATTTTCCCGTTCTTTTAGACTTTCTGACCCTTTTGGGTTGGTTGGTCGGTCTTGCTATTGGTATTATTGTTGGTNTAGAGTGTTCTCTCCGCAGGTACTCACACTCCTAAATCTTCCTGGGACTCATCTCTTAATTAGTAGTCCCTTGGTTTTTTTTTTTTTTTTTTTTTTTTTTTTTTTTTTTTTTTTTTTTTTTTTTTTTTTTTTTTTTTTTTTTTTTTTTTTTTTTTTTTTTTTTTTTTTTTTGATTTAAGGTATTAATATAAAAATGAGCACTGTGACTCAACTTGAAAATAAATAGAGCACTAGGAGAATAACATGTGACTTAAAAAAAATAAATATTAAGACAGAGTCCTTTTTGATTGATTGACCAAATTGTACACTCACGCATACATTTATGTCTCTGTAATTTGTTTCCTTTATCACCACCCAACCTACCTCTTTAATCAACATTTAATATCTACCTCTACGTACGCACATGCATACACATATGCATATACACACGGTTCGGTTCGGTTCGATCATTCGATGGTTGCGTGATTTAGGGTTTCAAACTTTGAGCATGGCCCGGGTTTTGAATTTGATATGATTTACGGGTTAATTTATAAAAGGAATTTGAAATTAGTATTTTTAATTCAAATATTTTTTAGAATTTTCAAACTTCTTTTTGACCATATAATAAATAAGAAAAGCAGTTCCGTTATTATATTCATGCTAAAAAACGATTTAAAAATAGCAAGAAAAAGTAAATTAGGAGAAAATTTTAAAGTTAGGAGAATAAATTTGTGATGCAATTCCAATAAAAACATTATAAAATATATAATACACAATATTTAATGAAACATTAGATATCGATATTTTAAATAATTAAACTACGCCCAATTTACCCATAAGATAATTTTAATTATTTTCTTTAAAGAATAATATATAGTGGGGATGGTGTGTGAATTATGAACAAGATTATTATTCTTCTTCTTCTTATTATATGGGTTTTGTTGGAATTGATGTGTTTGGGGAAGGGGACATTCATGTTTCCTTTTTAGAGGTGAAAAGATATCCCAAGTCCAATGGCATGCACATGATGACCTAGAATCAAATGCATGTTCAAAACCACACATGTTTTTATAACATTTGTCGTATTTTTAACGCTTTTCTCATTTAAGAGATCCCACGTCGGTCGGTGAGAAAAATGAAATATTTTTTATAAGGGAATGAAAAGCTCTCTCTAATGGGCCCGTTTTAATATTGTGAGGCTAACGACAATACGTAGCGGATCAAAATGGGTAAATTCTACTAATGATGAGAACCTCTTTCTAGTGGACACCTTTCAAAGTTACGAGGTTAACAATTAATATATAATGTAAAAATTATTTTCTTATATTTAAAAATTATTTTTTTATTATTTTCTTTAAAATAATCGTATTTAAAGATATCCTTAAATATATAATGTAAAGTATAAAATATTAAAATACCTTTTTATTAAAAAAATCATTTTCAACATAATGCGGCAATGGTAAAATTGATCACGAAACTTATGTAAAAGGAAAAATAATTAAAAAAATAATAATAAAAAGAGAAACTGCGGAAAAAAAAAACCAAGTGCTTGACTGGTTTTCACAAACCATTCATTGTATTTAAGTACCTTTTTTTTTTTTCTTTTTCTTACTAACTTGAAATAAATAAAATAAAATAAAATAAAGAATTTGCTCTCGATTTCTTTCTTTATTTTTTATTCATTTGATTATTAATTTAATTCAAATTAAGATTAATTTAAAAAAATCTCTCTTTTAGGCACAAAAAGGATATTTTCCCTTAATTTTCTGTCATTTGATATATAATTCTAAAAAGGGTGTCAAAGAAAATAAAGAAGGTGAAAGTGAAAGTGAAAAAGGAAGGGTAACAAAATAAATTAAAAAAAAAAAAAGAAAAGAAAAGAAAAAAGAATTTGGAGTTGATTACTCAAATCCCAATAGCATAAAGAAAGAGCCGGTGAATTCAGTGAGTCAGGTATTTACCATCCATCTTACCCACTTTTACCACAGTTAAAACTTTTTTAGTAAATTCTTTTGATGAGACCTGACATGTCATGTGCATGTGGTAAGTTTTTAGGTAGAGCATAATATTATATTTTGGATAAAAAAAATAAAAAAAAATTGAGCGGTTGAAAATGTGATATTAATAAAAATTTAATTATTATCTTCGATAAAACTTTAAAATTATCTATTTTAAATAGAGTTGGAATATTTTAAAAGAATTTGTGTCGGCCGTAATTATTTTGATGAAATTATAATAAATTAATTAGTTAATTGAGACCTGATAATTAGTTTAGTTTTCTCTCTCATACTTTTTTTTTTTTTGGACGGACAGTGGGATTCGTTTTTATTTATAGTATAAGAATAATAATTGGGTTTTTCAGAATCCGATCCACGTGTCCCTTCACACGTGCGGGATCCGTTCGTGGAAACGATTTTGAAATGTGGGCCCCATCTCATGAAAGTGTAGGGCCCATCTGACGTCACACTGATTCTTCACTACTTGCTCTTCACTACCTTTGCAATCTCTCTCTCTCTCTCTCAGAATAATAATAATAATTATTATTATTATATTTGTTATTTTGTCTTTTTTTTTTTTCCCATGAACTCATAATTAATTTTCTTGACTTAATTTCTCTTTTTTAAATGCTGGGAAGAACACGTAAGAGATTGCAATTCTAACCTCTACAAAAATTATTTATGTATTTCTTTTTCTATTTACTATTTTACTTTACGGTAATTCTTGTTATTTATTTTTCTTTACTATCTAAAAGTTAAAAAAAAAAAAATCAAATTAAAATTATTCAAAACTAATTAAAATTTAAAATTATATTAAATTAATCTTATTATCTTTTTAAATTATTTTTCAAATTTGTTCTTATTTATCATATATGTTAAATTAATAATTAAAATATTATAAAACTTAAATACCATAAATTAAATAACCACCAAGTTTGATCTAATATTACAAAATTTCATTAAAATTACAATTTCGATATTATTTTTGTAATTAATGATAATATTTGATAGTTACAAAATTGGCTTATTTGAGGGATAAGGAAAACCAAACTAAAAAACGAAAATAGAACCACATTAGGACAAGGTCGAGTATATATAATTTTAGAACCACATTAGGTACGTATACATACGTTGTGATTATTTGTGTTCCAAAATTAGCAAAATATTTTTGTGACAATTACAAATCAATTTTATGACGTTCTATGTACAACAATATACATTTAGTGACCGTCCTAATTAGATAGAAAACATGAGTTATTACAAAATTATGTAATTAGGAAAAATAACATAAAAGTATATATTCTTTTTTTTCTTTTTTAAAATTTGAAATACAAATTAAATTTTATATTTTGTATTTGTAAGAGTTTTACTTATTTATTTATTTATTATTATTATTATTTTATTTTGGGTTTAGGGTAGGATATGAAAATTATTGATGTTTCCAAAACCTAAAAAACCAAAGCTACATAATTAATTTATTTTAATAAAAAAAAAGCATATATAAATTTTGGTGTATAAAACAAAAAGAGAGATCTTTTTCATAATTTATTAAAGTTTTAGGGAGAAAAAAATAAAATAAAATAGGAAATTAGTTAGAAATGTTGGGGTTTAAATGCAAAAGACAAGAAAAAGCGGGCTTTGTTGAAAATATAAGCCATATTTTTTCCTTAGAGACGCGTACCGCCGATTGCACACCATCACCTTTACAAAAGTTTGACTCATCTTCTTCCTCTCTTTTCCAATAGGAAGGTTTGAACTTAACATGGTTCCATACGGAGTCGCACATCTTGATTGGATCTGCACCGAGCTCAATAAATGTAGCAGTTCAAGTTCATTATTAGTAGATATTATTCGTTTTAATCCGTTACGTATCGTCGTAAGCTTCATGATTTTAAAACGCGTCTACTAAGAAGAGGTTTCTACCCTTATAAGAAATGTTGAGTTCCCCTCTCCAACTAATATGGTATCTCACAATCCACCCTTTTTGAGGGTCCAACGTCTTTGCTGACACACTGCCTCGTGCTATACTATTTGTAATACCCTAAGCCCACCACTAGTAGATATTATCCGCTTTGGCTCGTTACATATCGTTGTTAGTCTCATAGTTTTCAAACGTGTCTACTAGAGAGAGGTTTTCATACCCTTATAAAGAATGCTTTGTTCCCCAATCCAACGAATGTGAGATCTCACAATTCACCATCCTTGGAGGCCATCGTCTTCGTTGGCACACAACCCAATGTCTGGCTTTGATACCATTTGTAACAGCTCAAGCCCACCACTAGTTGATATTGTCCACCTTGGGCTGTTACGTATCGTCGTCAGCCTCACAGTTTTAAAACACGTATGCTAGGAAAAAGTTTTCATGCTTTATTTCCCTCTCCAACCAATGTAGGATCTCCCAATATACTTTCATTACTCTTCTATTCTCGAGCCTGTAACATGGAAGTAAGGTAATAATATATACATACTCTTAACCTAATGGTTCAACCATTACAAAATTTAATGGGTGGTAAAGTTTTTTTTGCTAGAAAGCTTGTGGAGAAAGAGAATTCAAATTTAAAATGTTTTGTTATGATTCATATATATTTTATTATAACAAATTGCAATGGTGGAAGTCTCCATCGATGATGTATTAAAAATGATATATTAATTGATAATTGGGCTATGCCGTTATATCGAAGTGTATAATAAACTAAGCCACTAACCTAAAGTTTAGGTCTCACATAGTCATATATAGATATATATTTTTTCTTTGTTCTTATTAGGTACCTTGCTTTTGTTGATGCATCAATCATTTTCCATCTTCTTTTGGAGGGGACACAAAAAGTCAAAATACATACAAAACCATATCTATATACCCTATATTAAACAAATCAAATACGAACAAAAATTCACGAACATGACCCAATTAGGGTTTGATGTGATTGATTTTAAACGTAAACTTCGACTAGACCACATGAAGATGCAACACGACTTACCAGATGTAGAACCCATATCTTTTAGCTAGCTCAACAAATACACGTTGGAATAAGTTAATGTATATTTTATCTACTGGTCTGTATTGAAGTTAACCGTTAACCACTCGTAACAAACACATAATATTAATATTTTAATCAATAAAATTATACTCTGTGTGATGTGAGGTTAGGGTTAGTAAAAGAATGGAATTTATATAATATGGTTTAATTAGGACGTAATCACATCACATGGCTCTGAATTTTATACTGTATTAATAACATCAACCGACACTATAGTGGTTTTATATTATACTCTCACATTAATACTTTAATCTATAAATTAACTAATTAAAACATTATAATAATTCTAGGATTAAGCTAACGACCAAGATAATGTCAGTTGTCTCACCCTTTGCTCTTCCCAAGAAATTAATATCTTAATATTTAATTACAAAAAAAAAAGCTCTTGAAAAACTTGTGCAAATACAGTGAATCATTCTAATATTAAAATATTAATTATGTTTTGGGGAAATTAATTTTGCATTTTCCTAGAAACCAAGCAGCCCCCACTAGTTATATTTTTTTTAATTAACTATTTATATATATGTATATATTATCCAACATTCATTCTCAATATTCCTTTTGTTAATAAAAACACGTTTAAATTTTTATTAAAAAAAAAAATCAGCATTGTAATAGCCATCCTCCCACTCCTAATAAATATTGTTCGTTTTAAATTAGTTATATATCGTTTGCAGTATCACAATTTTAAAACAAACATGTCAGTTAAAAAGAGGTTTCTAATTTCATTCTACTCTCCAACCGATATAAGATCTCAAACTATCGCGTTAGAAGAGAAAAGTATGAATTAAAAAAAGGAACGAAGAAAAAAACAAATATGTGGAGTACTATGTTACCAACCTCTTTTTTATACCTAACATTTCACTTTTATCCTTTGTCTTTTTTTATTTTCATTTATACCCCTAATTAAGCATTATATCACAATTTTAACCTTTTGGTTCGGTAATAATAAGGGGAATTTGGGTTTCGCGAGAGGTTGTAGTTAAAAATAGTTTAAAAATCGTCATATCGTTTTAAGTCAGTGTCATGTCTATTTTTCATCGGTATAAAGTTTAGATTACAATTAAATCAATTCTCTCTTTAAAGCTGTAATTATTAAGAATACACCTACTCTCATAATTGGTTTATCTTAGATTAGGATTGAACGATATAAACCTTCCTCGCTAACGAACTAACAAATTAAAGCTAAAAGAATTATAAGGAACTGAAAATGAAATTATTAGGATTGTAATTAGCAAATATTGTGAGAGAATTATAATTAGATTAGATTTGGATAGGAAATGAAAGTCCCTTTCATGTTAGTTACTTTGGTAAACACAAAATGGGATTCCAATACCATTAAAGATGGTGTAAATCAATTTGACATTCAACAATAACTTTTTTTTTTTTTCTATGAAAGACAAATAATTAGTCTACAAATGGACCCCAAAAATAAAGCTGTGGAAAAGTAATTCCATCCTTTTGGTCGGGTTTAAATTAAAGATAATTTTCTACTTAAACGATCAACAAAATTTGATATGACACACAGAAAAGCATATGTAGCATTATTTAGAATGGTATGATCTTTATCTTATTGACCATTTTGTTGGTTTGGAGAGGTGCACTAGACATTTTGTCATCATTTCCTCGTCGTTTCGATTTTAAAGGCTATGTACGCACGTTCAAAACACTTATCTCTAGAAAGAGGAGATAGTAATGATCGATTGTAAACATATAGGCTCAAGATTTTAAGTAGACTATAAATTTGTTATCAAACGGAGTGTTTGCATCATTAGATACTAGAGGTGTATATTCAATTCGAAAACTCGAACCAATCCAACCCGAACTATAGTGGTTGGGTTGGGTTCATTTTTTCTGAACCCTTTAGTTTCAAGTTCATGGGACAAAAAAATTCGAAAAACGAAACTGAAAAATTTTAAGATTTTAAGTGGACTATAAAACGAAACTAAAAGTAAACATAAATAGATTAAAATGATAACTCGACCGTCTTCTAGAAACATATGGATGTGGCTAAAGGCATTTTGGAACAGTGTAATTAAATAAATAAAAGAAATATATTGCTTTAAATTTTGTACGCCCATCACGTTCACTAGGTTTGGGGGTTTTTGAAGCATGCGCACGCAGCCTTTGTTGAAAACAAAGCCAATAAATAAAAAACAAAGCCATCATTCCCCAAAATATAACCCATTATAAATTATAAATGGAAAAAATAGATAAATTAATTTTTTAAAAAATATAATTATTAAAGACTATGATATAACATTAAAATTTGAAATTTTAAAACATTTTTTTCTTATGAAATATATTTATTTATTAAAATAATTAATAACTAATTTTTAAAATAATAATATTGAGAATTTTGTTTAAATCTAATTTAAGTTTAATTAATGAAATTGGAATTATTAAACACAAAAGGTCCGAACAAAACGGACCGTTTTTTACGCAAAAAAAGGGAAGGGGAGAGGGGCCTCTCATATTCCGCACGTGTAAAATTATCCATTAATATATATATTATATATATTGGGTTAACTTCCATAAACCAAACTAAAGACCCTACATTTTTGATATTTTAAATTTTCACCCCTCATAATTATTATTCTTTTCACATCTATCCTGGCACTATTCTTTAATGCATTTTCAAAAAAGTCCTCCTTAATATGGACTCTTTTCATTATGCGTTACTACAAAAAGTTATGCAATTTCAAAACTCCCTCACCTATATTTCCATAATAAAATTAAAACAACAGAGACTTATAAAATTATCTTGTTGTTCGTTACGAGGGCTAAACCCTCATCTAGCCCTAAATAATTTAAAATTGATATGTGTGTTCCCTAGACTACAAAATAATTTGCCATATATATAACAAGTGTTGAACAAGGGATTTTTCACTCAAATACCGGGAAAATAGCCCATTCCCATCAACTCAACTAACATTAATTTGAAAAATATGTCACATCTACCTTTAATGTAATATTGACAATATTAATAATTAGGAAAAAAATAGCAATCAATCACATTAGAATATCACTAAATTAAAAGCACCAAATCTAAAAACTTTTTACTTCTTGAATCGAAATTGAGAAGAATGGAATCATATCTAATTCATTTCCAAAATAAAACAAAACTAAATAAAGATGATCTAAAAATATTGAGCTTATTTGTTGCCTGATCTCTACCAATACCCTCCTCTCGAATCAGTTTGTATGTATTAATTTTCCTTTATTTTTCAAGGCAGTCGATTTTGAATCTCCAAAAAATAAAAGATAAAAGACAAGAACGTACTGACGTCTTGGTGCAATTCATTTGGATCAAAATGGTCTTTTTTTTTCTTTTTTTTTTTTTTACTCGTGTTTAGTCAACACGAAAACATGAAAAGGTGACATGTCTTATTGTGATTTAGTCAAACGATGTTGGTCTGTTTTTGGAAGAATGTATGTAGCAATATGTATTCAATTGAATTCTAGGTTGGTTCAGTGGTTACATCTGGACTTTTGTACTAAGCCGTCCTCAATTTTGACTTGAGGACTGTTCTAAGTTCTTAATATCAATGGGTACGCCATTCTGTTCATGCCCAAACAGACAACCATTGTATTTGGACCCTTTTTCAACATTCTTCTTCTTCCCATACTTTTCTAGTCAATTTAAGAGAATGTATTACATTTTGATATATATACATTCAATCTATGATCAATATATAAAAAGCATATATCATATAAATACATGAATGAAATCAAGCATAATAACAAATTCGATTCAATTGATTGAACCATTGAATATTATATCAAGTCTACGTTTAGCCATGCATATTCAAATAAAAATAACAAGGTCTCATACCAACATATATAACCAAGTTTAAAAGATATAAAAAAGAAGACAAATTAGGTTCAGCATGGCGATATCTTGTTCCTAGTGGTATTATCTCCACGATCTTGAGTCCCAAAAATCACTCTTCGAGATCTAAAATCATCCTCCCAACTCACAAATTTGGAACTTTGGTATATATATATAAGATAGTATTGAGACACCTAAGTGAATGAAAGGATCGGAGACACCTAAGTGAATGAAAGGATAGTGTTGAGATACTCTACCGCGACGTTAAGATGTTAAGGATGAGAACTCCCCGGCTTTGTGGCAACATTTTGGGCATAGAGATGTTGAAATCTCAGGATATATGACTTGAATCATTCCCGACTTTTCAATCGGCTCTTCTATTTACACCCAATTAGTTTCAATCATCATAATTCTTCCTGAAACCAAAATCATTGAAATATCCCTTCTAATCTAAAATCAATAGCAATAGAGAAACGACACAACACTCGTGTGAAACGACACATCACACAGCAACATAAAGCTTCTGGTTTCCCTTCTCCATCCCATAAACACACGACAAACACCCAATAAGACCATCTATTCAACACTGAACAACGACTCATCTTCCAAAGAATCCAACCAAACCAATCCTCCAGAAACACATTTCTCCCATAAAGCATCTCAGAGAGCTCATTTACAGGAGCAAGGAGGCCTGATAGGAATTTGACCAGTCATTTCCCTTGCACACAACACTTATCAATTATGTGGTTGAACTACTATTCAATTCAATTTAATCAGTAACCAAGATTTTAAGTTATAAAAGCCATATTTGAAGTTCCATTCTTTTTCACGGTAAAGAACAAACCATACCAATAATCTCAGTTTATGAAAGAAATTGAAGAACTCTGGGTGTTTCTAATTGCCATCATTTTCTCGCTTTGGTGGGTCTGAACTAACAATGGGCAGATTTCTTCTGTATTGAGGTGATGTTAACCTTCTTTCCAATGGAGTTTTCCTCTTGCTGACTACAAACCTGTTGACACCTTTGCGCATTGGCATGATCGATGGAAAATCTTCGTCCGGAATCTGACTTAGCTCAGAGATGTCCTTGATCTGAGCAACACGACGGAACCATCTTTGCACTTTAGCCTCCTCCGACATGTCCAATGGATCTGGTTCAGTGACTGCTGAACCCTCCAAACTCTTTCCACTCCACTTCTCTCTTACATTTGGCATCTCGGATGCTGGAGACTGATTTCCCGCTACATTTGTGTTGTTATTCGCCACATTCTTGTGACCAGGTTGAGAGCTAACCAAATTTGTGTCTAGACTTTGAATGTTGGGTACTCCGTACGCTGTAGCTTCATCGCTCCGACTGGAATTCCGTGTATGGAGTTCTGAGTCGAGCCTGCCTGCTTGAGTTTCTAGATTATCAGACTGTTGAGAGTTACTTCTATCATCGATACCAATGCTAGTGTCGTATGACTGAGCTTCAGTCACTTGACCATTTGAATCATCTGAGAAGTTCTCAGTCACTTGACTATTTGAATCATCTGACAGGGCCTTATCTTTTTTTGCAAAATAGTCCGGTGGGAAAGGAACAAAGGGGACAAAGTTGGAACTGCCAGCTTGCTCCATGGCAGCACGCCTCTTATAAGCTGGAGACGTTAAAGAGCGGTCTTTCTTTTTACTGACAACAAATCTATTTTCTCCCTTGCGCATTGGCATGATCTCAGGGAAGTCTTCATCAGAAATTGCACTAGTAAGATCTGTCACATTGTGCAGTTCGGCAACCCTTTTAAACCATCTCTCAGATTTTTCAGTTTCCTCCTTCCCTTCATTGATTTTCTGAATCGGATTCTGCGGTGGAGAAGGAATATCTCCTACTTCGTTCAATCCATTGCTCTGGGAAGTACTGCCTGTCCACTCATTAGAGCCTGATGGAAGGGATTTGTTATTATCAGTACCAACTACCTCAGTCTCCATGCTTGAATTCTTAGGCTTTTTCGCAAACATATCTGGAGATAATGGAACAAATGGAACATAACTGGAATGACCTCCTTTCGGGGACTCATATTGCGAAGAACCTGAACTGGATGATAAAGTATAATTGGTACGAATACCTTGCTCGTTTCCAAAATTCGTGGATTGAGAATTAGAGGATAGGCGACCAAGAATGTCATCATGGCTTGTTGTTTTGTCAAGAGAATTGGTAGAAGCAGAAAGTTCACTGCAGTTATTTTCTGGAACTCCATCGTTGCCCAAATTTCTTCTGTATTGAGCATTAGCCAACCTCCTCTCCAGAGGCGTCTTCCTCGTGCTCACAACAAATCTGTTAACTCCTTTTCTCAATGGCATTATTTCAGGGAAATCTTCATCTGTTATTGAGGAGCCCGAATCAGAAGTACTGTCCAGCTGAGAAATCTTACTAAACCAGCGTTGAGCCTTCTCTTCATTTGCAGCCAACTTACTATCGATATCAACCTTAATTGTGCGACTTCCATTGTCATTCCCTAAACCAGAATTTATGTTAATATTACTGAGAGATGGAGGCCCTGGCCTTTTGCAATCACACCTTAAGCACACTGTATTCCTCCCATAATTGAAAAAATCACATCTGCCAAAGTAATCAGAATGAAAGTTTAATTTAGTCATTCAGAACAGGGGAAATGGAAAGATGTATCAAGTCTGAGAAAGTAGAGAATCACTCCGTACTGAGGGCATTCCCATTCTCCACCAATCAGCTGTCGCTTTGGTCGGGCCTCCTCGCATTCAAGGCATTTCACATTTCTTGCAAAGTTCATGAAACTACATCTACACTCGTAAATATCCAAAACAGATTATCTCAGTAGAGGCACAAACATACTTTACGTGCTAGATCAGAATACAGCAAAGATACAACCAGTAGAGGCACAAACATTTGAAGATACAACCATAGCAGTATAAAAGGTAGCAAATAAATGAATATCTACCTTGGACAAATCCAGTCCCCTCTTTTCATTTCAACTTTTGGCCCATACGGCCCACGTGATTGGCTATATTTGTCAGAAAATTGATTGTCTGTCTCCAAAAGCTTCGGATCTGGATTGCTAAAACAAAGCTTGCATATTTCACTTAACAGATTCCTCATAGATGATTCTACCTGATCTCTACTGTACAGATTACTTTCTGAAGAAACAGTCGGGTTTCTGGCATAGCTCAAGATAAATTTGAATAAATCAATCGTCCTTGCTTTATCAGAATCCAAAACCTACCAATGGTGATAGCACAAGTGAATATTGTGAAGTGCTAAGTTTTAACACTCACAAAATCAAATCGGGGCTGGAATAAATGAAGTAAAAATGGAAATAGAAATTTTTTTTGATGAAAGAATTAGTCCATTGCTATATGGGAGACAGAAATATAAACCTAATTAAAGTTGGATATTTGTAAACAATAAAGCCAAAACATGAACTAATCACAGCTAAAAAGGCTACGACACTTTAAAAAACAAACAAAACAGTACACTCATTTCCTCTGTGCGCTTCCAACCATATTTCGCTTCCTTAGTAAAAACCCTTTTAACCATGGCAAGGTATCCTTGTCTCCCAACCCAAAGCCTAAGGGTTACAAAAATGTCCCAAGTTGCAATCAATGCAAGAAACAGAGTTACTATAAAGGTTCGTATTCTCTAGTGCTCCCCATATCTTGTAGTGTACTACGTTCAACAGACTTTGGTATCTTCAAATTTCTCACTGTGTACTCATTATGGTCTTTCTTTTCAAGGACAGTTATTTGCATTAAATTGAACATTAATTTGAGAAATTAAAATCAAATTAATAGGACTTGAGTTAGAAGAGTTTGTACTCGACTTTCTTCTCAATATAGTTTCTTTCATCCTTCTTCATTTCTAGGGGCTTAATTGCTACAGTTTATCTTCAAACTTATCCAAGAAGGAATTTGAAACTTTTGGTACCATGAAACGTCATTGGTGCATTCCATATTATTAAATCTCATAGAGACCTAATTGTTTCCATAAGTGAGTACGGGACTGGAATACTTGGTCACTGTTATCTCTCCTTGCCTCCAGTCACGTAACCGACTTCAATTTCAAAAGACTGGTATTTACTAGATCATCAAATGTTTCCTTGTTTGCATCCCAATTTTCCATTGCAAATTCATATAAAAAACAGGGTATGAACTTCCCTGTCTCAGTAATCATAAAATTGATGAACCAACACATCATCATGTTAATCTCTGCTTGCGTCATCTTAACTCCAGTAACATTTCACTTTGTACTTGTTCCAAGAATATAGTCACCCTTTCTCTTCTTGCATACAAACATTAGAAATAATCATGAACATGATAGATAATTGCATCCATTAAGCTTGTGACTAGTTATAGGACGCATAGACAACTATGAGATCCTAGTAGGGGTCACAATATTAGTCCATGAGCTAGGGGTGTGGTACTTGGTGGAGCCTAATAAGAAAAGATATGGATATGGATACGAGACACGGATATGACATGACAGTACATTGTGACACGTCCGATATCTAGGATATGAACACAACAAAGACACATTTATTAAAACTTACACTTAAAAAAATATATTATCATTTTTATCCAAGACTCCCTTAGTCTGATGTGTTATTTGGTCACTTAGCCAGTGTCAATGTTAATATAGCCCCTTGAGATCAAAAGAGCACTCTAAAACACTTCTGAAACAAACACAAAGTCCCTTGATACGCAGGCAATTACAGCTAATATAACGAGCAATTATGAAGAACTAACAGATACTAATCTGGAATCCATACTTACCTGAGTTTCATCGCCTTGTAAGAACAACTTCATCTTCCTCAATGAAGCATCCCCGTCTCTGAACAGACATGGGTTCACGCTTTCAACCAACACCTCAATATCCCTCCTAGGAAGCAATCTGCCACAACAAGTAAAAATAGATAAATAAAAAAATACAAGAAGGTAATGATCAATAACAAATTGGCTTCCTTTTAGTAAACAGGGCACAAAACGAACCCTAAGAGATGTTCACGGCCGCGGGAAAATGCCAAACACGCATTAGCCGCATTCACAAACTCAGCTGGCAGCTCCTGAACAGCGACGAACTCATTCCCAGAATCCAGACTACCAAAATAGCCACCGGAGTCGAGGCTCCCGAGGAACTTGGACCATTCTCGCCAAATATAAGAATCCTGAGAAAACACGCCACTGACGGACCCAGATTCTTCAAAATTCCCGAACTCATCCCCTGGAGTGGAGACTTGGGAATGGACATGGCGAGAGGCTCTAATTAGGGGAAAGGAAGGGGATAAGAATCTGTTTCTTGGCTGAAGAGAAGATCGGAAGAAGTTGTGGTAGTGAGAGGCGAGGCGGAGAAAGGAAGGGCGGCGGTGGTGGTGAATGAGAGGAAGAGGAGTGGATAGGAGGACGAAGAACCTGGTGGCTCCGCCCATTGCGGCAGAGAGAAACGGTGGCGAGTGGAATCGGAGATAAACCCTACGGTGAAGATAGAACCACGAGAGGGAGAGTATTTGTCCAGCCCATGAGCATGTGGTTCATAACTTGGAGTTTTTCCGGATACGGGTTAATTTCAAAATTAATTTTAATTTCAAACAAATAATAGTAAAAAAAGAAAAATATTTTTTTAACTTTAAAATTAGCATTTTATCTACCTCTTTTGATTGCTATTCTTGAATTTTTACAGGAACATAAGAGTTCGGTGTTTGTTTGGTTCTTTCTCCTTCACCTGATTTTACAAGGTAAATAGGTGTTCAGATTCTCGTAACCCTCCATTTGACTTCTTTCACCCAAGTTTTACTATCCCTTTTGGCTCTTTCACTCGGTGAATAGACTTTAAACAAATAGACTCACTGGAAGCTCATTCACCTCGTAAACTCGTGCCTTCCTTTTTTTATATCCCTTCCTCTTTTTCTTAGTGATACACATAGGGTGACTCGATCTATCACCAAGCGTAAGATTTTGGATGTAGGGCTCTTGTCAAGGTGATGCCTAATACTTTGGCCAAATTGTAGCAAAGATGATCACCCCAGGGCAACAACTCATGAAGCTCTTAATTACATCCACTTAATTCTCCAACAAATCTAAGCTTTCAACTATCCAAACCAAACCTAACATTCTCGTTTGAATTAGGAACATACTAATACGTATAGATAAATCAACACCGCATCCTGGGTAATCTCTTTTTTTTATCGAGAATATTTAGATAAGCACAAAACATGTTATGATCTATCGAGAGAATATCGAAATTGGTGTAATCGTTCTAAATATATATATATATATATACATATAACAATTTGACCGATCAAGTGGCATGCGCCAGTGAATTACACTCCGTAAAACATTAAGCCCCCGAAGTAAAAAACCAAAACCGAATCAAATCATCAAAAGTTGCTGAAGGAAAGACACAACTTCAGCGTCGGAACCCCTAGCCATAGCCAGCGTGTCGACTCCGCATGCCTCCACCAGGTCCGTGGAGTGTCTGGCGTGGTGCCCACCGTCGTAGGCCTGAAAAATGTGGTGGAAGTAGTTATGTTGGTGGTGGTCGCCGTGGTGATCGGAGGGAGGATGGTAGTAGAGGCGAGCAGTTTGCGGACAGTGAGAGTGAAATCTGGCCGCCATTCTCACTCCAACATCCAACAATTCAACGAATTTCCCCATTGATGTCTTTGATGAGAAATGAAGAGAGGCAATGAAGACGAGGAGAAACAAATCGATTTGGGATATGAAGATTGGGGCAAGAGCCAGTTTATATAGCCTGCCGATTTGCGTCGGGTTTATTCCAACTTGTTGAGAATTTCTTTTTTGTTATTGCAATGGAGGGCTTCTTTTCTTCTTATTTGCTATTTTCACCTGCGGATTTATTTCTTTAAATTCGTAAAACTTGTTAAAAATTTTGTTAAAAATTTAAAGTCTAAAATAGATTTTTTTTTTTTTAATTAAAATGGGATGAAATACACTATTAATAAACCAAAATTAAAATGGAATTTAGAAAAGTTTTGGGCCAAAAATGAAGGACAAGGAAGATAAAGGATGGATGCATAAATATATGAAAACAAAGGGACCATGAGCAGCCGGCTTTCCACGCTTCTTGGACCATTTTGTGTATAATTTGTCCGTTTGGGAGTTCCAAAGGCCAAAAAAATCCAAATTGATGGCTCCAAAACTCTAGTTTTTCCGCGTTGACCTTTTCAATATACGTTGACCTTCAGCTATCCCAAACGTTGAGGACCATTTGACTTCAATATTAAATTAATTGGAGTGCCATTTTGAAATAAGTTTAATTATATAAAATGAATATTTTAATCGCCAACTTCATCAACCAAAATCTTCTTCCCTTAAAAGTTGAAATTTCCAATCTTCAAATTCTCACATTTATTATACTAAAAAAATTACTAAGAGATTTATTTCTATTCATAACGTTTAAGATTACTTTAAGATAAATATTTAAAAAAAAAAATACAAAAATAAGATTTGGTAAGGAGGTGTAAGAACACGAATATACATGGACATGGCTGAAAGATAGTTTCAATTATGTCTAGTGGAGTGTGTTCGATGAGTTTGCTAGCTGTGCATTAAATTTGGGTGAGTTAGGAGCGTTTGTTCTGACTTTAAATTGTTAGTTTGGTGAGTACTATGACATTGTATTTTAAGTAGCTTCAATGATTAACTTGAGAGCTTTGAAATGCGTTTCGATGAGTTAAACATGTTTTTTTCCTTTAAGGGTTAATTATGTTAGGTGGGTTTGTAGGAATTGAAGTGTGTTTAATTTGGTGAGTTTGTAAGATGTGGAGTGGATTTAGTTGAGTTAGAGGGTTTGGTGAGTTTATGGCATGTGGGGTGAGTTAGGCACTTTAGTTGTGGAGAGTTTGATCGTTATGGAGTATGTTTCGGTGAGTTCTTGTGGTTTAGAGTGCGTTTGAGTGAGTTAATTTAGCATATTTTGTTTGGCTTTTAAGGGATAATTAGTTTAGGTCAGTTTATAGGATTTGAAACGTTTGTCGGGTGAGTTTGTGCGATGTAGAGTGAATTTAAGTGAGTTAGGGTTGTTCGTGTTTGGCTTTGAATGATTAATTTGGTTTTTTATTTTTCCGGACATGTATGTACTTAAGGAATGTGTTTTGGTTAGTTTATTGGATTGAGATTGTGTTCGGGAGAGTTAAGTATATTTTCTTTGGCTTTTAAAGGCTAATTAGTTTAGGTGCGTTTTGTACGAATGTAAGTATAAACGAGTTAAAACATGCCCTTTTTAAAATACTAACAAAAAGATACACAATTGTTAGTATAAAGAATAACTATCGGTTCTTTTGAGCATTTCGTAACTGTCTGTTGTATTCTCGTAAGAATTATTCTCGTTCAAATATAATCATAGTTCATTTACATAACTTTGTTTTACTCGGATGTCATAATAGTTTCTAAATAGATATTTTTATTCGAGTACTAAAAGAAATGGAGAAGAGAAAGCACACCGAGCCTTATCAACTTAAAGTTATATTACTATTCTCGAGCTCATTCTCAATGTTCTCAGCCATTTTCTGAGTGATATTCTCCTTTGCTTCAGCATCTCCGACACGTTCATGACTCGAAACTATCGCATCGACCCAGCAGCGGAGCTCCTCAGTGGCTACTTCGTCTAATCTGGGGACAGTATGGCCTTGAGGATGCCTTATGATGAGAGGCTCATGGAAGGCCGAAGCAAGTTCTTCAGAAGGAAGCTTCAACCAATCCTTTTCCCCGATAAGGTGAACAGATTTGACCTTTATTTTGTGCTTGTAGGCAACCTCACAGATGCTTTCATCTTTGAAGTTTGTTCCTGATATTGACAAAAACATCTTCATTGCTGGATGCTCCTTCAACACCTTCCCCAGTTTCGTTATCTTAGAACTACTTACGATATTACGAGATGGGTAAAAAATGATGGTAAAGTTAGTGTTCTTCATCTATTTTGACTGACTTTGATATATTGAGTTAGGTTCATTATCGGTATCAATTATATAGCAGTTATGTTCATTTTGGCGGTAACATCATTTCAGGTATGCTAGATTTGTTGGCGTCGTAACCCAACAAGAGGGCTGACAATACCGTGCCGTGGATAAAAGATTAAAGAAATTAAAATGGATTAAATTATGATTAAGAGTAAAATTAAGGTAAATAAAGCAACCTGAGAAAAGCCTAAGAGTCCATGAAATGGGCCATTGCAAGTGATGTAAAAAATTAAAAAAAATATTTGAAATTAATTGTGAAGCTCATTAAATTGAAACCATTCAAAATGAGGAGGAGGAAAATATCCTTCGATCTCTGAGTTTTCCTCCTGCTGGAAATTCCTATTTGAATATACAAAAATTATTATATAATTTTAATAATGTTTTAATAATTAATGAGTAAATAAATAAGGAAAATGGAAGGATCCCATTTGGTGAGTTGGTTTCTGAGAAAACTCCCGCTGGTTCTGAATCCATGAAGGCATAAAATCTTTAATCCATTTGCTCTCTTCCCCCACTTTATTTGAAGGAGCTTCTCTTTAATAACCCATCACAAACATCACAAACTTCACTAACATTACTTTTTCAACTACCTCCCTCCTGGTTTCCCTTCGTCCATACGTTTTACCTACAATATCAATATTCGTTGCAAAAAATGTCGTTGGAATGAACAAAAATGCTAACATGCCAAAAGTAACATTAAAACGTTTTACTTTTTTTTAAGAAAAAATTAAGAGTACGAGTACCAAGTTTATCTTATCCGATAAACTAAACCAACGATATGCCATTTTGCATTCTCTAAGTTAGTGAAACTTGGCTCTTCTAAACCAAGATTGGATAAAATGTGCATATATGGAGTCCTCTGAGTTGGCTCTTCCTTCGCGTTCAGCTACGAGAAAAATACTTCCCAAATGGTTACAAATATCTGATACATTTATAATACCTATAAAGCCAACTCAACCTTAACGTTAATGCTACAAAATTTAGAATTGTGAAAAACACCTTTCTAACATGCAAAAAGAAGGCCAAAAAAGAGACTCAGATTCGCCAATCAGTCCACCCTCCACAATCTATGTGATCTAACATTTATATAAACCTGAGCCGAACTTTTACTCCCCGGAAATTGAAGTAATGAAGTCCATTGAGAATGTCACAAGAAAAATCTTCTGCGGCTTGTATCCATTTCAGGCTGAAAATCAGAGGAAGTTGGGAACAACGAATTAGATCAACAGGATGTATCATATGATCTAATAGTGTGTATTTCATGCATTTTGGGGTCAAGATCCTAATGGAGAATGGAGACAGAGACATACCTTATGAACCCACTCGTATTCCCCGCCTTTTGTATCGAAAGTTCCATGCTGCAAACTGATCAGTTTCATTGTGAAACGAGGACCACATTCCTGAAAATTCAAGTCTCAGAATCAGTTGTATCTACAGTAATATTCCTCCCTCTCATATTAAGTCTCCTAATATCACTTCCCCATTCAAATCTAAACAAGATTGACACAAAATGAATAACATAGCAGTTCTGGTCAGTAAGTGAAGGGGTGCTTGCTTGCTATAACCCCTTTGGATGAGCTGTTTATTTCATCATGGAGAAAAGAGTTTCAGATCAATGGGATACGAAAAGCCCAATATGTGAGATTGCACAAGGAGGATAATGAAATCTTACAGTTAGGCATGTAATCACACAAGTCAATTCTACTCCCTGCACATCCTTAAGTCAAATTCTAAATTGATTTAATAAACAAAAACCCACTCAACGTTTATAAACTTTCTTAAGTCCAATCTGTTGTACTCTTTCTTGATTATGAATGAATTATTGTTAATCACCAGCACCAAAAAAGCTAGAAAAGCACAGAAGACCCGAGTTGTAATAAAAGAGACAAGATAATAAGAAAAAGAAACGAATATTGAAGTCTCCTCATAAAAAAAGAAACCACCATAGACATCACAAAAAAAGAATCCTTTTATGTGAAATGGATGGGCAGATTTTGATATTTACCTGCAGCCGTGCAACTACTTTTGGCTGAGAAGCTTTCTCACCCTTATCCTTGGATTTAGTTTTTGAGTCAACCTCTTTTTTATTTTCCTTGCCTTCAAAAATATATCTGAGATGACAAAAGGCACAAACTCATCATTAATCCAAACTCTCATGCATACAAAACGAAAATATTTGAACCAGATACAGAATCATACCTATGATGCCGGAAGAATATAAAATCACGTTGGTTGTGAAATGTTACTACTCGCCGACCACGAAAATTAGGATCTTGAGGGAATAGTGTCTGTATTAATCTAAAGAAACGAGGAAACAATAAAAGTCAATACATTGAGAAAATTAAGCAGAGATATCATAATCATATGGATGTAATAAACAAGAAAAAGTAACCAGAATCCTAAATATGAAATACAGTCTTTCAGAAGAGGTTTATTTTCAAATAACAAATTTGGGTACAGAAAACAACCTTCCAATACGAAGACCAAGGCGTGTTGTGAAGTTAGTCAATACAAGCTCTGGCTCGTGGCCAGTTGGATTTCCATGATTCTACAAGGAAAAAAAGGATAAAATGGTTAAAGTTTCATGGAAATTATATACCTTCGAAAAATCCAGTAGTAGTTAACATGCAGCACCACAATTCAAAATTAGAACTAAGTGGAGCATTCTATTTCATTGAATTGAAACAGCATACCTTAATATCCTTACGTAAGACAACATTTGAAATCTTAAAATGAGCAGTAGGTCCCTCAGGCAACCCGATAATTAGAAGGCCATCTGCAAGAATTTCAATACATTAATGTAAACTGAGGAAAGAATCTAATTTATTGAACTAAGAAAACAAACTATTTAAGAAAAAGAAAAAGGAAAAAAGAAAAAAGGAAAAAACAAGCTAGCAAGGGACAAATTAACATGCAAGAAAGAACAGCAAGATTTAATGAAAGATTAGCAACTTACCTAATTTTCTCCTACTCGTATGAACAACAATCAAAGAAGTGAAGTCCCTGGCATTTGCATATTCTATAATCTACAAGAAAGAGAAGAATCATGTGCACGAACGCACAAAGTTATCGCCAGAATAACAAGCTACAAGTCTTTCTTCCATACTATTTTTGTGTTATTCTTAATTTTCTAATTTTCCTTTTCCTTCTGTGTGTTCATTAGAAAATACAAATATGACTTGAACCTTCTTCAAATCATTAGTTCCTCTCTTGTAGTAATGTGCATTTGGTATCACTGAAAGCAACTCTGATATAAAATCAGGTCCAATCTGCAAATAGTAAGTCACATACAAGCAGAAGATTAAAATATAAGGTACCAAGTCTCACTAAATGTGGATGGCTTTAGGAAGGTTTACGTGAAGTGCAAGTTGCTAAAAAAATAAAAGAACTGTCTAACTAGTAATAATGAAGAATCTTACACTAGAATTAAAACGACAAGTAGTAATTAAAACTTTTGGCACAATGTCCCGCTTTATGATGGAACTAAATTCGTCAGCATCATTTCCGGCAAATAGCTGCAGAAAATCAAAACTGGACATATTACAAGTGTGTACTCTAAATGAACCGAATACAACGTAAAAATATATATTTAAATAAAAGCTACAACGTCATATACTAAGATTTAACAAGAAGAAGGATAACCTCTTCATCATCAGGTTTGCAAACAGTCTCATCAACCTCCCTAGTGTTCTCAATGGTGCGAGGAGTTTTCCTAGGAGGAGGCTACAGAGAAAAAAGATAAATGCTAAGTCAGAAACTTTGAAATAGAAGATAAAAAGAATAGATGAGTAGATGATATGATACTTCTTCACCAAGTTCAAGAGCTTGCTTCTCAGCAGCATCACGAGCCTTGGCCCTCTTCCGTTTCTCAAGCTTCTTCTGGTTTTTGAGGTTGGCATGCACTTCTGCCCTCTTTTCCTTGTTCTTTATCATTGATGGGATTAAATCCCTGTTCTTCTTCTCCTCTCCCATTTATACTCCCTGATCAACCTGTAAGATAATTCACAAATTGACAAATTAAAGATAGAACAAGTGAAGTTGAGAAGCAAATCATATCTGACCAATGGTTCAAAATTAAATAATAGATGGGTATGTCAACAGCTTATGAGTACTTTAGCCTTCTCTAAATAAGCCATAATAAAACATATCCTAATTAGTATTTCTAATTTATTTTTTCTTCTTAAGAATAATTAGTCTCTCTTAAAACAACACCACCAACAATTATTTCGGTTCTTAAGCTTCATCAAGATTCCAAACTATCAACCATCAAAAGAATTTGTTGGGACTTGGGAGGGACATCCAATTGAAATTTAGAAGTCAAATTACAGAAAGTTGAAAACATATCATAATTGTACTCTCTTATTACTCCAATACTTATAAACATGAATAACAACCATTGAGGTTATTAAAAGTCATCGAAACCACCAACCATCAACAGACTACAAATATTTAAATTGAAGAACTTGAAATACTAAACATACAATCATTGAAACCGAAGTAATCAAGAAAGTGAAACTATATTCCCACATTCATAATCTAGTAAAATGTTCAAATCACTCGACCAAACTTCAGAATATCAAAAACTAGCAAATACAAGTTTAGAAACCAGCCTGAATTAGCCCGCAAGCCACCGAGAGAAAGAACAAACCATAATCTAGTACAACCAAGCGAGGGAACAGAAAATCGGCCAGATAAAATGATGAGTAAAGGCAGCAACATGTGCAAATTTTGGTGCACTGCAAGTTGATTCGCGAGTGTGGAAAAAACAAAGTTGAACACAAACACAATGCAGAAAGAAGAAAGCAAGGGCAGACTTAGATAAAAACTTTGTTTCGGGTTGGGCAGAATATTCATAAATGAATACAAAGATCGAGTGTACAGAACACTGCCAGACCTAGAACAACACGATAATATCCGATTTTCTGCAGCTACAAGACCAATTATCCCTAACGAAAATCGTTGATTCTGTAATTGCAGGACGATTAAACGCAAAGAGAGCGATAAATGAAAGTGGAAAAGAGGAAGCTAACCCGAAATATGGATTGCGGAAGAGGAAGAAGAAAAGGCGCGCCGGTGGAGAAGGGGAGAGGCGGCAGAGTTGAAACCACCGATTGCAAGGGTTTTGGGTTTTTTGTTGTTTTCATTTTATTTTAAATTTGAGAATTAAAAGAAAGGAAAAAAAAGATAGAAAGTAGGCGGCCCAGATAAGTTTCGAACCGATGACCGTATGCCTTAACCAAGTAACCTAATAGGGCAATTATTTTTATTAGATCTATTTAAAGCTGTCACTAAATCATTGTTAAAGCTTTTCAATCAAATAATTTAGCCATTTAAAACTATTTAATATGTCATTAAAATTTTAAAATATTTAAAAGATTTTCTTTCAAATTTTTAAATTTATATTTAATGTCCACCGAACTTCCAAATTTTTTTTAAAAAATTAATTGTTAAATTTTAACAGAACCCTGGACTTATAAAAACACTCAATAATTCAAAATTTTGTTAAATGCAATATTGAAATTTAAAATTCTATTAAACATAAATTTTTATGGAAGTTGACCATGCATAAATTATTATATTTTAGATGTTTTTATTGTTGACGATTTTTTTCAATAATAAAGGGAGAATTGGGAAATGATAGAACTGATAAATTTGGATTAATCAATGGATAAATAAAAAATAGAATTTTAAAATAATATTGATCTTTTTTTAGTTTTATAATAAACTTAAAAGCGAAATTGTTAGTAAAAAATTAATACATCAAATAAAAATGAATTCTAAGATGATAACTTTGATGTCGAGATCGAACTCAAACCGAGTTTGGTGAGAATATTGTAGCGCTAATAAAATAAAATAATATATCACTTAATAACGTTTTGTGCCAAATTGGTAAAAGATCAAATACAACAGTGGCACCAGAAAATTTTCCTGTATCCACACATTACAAGCCCTTGGATACAAGTTAAAAGTCTCATAAGCTGATAGGTCAAGAACTAATGATACTAACAAAATTGAATTACAGAAACTATCAGTTCCTTCAGGTTTTCTGAAACCTATCTTTAAATCAAATGATCTGATTCAAACCTAATTCATCGCATCAATCAGATCATTGATATCATCCTCTCTATTCCCAGCATCCCCACCCTCCTTGTACAATGATTTTTTCCCTTGAAGTCCACTTCCTGGCTTTTCAAGTTCAAAGGGCCATAGAAAGGAAATTACCTCCTTAAAATGTGGGCCAACATTAGCAATTTCATGCACAATATCCTCCATGCAAAGGATTCCATGCTTGCCCAATTCCTGAAATTTACCATCAAAATTACAAGGTGGTAAAAGAGAATAAGGCCGTCTTTCCAACCCGGGAGTAGAGTAGCTAAGATGGTTTGTCGTACCTGTTCGATGATGTTATTGTCAGTTAGAGGAACTCTTTGTTTGTCTATCTTTGCAAATCCCTTCTTATGGACGAGCTCCCTCACATTTTTAAGATTAGGGTATCTGAAATTCAACCAAAATTTCAGTAAAATCATGGAGAAAGAAAAGTGAAATCTAGTGGACCTAATATAAGAAAAATGATTGTTCACATACCCATATGTCACATACGGCTCCACCCTTTGTAGCTTTCCTAGAATATGCTCATTGGCCTTCGCAAAGACCCCGCTGAAAACTCTACTTAATCCAAGCTTATATAAGAGACTCCTTGTCTTTGGATGCATGTCGTTCTTGCTGGAAAAATATAGTGAAACAATTACTAATCTTGGAAGCTACACAAAAGGAGAGAAAAGAAAGTAAATGCTAAGACATTCTTACCCCTGTATCCGAATTATAAAAATCAATTTTGATTTTGATGGCACCAAGGCAGTTCTTTTTCTCTTTATCCTGTGCTTCATCTTGACAAAGTCGAGTTCCTACATAAGATATATGTGTATGAAAAGAATCAGGGTGATGCTTCGCATATTAATAACTAGGCACATAGTTAAAAACTCACTAGAAGAAATTTTCAGAAGTCATTCTACCAAAATCTTATCAAACAATTGAACGACTAAAGCACCTAAAATTTAAAAATACAAAGCACGGGATTTAACAGCCCCAATATCTTAGGACATGTAATAACCTAGTGGCTGGAAAATATTAACATTTCAAGAAGCCAGCAATTCACACCAAATTGACTAAACCCACAGCTTTCCTCCCATTCAACCATTCAACATTATTGCATGCCCAACCTGATACCCTTTGAACCAATTTTCATTACAACGATAATTTGCACATAAGAAGAGTTCAAATGTACATTCCATATATCTCCCAAAAGGGGATTTATGCATGTGATTGATTAGTAAAAGTGTAAAACACAAACATTAAGCATATTTCACAATAACTTCAAAGTAGATGAAATAACTTCGAAGTAGATGAGTTACTCTAGCACGATATTCTCTGACAAATTCTTCAGGCAGCTTAATAAACCCATCCTTGTTTTTCTTCGAATTCAGCTTCCTTAATTCCAACTGCTCCTTTCTTCTCAGTGCCGCCAGTTCATTGACCTTTCTCTTCTTAAGTATAACCTCTGGTATATATGTGAGTGGCTTTGGATCTTCGTCCGCCATCGTAGGTCACCTATAGACAAAAAAAAAAAAAAAAAAAAAAAAAAAAAAAAAAAAAAAAAAAAAAAAAAAAAAATCAAAATCAAA
>NW_019272059.1:1116123-1119617 GCF_002738345.1 Cucurbita maxima
AAAAAAAAAAAAAAACAAAACAAACCGCAGTGATTTATGGTGCAAATGGCAACAATAGCAAACAATTAGCTCACATTCAACGCACGAGACTATCAACAACCAATCAGAAAAACAAACGGGAAAGAACAGCCCGTAGTAAATACCAACAGGGCGAGGGAGTAATCAACGCACGAGACAAGCAACGAGTCGTTTTTCAAGTGAGAAAAAAGACGGATGGAGATCGGGAGTATACCAGTAATGACAATAGAGTAGAAAGTCGCGGGAGCTGCGATACCACGATTGGGATGAAGACGGCGGCGGAACTGATCTGCGGGAGAAGGAGATGAAGACGGTGTGGGTTTAGGGTTCCTCTTTCTTTTATTTTATTTATTTTCTATTTTATTTATTTATATAGTGGGCTGAGTTTGATTGGGCTTTATGATTGGACACAATTTTCACATAGTGGGCTGGGTTGTATTGGGCTTTACGATTGGACACAATTTTCACATAGTGGGCTGGGTTGTATTGGGCTTTACGATTGGACACAATTTTCACATAGTGGGCTGGGTTGTATTGGGCTTTATGATTGGACACAATTTCACATAGTGGGCTGGGTTTGATTGGGCTTTATGATTGGACACAATTTTCACATAGTGGGCTGGGTTGTATTGGGCTTTACGATTGGACACAATTTTCACATAGTGGGCTGGATTGTATTGGGCTTTACGATTGGACACAATTTTCACATAGTGGGCTGGGTTGTATTGGGCTTTATGATTGGACACAATTTTCCATATAGTGGGCTGGGTTTTATTGGGCTGATGATTGGTCGCAATTTATATTGGGCATCCTCTTGTACCCTGGTTTCGTGGTGGGACCCACATTGTGACCCGAGATGCTATATAAATATCGCCGTCCTTTGTACGCTATGACACAATTAAACTCCGTCGTTTATTATTTATTTATTTGTTTGTTTGTTTTTGTATTTAAATAAATAAAAGGAGCAAAAAAGAATTAAAAAATAAACAAAAGGAGAGAGAAGAAGAAGAGAGAGAAAGAGCTTCGTCCGGTCCTGACGAACCATCTTGCCAAAATCAGAATTCTTACTCTCTTGTCTTCCTTTCTCAAACCCTAAAACGGACAAATTTCAATTCCAGTTTGCTCCCGGAGGCCGGCTACCTGCCACCGTGTTCCACCACCACCGTCGCCGCCGCCGCCACACACTTCTACTCAAACCACTCGATTGTTTCCTCGACCCCGAAATTCATCGTCGGCTGCGTTTGCCCCCTAAAATTTGGAGATTTTGTTGGGTTTCTGTTGACTTTGGAGGTGATGGTCCTAAAGCTAATTCACCCGCCGTCATCGTCCTTCTGAGTTCATTCCAGGTGATGCATAGTTCTTTAACTTTGTTGATTTTTGTTAGCTTACTCTAAATTTTGCTTCTTAATTATGCTGGGATTATCTGGGTTTTTATTTTATTTTATTTACTTAGTATTGTTGTTTTCAATAATATGTTCATCCATTGAGGTTGAAAGACGGATTTTTAAGCATTTTGAAGCCGTGTAGCGTGAAGTGCATGGATCTTATTTTTCTAATTTTTGTTGCTGTATGATTCGGAGCATTTCTTGTGACTTAAAATTGAATTTCATGTTATGTCTTGAATTTGAGAGATGGGTTCGATTGATTTTTTTGTTGTTGCTGGAGTATTGATAAGCTGCATGTAAAATCCTATCCAGTTATCATTTCTATGAAGCTGCTGAAGTAGATTATAATTTTTCGCAGGAATTTTTTGCAAGTTGTTTCCCCTCATCATGTATCATGCTAAGAAATTTTCAACTGCGAGCTTAGTTCCACATAAATCTCAAGGTGCCGAACAAAGTGCAAGTGTTGCGGTTCTTGGTGGATCTACAGCCAAAAGTCCAATGCCACCTGGGGGAGGTGGAAAACAACGGCTGCGATGGACATCTGATCTTCACGACCGTTTTGTGGATGCCATCACACAACTTGGTGGACCAGATAGTGGGTATTTTCTTTTTAGTAATGTTTTTGTGCATTTTCTTTCATCTTAATTTTCAGGATTAGAAAAGGGGAAAATATTGAATGAAGCCATGCAACAATTTCTTCTCCGTACTAGCTTGATTAAATGTGGTTCTATGCACATTTGTAGGCTAGATGTTTCTATTTGATGAGTTCAAGGGGGTTTGAAATGAAGTAGTGTAGTAGAAGAGTTTACAAGGCACAACTCGGAAGTTGATATACGTATAGTCTTGAGTATTAAATGTGGTTCTATGGTCCTATGTTGAGGGGCTTGAGGTGTGCGCAAATTGGGTCCGGAGACTTGCCAGATGCCTTTATTTTTATGTTGCAAAGCCAAAAGAAACCATGAATTAGGGGAAAAAAGGAGTGCATGCTTACATTCTTGTGTTACCAAGATCCCTAGGGGATTGAAAAGCATTCTTCTAGGTCATTTATTATTGTAAATGCTATCAGTATTACTTTGGTAAGAAACAACTCCCCCTATATGTAATAATGCTTCACTAGTACCGAGCTTATGAAAAGCTATCGTATGGTATCAACAAGGAAGGAAACTAGCTACAAAATATAGGTTTCTGTAAGAGGAGAGTAATCTTGGCGTTGATGAAGCATTGTTTGAATTGGAATATGTTTATGAGATAACTTTTAACTTTTACTTTTCTGGCCTTGTACACATCATGAATGTTATCTTTTTTTATGTCATCTCAATCCTTCTGGCAATATTGCAAAGCCATCCTTACATCTTGTTAGGAGAAAACTAGCTTTGAAGTAGGATATAGAGTAAATGTATCCATGTCGAAAAGTGAACTTTATCGACCACCACAACCAGTTCGCAGAAAAGTAATGATATTTGAATGATAAAATATAACTTATATTCTTAAATGTATAAAAGAAGATTTTTAGCTTTTCTTTTCTTACAATATAACTGAACAAAAAGGAAGAAATTCGTTGAGAAAATGAAATCAGGAAGAAAAGCTCCAGTCCAAAAGAAATTACTGAACTGAGAGTAGTTATACTGCAATAAAAAAGAAGTCCTAAGCTTGCACCTAGTGGAAACCACAAAAAGTATTCCATCCAACAAAAATGAACTTTTTTTTTCTTTTTTGATTTTTCTTTTCTGTTACTTTCACTCTGAAAAGTCCCTTAGAGTGTGCTTCTAGTATTCGACGAAAGAGACCTTTCTTTGTCTTTAAGGGCTGTTCATCAAAGAAGAAATAAAGAAGGCTTGATGTATCCTTATAAATTGGGGTCATCCATCCAAAAGAATTGGTTAGGTTGAGCCCAAAATGGGACAAAAGGGTGATTATAAAAGGAGAGAACCAGAGAGGAGAGAAAGGAAGGGTGGAATGTAAGCTGTTTGCATAAAAGTAATATAGTACTTTCACGTTAAATTATCAACCTATCTATACTTCATGGTATATCTAGGAGTCGAGTCTACCAATGGTGATTTTTTTTTTTTTGGGGGGGGGGGGGAAATACCC
>NW_019272059.1:1119725-1275460 GCF_002738345.1 Cucurbita maxima
CCCCCCCCCCCCCCCCCGTCAATTTTCTCCCTACTTTCCTTGCTGACCATCCTTTCAAAAAGGAGAAATCAATCTTTTGAATCCAATTGAACAAAGCTTTCCTTTGGGCTCCTTGGATGGATATGAACAACAGAATCTTCAACAGCAAACTTCATACCATTGAAATCTTCATGTTTTTGTAAATGTACCTTGGTTGGTGGTTTTACTTTTTACCATTCTTTTACAAATTATAGTCTTAATAATCTCCTGATTAACTATTTTTTTTTTCTTCGCAATCCTCAGTTACTTGGTGTTTTATCCGGTGTTTGTGTATTTCATCATATCAATGATATATCTGTTTCTCGTTAAAAAAAACTGCCTGTATGTAGGATGAGTTTTTGCTCGACCACTTGGAAGTAAAATATTGTCAATTTAATCTATTTTTAGTCGATTGGATATTTGCATATTGCCCCTCTTATACTCGAGTGCATTGTCTTTGTAGTGTTAATGTCTTTACTTAAAGATGATGGATAGTTCACCAAAAAAATTTCCTTCCCATTTTCTCGTAGGGGCAACTCCCAAAGGGGTTTTAAGAGTAATGGGGGTACCTGGTCTTACTATATATCATGTCAAAAGCCATTTACAGGTAATTCCATTCAGTGAATTTATCATGCTGCAAATATTTCAAAAGTGGTAATATGAAGTTGATTGTATTTTTATTCTTTCAGAAGTATCGTCTTGCAAAGTATTTGCCAGAATCTCCAGCAGATGGTAAAGCAATCTTTTTATTGTTGTTTCATTCTTTTATCCAGCAATTACTACTTGTCTATCTATTAAGTATTGATTTCACTTGGATTATCCCCTACTGGCGTGTAGGTTCTAAGGATGAAAAAAGAAGCTCAGAGAGTCTCTCTGGAACAGATTCGTCTTCGTGAGTGCCCATTCCTATTTAGAAATACTCTTGTGACTATCCTTCTTTGCTCCACTTTATGACTTGCATCTTTCTATTTGTTTTTCCATCTTTAAGGGGCCTGCAAATCAATGAGGCATTGAGGATGCAAATGGAAGTTCAGAAACGTCTTCAAGAACAGCTCGAGGTTTGACCTTCCTCATCATTTACCACTCTTCCTCTTTCCCTTCCGGAACATTTCAAATAATTTTTTCTTGTTGGATTTAAGTAGAGCATTTTGACAAAAGAGGGGGTGATCAAACACCATTTCCATGTAAAAAACGTAGGATATAGAGAATGAGTTCAAGCAGTCGTCTCAGAAGAATAGTTGAGTTGTATGCAAGCTAGTCTATATAGGTGACTAGTCTAGATAGTTATCGAGTATGATCATTTCTTGTTCTTTGTTTTTACCCATCAAGTTTACTGTTTGTTGTAAAGTATACCATTATAACCTAAAATGACTTTTGTTTGCTTGAATCCCATATCAGGTTCAAAGGCAATTACAAATGAGAATAGAAGCACAGGCCAAATATTTGCAGAAGATCATTGAGGAGCAGCAGAAACTAGGCGGTGAATCGAAAGACTCCGAGGCCTTGCCCTCGGCTGAAGATAATAAGCAAAAAACTTGCCAGTCTGAGTCATATAGCGATGTATCTGCAGAGCCTTCTTCTCCTCGAAAGAAACAACGTGTCGATCATGGAACGACAGATGATTCTGCCCCGTCTATTAATTTACCTTAACTTACCTGAATAAATTTGTGGTCGATAGGACCAAGAATTGTACGAAAGCAACATTGGTCGGGTTTACGTCGGAGTTGGAAATCAAGTCTCACGAGAGAAAAAGGTCGACCAGTTGCATCAAATGTATGTTTGAAGTTAAGACCGAATGGTAGTGTCGTCGTCTTCATGAAGTTGATGAGGTCTGTAACATTTGTATATATATGTGCACATGTAAACCTATTTGTAAACCCTATTGAAATACTCAGACGTAAGTAGTTTCACTCTACTTAGCTGTTGGATGCTTCACTTTTTCTTTATATAAATTCGTTTATATCTTAAATCCATTTTATAGAATCTATGCCTTTGTTTTTAAAAATTTACTAATTTATTAGATAAAATTGAACATAATGTATTTGACATAACCTAATAAATAAAAATATTTAATTAAATTTAGTCTATAGTTTTAGTGTATAGAATTAAAAAATATATATATATTTTATTTATTCAAAGCAACTTTTGAAAGGTTGGTATTTCGATTTTTTTTAATTTCTGACAGATGGGAATGGCGGGTCCACGTGTCATCTTCTAATTGGTCAGAAATAGTAAAATAAGGCTTCAACCTGACGAGATCAGAGAAGCCGAATTTGAGTAAGTAGATCAGAAAAAATTAGGGCTGTGATGGTCAATGGCGATATAAAACCCTGGACTCGACTCTCAGTTCTTAGCTCCCACATTACCCCTTCTCTTTCCATTTCCATGGCTTCTTCTGAGAAGGAAGCGGCTCTTGCAGCCGTCCCCTCCGATTCCCCCACCATGTAAGCTTCTTCAAGCATCATCGTTTTGTTCTCTCTCTATTTGAACATTCTGTGTTTAAAGTTTTATAGCCCCTGCAATTGGTATTTTTTTGTGTTTGATTTGCTGAGAATTAGTTCGTGATTAGTTTCATGGCTATTGGGTTATCAGGAAATGTGGTTGTTGATTTTTCTTATAATTGTGTATTATTTTGGCTGTTTAGTGCATTTAGCTCATGATCTAAGTTGAAGGCTAATCGTTCTATGCATGAGATGGAGTATTGGACGTATCTATATTATTTATCTAGTGTTTATTATCGATAGGGAACACATTATTGTACCTTGTACATGTACTTGACTCAATTGGTCAAATTTGACCTTAAAATCTCAATCTTTAATATCATGAATTGAACCCTAAACTTAATAAATGATGAAATTTAATTTGTGATTATTTAAGTTTATATATACATTTTGAAGATCCGTGACTCAATTTGAGCACTTTTTTGGTTGGTGATACTGTTTTTATTTAATTGATTCTTTTTGTCATGACAGAATTCTTTTGAGCTCAATGATTCTTCTGGTCGACATGATTCTTTTTAGCTCCTTTTTACGTTTTTTCTTTTTTTTGAAACTCAGCACCTACTTCCTTAGTTTGGTAATTTTCATAGTTCAATTTTTGTACTTTTGTGGCTTGATCTCAAGTATTTTAAAATTAAACTTTTTACTCATAAAAATTGTTGACATTTTGTATATTAGGGAAGTAGCATCATTATTTATTTTACCTCTTTCCTTTTGGAGTTAGGTCTATACTCTCCGTTGAGAAGTCCCTGCCATTCTCTAATATAGAACAAAAAAAAAAAAAGAAAAAAAGAAAGGAAAAACATTACGTCCCATGAAAACCTATTTCAAGTTGCTAGTAATGTTTTGGGTTTGTTACTTTTGCAGATTTGACAAAATCATTAACAAAGAAATTCCATCTACTGTGGTCTTTGAGGATGACAAGGTTCCTTTTCATTATTACTATATAGTTTGTATTATTATGTAAAATAATTCAAGAGGGAAGGAAATATGAAGTTTCAGCAATGGCCTCACAATGATTAATATTGTGAATAATGTATTTATTGAACATGTTATATACTTTCAAGTGAGAAATTGTTAATATTGCCTGGTGGAAATATAATGCTGCTATCCATCATTAAAAGATATGATGAAAAATGAGCTTTCATTTATAAAGACTCGTCTCTCTTTGATATTCCTCAGTAATGGAAAGGTACCCGTCGTCCAGCTTGATGGATCCCCTATGGGAACTGAGATAGGGAGGCCTTTAATTTCCTCCAGCTGGGCACATTTTTTCTTAGAAGCCACTATTCTTTAAATGGTACATCATGCAAGCATGTCAGGATTGGGGGGTTTTTTCAAAAGATTGTTCTGTCATTTATATTTCTCGGTTTGATAGGTTCTTTAAAACTCCTAAAGGGAGTTCTGTGTTTGATTGGTGCTCTAAATTTCAGAAGTTTGTTTTTAAAAAAAAAAAAAAGAAAAAAAAATTAGGACTAAGACCGGGACTTAGTAAACTGAATGGTAAAAGTAGATTAGAGAACATTTTTTTTCCTTTGTAGCCTTTTTATTTATATGATTATTTCTTCAAATCATTTCCATAATTTCCTTCATTCTTTCTGAAGGATACAATATATATTTACTTTTAGTTCCTTGTGTTCTGATAATCACGGCCACTCATTGTTTTATAACCCTCGCTTTGATGTCCTCATGAGTGAAAGCCTGTAATAAAAGTCAAGATATGTCATTGTGAATAATTAATTTTTTTTTTTTCCTTAAATTTTACTATTCATAATGGCAGGTCCTTGCTTTTAGGGACATATCACCACAAGCTCCTACACATATTCTAATCATTCCAAAAGTTAAGGATGGGTTATCTGGATTATCTAAGGTATTACTTGGGTATTTACTCTCTGCTTTTACCTTTTCAATCAATAACATCTAGCTAGGATTGGAGACATCTTAGGGGGAAGTCTGGTCTACATCTAGGTACAACACCTTCCTTTGTTGTCTTAATGTCTAGGAGTTGTGTTTTATCTTTGTTCTTAGTCTTGACAGCTGAAGCCCTTTCATTTATTCATGTTTGGTTTTTTCCTTTGCTCCTGTCTTGGGTTCCCTTGATTTGGGCTGATTTTTTGTATTCCCCAGTTGTATATCCTTTTATTTAGTTCTATTTCACGCCATTAAGATAAACATGTAATACCATGGCACATAATTGGCTATTCTTATGTGACCTTAGCATACTTTCTTTGTATTTTCGTCATTTACTTAATGTGCTTCATAGGCTGAGGAGAGGCACACGGAGATTCTCGGCCACCTTCTTTACACCGCCAAGCTCATAGCCGAGCAAGAAGGGCTGGACGATGGCTTTAGAATTGTAATTAACGATGGACCAAGTGGATGTTAGTACTCTCGTCTTCACCTTTTACACTAAATATCGAATATTTTCTCTTATGGCCGTTCATTTGATTTTTAAAAAATTGAGCTTATAAATACCACCTCCACCTATGACATTCCTTATTTTGTTATCTACTTTTTAATAATGTTTTCAAAAAACCAAACCAAGTTTTGAAATTTTTTGAAAACATAAGTAGTTTTTCAGAAGTAAATTTTGTTTTTGAAATATTTCTTTTAAGTGATGAAAATTGTAATCAAACACAATTTTCTAAAACAGTAAACTAAAAATGAAATCACTATGAAATGGTGTTTAACTTATCAAGTATTTGATTTGCCATCTGTTTTCCAGTACTGACAGTTGCACGGGGAAATTTTTGCAGGTCAATCGGTTTATCATCTTCATGTTCACCTTCTTGGGGGGCGACAAATGAACTGGCCCCCAGGTTAAGAAACCCTTAAATTAAGGTTGGAAAGCACATTCATAGCTAATAAACCTATGTCTATGTTATCATCTACCTATCTGAAAATTCTATCAACTGCTGCTGTGACTTGCGGTGTCAACATCATTCATAGCTAATAAAACCTATGTCTGTTGTTTTCTTGAATATCGAAATTAATTATGGATGCCCAGTACTTTCCCCAGATATGGAAATGCATGTATGTGACTGTTTCTCAAATTGGAAGTCTCAGTAGCAGTTAAAAATGCAGATTTGCTTCAGAATGATGTTAAGCTATAGGAAGATTTGGGCCTCAAATTATGGAATAAAGACGTTCTTTTAAATTATGTTATTTGAAGAGCTCAAAATGATTTTAAGTTTTCAATTTTGTTTGGAATGACAGATTTGAAGTTTCTAGGTTTTCCTGAAATAAGATGGAAAACAAGGTAATTAAATTTTAAATCCTAAAAAAATATGGCCATTCAATTTATTTGTAGTAAAAAGGGATTTGGGATCACATGTTGGCAGGGGACATTGATTGTTTGTAGTTGAAGGCATGGTCGAGTAGGCCATTTGTGCTATCATTTTAGTTGAAGCTGTGAACTTATGGACACAGCTTGGTTCTGTTCATGCTTTGGGACAATTAGAGATTTGCTTGTGGCTTTTTAAGCTCATCAACCCTTGCAACTTTGTCTATTTCTTTCATTTCTAGGTTGAGCTCTTGGATCTTGGATCTTGTGCAATTAAAAAAAGAATATGTCTAAGATATGCTCGTCCTTTCAAAATGTTTGAACGAGAACAGAGAAGGAATGTTCATGAACTCTTACATGATAACAAAAGAACAAGACTCATGAGTTGTATTCATTTTTGAGTTTTTGAACAGGGTAAGGACCCTAGATATATTCTTATTGTTGTTGAAATTGTTAGCTCACATGCTGGCCATTCATTGAATTTAGTGAGGTCCTATAGCTTTGGAAGGATTATGTATCCTTGATGATTAAAAGGAGAGGAGGGTTTTGTTTGGCCCAAAATGGCTTGGCTCTCACCTCATAGTACTATAGCTTTGGAAGGATTGAGTAGACTTGGTATTGCTTCAAATGCCTATGCAAGCTACTAAGAGGAGAATTTAATAGTGTTTGGCTAAAAAGGTAGAAAGAGCGTCACATTGAGTAACCACATGAACTAGTATCAATAAAGACAATAGCTAAATGTCAAAAATCTTAAAAAGGTAGGACTCGAGATTGTTGAGGAAGTCATTCAAATTTGATGTGGTTAAATGAGTATTGTTGTACCACAGGCACGAAGCATGTATATCAAAACATTGATCAATAGGTTCCCTACAAGCATATATATATCACTCGTTGGTCTCTACAAAATCATGGCTTCACAAAGCAATGAATGAAGTGTTCCTTGGAGGCACATCCCTATCGTCAAAGAAAATGAAGTATATGAAGAGAAGGGGAAGCAAAAAGCCAACCACACATATTTGGTTGCTTATAGAACAAACCATGTTCTTTGCCCATAAAAGTTTGGCACAAAACCACTTCATATAATTCAGCCACCTGTTTGTGTTGGAATAATTCTTGGCTTTTAGAGGTATTTATTACTATTATTATTATTATTATTATTATTATTATTATTATTATTATTATATAGAAGACCGTGTACACCTTAAAAAATGGTAAAAATTGATCGATAATATTCATTTAAGAATGATAGAAAATCATTAGAGAAAAAAATTAAAAAAGAGAAAAAAATTAAAAAATGTTAAAATTATTTATGTCAATATTTCTTTTATATAAAGTTTATGATTTAAAATCATTTAAATTAATAAATGGGCAAGAATTGATGGGGGCAATCATACAAGTTGGTGCAAATGATAAATTAATTTATTTCTTAATGAAGGAAAAATAAAAATGACGTCATAAACATTGTTTCTCATATTGAATATATGAATGCACTTCCTCTTGAGAATCTCAAAATAAATAAAATCTTATTGTAAGTAACCCAAAGTGTATTAGAATGATTTGTTTTAAAGGTTATAAATTAATAACATTTTTTTGATGTGATTGATGAGTGGATTGGGTCACATCATCCAACTCTCATCCTTTGAATTTCAAAATATTTCCATTCTTCACTTTGCTCTCAAAAGAAAGACCACAATCCTCAATTTCATTGTGATTGTAACGCTACCCCTAATCTCAAATCATCAACACAAAATTTCATATGATTGCCCAAAAAAATCATGAATTATTTATTCTTTTAACCACCAAAAAAATATGATATTTTTTTAAAAAAGAATCGCAAAAGAATAGTTACATAAATGAACCAAGACCACATTTAAATGATAACAATCTTGAAGATAGAACTACTAAAAAAAATTCCAAAAATTAAAGTTACTATCTATACCAACCAATTGCACATTTGTTTTCGATAGTTCAATTATATATTCTCTTCCTTTCAGACATATCACAATCCATTATATGATATTTTCCTTGAGAGATGTTGAGAGGGAGCATCAATAAAGTCACTTTGGGTATAGTTATATAGATGTTGATCATGTTTTTTTGGATTCATATCAATTTTGCCCATGAGCACTATTGTTTTGCACTCCTTTCCTTTCCTTTTCCCTTCATAGCTAAATCAAGAATATTCGATCAATTATATGTTAGACGAATAACACACGTAAATCACTCGTGAACTTAAAAAAAGTTAAGGTTTAAAGAAGATGGATGAATCAAAGATTGGCTCCTTTTTACTCAGAAAGAGTTGGAGCTTGTGAAGGTTGAAGTGAAAGGAATCTTTCAAAATGACCCACATCTCTTCATAAGTTGATAGCCAACTTGGATGCTCTCATCTCTTCCAATAGTTTTTCTCCCACTAATAAAAGCCTTAAAGTTGCAAAATATTGGATGAAAAAAGAAGCATAGCTCTCAACCTCATGTGATTATGTCATCCTTTTCCCTTCTCTCTCTCTCTCTCTCATATCATTGCTTCATAAATATTTGTTATGAGGGTGAGGTTGCTTTCTGTGGTTTTTGATGGAAAGAAGAGCAACTACTTCTGAGATGAGCTTTGTTCACGATGAAGGCTTATCTCACAAACCAATCTTTGGCTACAACCATAATGATCTGAGAGACAGAAGAGAGGCTTCTGATACTCATCCTCACCACTTTCTTGCTCGTTATACCATTGTTGATGATTCCTCTGAGCTAAGTATTTTTGATGCAAAGAAGTATTTCAATGAGGTTTCAACCAACAACCTTGTGACGAGTATTGACCCGATGTTGATGTTGAAAGGACAATCTATAGATCAGGATTCGGATAAGGATTCAGAATTATCTAGATCCAAACCTTGGACTTGTGGTGGTGTTACTCCTCCGTCATCCGTGGTAGCTTCTAAATTCTCTCCTATTGTTGCCTCCATTGATGGGTATCGTCAGAGTTATCGAGCTCGATCTTTTCACTCTACTACACCGACCGCCTCGTCGGAGGCTAGTTGGAACAGCCAAACAGGGTTGCTCTCAAACCCTCCTGGAGCAATTTTTGTATCGGTTTTGCACGGTGATTCTAGTCCTCATTTGCAAAAGAAAACTCGAAAGCCACCGATGTCATCATCTATAACAGGAAGATGGATTTTTGGAAGCTCTAAATGTCCTTGCATTGGGAAGAAGTCAATTCAAGTTCATGAGTCTAAAGTGATATTAGACCCAAAAGCACGTCCTTATATCAATAACAACAATACTACCAAAGACAAAGATAAAGACAATTTTTCTGAATCAGAGTCTTCGACGTCGTCAAAGAAAACTTCTAGTGACAACACAATGTTTTTGCAACATTCAGATAACGTGATTTGGAGCACTCAAAAATGTGTTCCTCCAAATTTGCTTCTTCAAGGACCCACAACGCAACGTGTAATAGCTTCTACTAGCTTCTCTTTTCCCATCTTGAAAAACAAGTCCAACAGCAACAATGAAGATCATTTTTCAATCAGATCCATAAACCCTATTTTAATCCAAGACCCACCTCGAGATTCTCTAGAAGTTTTCAAACCGAGCTCTGTCAAAGATGGCAATGGTGATAACGACCTAAAATCACGAATACTAGCCAACGTTGCAGCAACTGGTGGCAACGCCACCATCATCAGTGACATCGATGACATGGCCAGTGATGCTAGCTCAGACCTTTTCGAAATCGAAAGTTTCTCCACTCAAACCGCTAGCACCACCACCATCTCGTACTCCAACATGTTCCACCGACGAGACTCAATGGAACTAGAAGCTAGAAGACTAGGGTTGAATGCAGCGACCACACATTGTAGTCTTGATGAGCCAATGACGCCATCGAGCGATTGGTATGAGCCAAGTGAAGCAAGCATCGATTGGAGTGTCACGACGGCTGAAGGCTTTGATCGGGCGAGCATCGCCAACATGTCAGAGGTCGAGGAGCCTTGGACCGAGAAAAACAACATTAATAAAAATAACAACCACAGAAGAAGATCATCATCGGGAAACGGGTTGCTGAGTTGTCGGTCGGAGAAGGCGGTGAGTGTGGGCCCACAGCCGGTGACGAAGCATGTGGGGAGTAGGCCACCATTGGGGAAGAAGCCACCAACACCACTAGCAAGGTCTAGTTCAGCTCGCCACTCTCTTACTTTTGCTGCCTGATTTGGGAGCACTCTTTCTCTTATAATTGTGATGGAGAATGACACACCATTTTTCTCCACCGCCATCTCTTCCAACACTCCCACCTCTTTATTTTCTTATCTTGTCTCTTCAATTTGTTTCCCCTCTTCATTATAGCCTTGTCTCTCTCCAATAATTGTGTGAATTAGTAGTTTGGTGAACTTTCCATTCAATTACTTTACTTAGTAATTTGTTCACTTTAAATCTAGAGTTTGAATTACTTTTGTTCGCTTTTCTTCCACTGGCTTTAAAATCATAGTTACACAGCTTTGCTAGCTCACGAATCCGCAACTCGATTACAACCTCTCTAACAATACTTGAAGGATTCAACTCCTACGAGCATTGCTTCAACTTCAATAACTTCCAAGAAGTTCTTCATTTAAGAAAGATAAGATCACTTCCACCATTTAGTATAAAGTATTATAATTTGTTCAATGACCTCATTTTATCGTACTAATTCTCTAGTGGTATATAAACATAAGTTTGGAAGGCTTTACCATGGCTGATGAAAATTCACATCAATTGGTAGAATCGAACCCACCTATCATGATATTTAGTTCACATTCATGTATGTTGTCTACAATACATGCACAAATATCACAATTGCCAACAACATACATGATCGATCATTTGTCACATAGGACAAATCATACATATCTTAACTTACCCAAAAGTCATCCATGAGTCGAGATACTTAACTCAAAAGGAATTCCATCAACAAAATTTATATATGATTAGATAGCCTCGATTGAATCCAAAAAAAAAATACAATTCTAAAATTAATGCTCACATTTAAAACTCATTTGCATGGTGTAAATTTACTACAAAAAGACAGATTTTACTCGAAGTATCCTTTGGTGTAAAACTGTCTCTAAACCTCCAACAAGGGAAATGAAAGCGTGAAATTGAGTGAGAAGGGCAGTGACTGATGTCTTTAGAAAAAAGAATTAACTCGAACTATGATATTGGTCTACCCTTAAATTCAGCCATTAAAAAGCCCAAACTTTCCTAAGCCATAATTTACCAGTCCAACTAACCCGACCATATTTATTTCAAATGAAGATTTAAATCTCTAAATTAAATGAAAATAAAATCTAACAATTGAGAGCAACCACCAATACAAAGAATTGAATAAGCTACTAGAAGAAATTAATAGTTGAAGACATAAATTATAATCTCATGTCGAATTACACTTCTAAATTTACTTGAGTAAAGGTCACAGTAATCAGATAGTTTCACCATAACAATCAGAAATATTATATAAACCAGTCGCAAGTAATTTCCAGCAATGTTGATTTAAAAGAAAGGAAAAAAATAAAATTAACTCAAGTATGATCCATACAGGTAAAGTTAGACATACTTCAAGATAGAACAAGTTCAGAGCATAGCATATCTGTGACAAAGTAAGCCGAAGTGAATCTCACTTGGAATCTTTAAGAAAAAGGTGGGTTCTTTTTCTTCCCCTTAATTTTTATCGGGGTAAGTTTTTAAATCAAGATAAGCTATCAAGACTAAAACTTCCACGACTCTAAGCTGTTAGCACATTGGCAAGATGATTACTTGTTAGATATAGTCGTATCAATAGAGGTGGGCTAGAAAGATTTCGAGAGATCACAAAATTTTTAGTTTTTTAATATATGTGATCTTTTAATTGTAGCAATTAAAAGGAAGAAATTCCGATTTTAAATTTATGTGTTGTTACTCAAAATAGTGGCAACTATACACGAAAGCAAAGAAAAGGTGGGAACTTACTTGTCAAAGCCTTTCCGTTTAAGTGGGAGCAGAGAATGAAGCTGATTTCGTCCAGTTGAGTAATTTCTTCATCCCACTCTCCCATGTTAGGAATTACGACTCTTCACAATGGTATGATATTATCCACTTTGAACATAATCTCTCGTAGCTTTGCTTTAGGCCTCCTCAAAAGGCTTCGTACCAATGGAAATGTACTCCTTACTTATAAACCCATGATCATTCTCTAAATTAGCCAACGTAAGACTCCCTTCCAACAATCCTCAACATCCCACGATCGACAACCTAATTTAAGTCATTGTAATATGTTCCACAGACCCAAAGCTCTTTAAATGACAAGCGATTCCTTCCAATACTGAATATATCACTCTGCTTTTTGGATGTGACATGTCACCCTTGCGAAATTCATGAACAACACCATCAACTTCAATCAAACTACATCCAGGAGTCTTCCTCATCTTCTTACTTTTCATCGTCTTTCTTAATTTCAATGTGTCTTTCCATCTATGAGCAGAAGAATATAAATTAGTCATAAGAATGTAATTACCATCTTCAACAGGATCTAAATTCATCAACTTTTGCATCACACTTTCCCCGAGGTTGACATTTCCATGAATCCTGCAAGCCCCTAATAGAGCTCCCCAAGCGAAGGCATCTGGCCTGATTTCCATGCTGTGGATAATCTCTTCTGCTTCCTTCACTAAACCTGCACGCCCAAGAAGGTCAATCATGCAGCCATAATGCTCTGCTTGAGGTCTAAGCTTATATGTATTCGACATGTCGAAAAAGTACTTCTTGCCATCGGAAACTAATCCACTGTGGCTGCAAGCCATGAGAAGACCTAAAAATGTCACTTCGTTTGGCTCAACACCTTCTCTTAACATCCGGGAGAAGACCTGGAATGCCCAGTTTGCTTCACCATGCAAGGCCAGCCCAACAATCATGGCTGTGTATGAATATACATCCCTTCTTTTCATGCTCTCAAACACCCTAAAAGCTTCGTCTATTCCTCCACATTTTGCATACATATCCAGAAGTGCATTCCCAACAAATTTATCAGCTAAAATATAATTTCTACGCATGTATGCATGAACCCACCTACCCAACTCAAGAACTCCAAGGTTCGCGCAAGAGTTCAAAACCCCTACTAACGTGACCTCGTCTGGCTTGGGCCCTGTTCTTTGCATCCTACGGAACATGTCCAGAGCTTCCTTGTACCGGCCCTGATAAGCCAATCCCAAAATCATAGCATTCCAGGTAACCACATTTCGCACAGGCATTTCGTCGAACACTTTGTAAGCAGAGTTCGAATCATCACATTTCAAGTACATGTCTAACAAGGCATTGCCAACAAATACATCTACATTCACGTCAATGTAATGGTGGATATAGGAATGCATTTTCCGACCCAAATTCAGGTCTCCCAAGTTGGAGCAAGCAGAGAGGACAACCACCAGAGTCCGCCCATCAGCCCTTAGCTTCAGATCACACATCTCCATAAAAGCTCCAACCGCTTTCCTATAAAGCCCAGCCTTCGTAAACGCTTGAATGAGCGTGGTCCAAGACACCAAATCCGGGTGAGGATATTCGCCGAATAACTTCTGCACAGCGTCGATAGAGCCGCAGACGGAATACAATCTCATCAACGTGTTACACACATAAACATTGAATCGCACCAATCCAATCTTAATGGAATGAGCATGAATCTGCTGGCCCTCTCTAATCCTCTGAACCCGAGCCAGCGCCTTGAGAACATGCGGCAATGTGAACCCATCCGGTTGGACGCCGATCAGAAGCATTTCCCTCAGGAATTCCATGGCCCTGAGACCGGTGGAATTAGTACTCTCGCCATTGGAGTTCGCAGAAATTCTGTGAATGAAGGCGTTGCAGAGATTGAGGCGGAATTGCGCATCGGCCAAAGAGGTGAGAAGGATAGAACGGATGTAGAAAAGGTCGGGGGAGGAGGAGGAGGAGAGAGAAATGAGTTTGCGGAAGAGGAACTGATTGTGGAGAGAGAGAGAAGGTGTCTTAATGGCGACGGCATGGAGCTGCTTGAGATGAGCAATGGATGTGCAGGAATTGAGGCTGTGTGGGAGAAGAAGGAGTTCTTGGGAATTCATACGCGGATAAGGTGGTGCCGATGATACGTAATGGTACGCGCCAATGCCTCCTAATATTTAATCAATATTACATGAAATATCTAAATTACAAATTTTGTTTTTTTATTAATTATTTGAAAAATTCGTTTATATTGATTTAAATATTTGAACATATAGCCAAATTTCAAAAAATAAAATAATTTTGTTAAAACTCATTTTTAATTTTCAAAATTTAGCTTGTGTTTTTCATAAAACATATGGAAAAAGTAATAATAAAACCAAGAAAAAAAAACGTAATTTTAGTTTAAAATTTCTAAGAGTTGTGTGTTATAAATCTTACAAATTCATTTGATAATTATTTAGTTTTCAAATTTTAAATAATAAATAAGAAAATAAAAGAAAATCCAAATGTAAAAACATATTTATATGCTTAATTTTCGGGGGGAAAAAAGAAAAAAAAAGTCAAATGAACAGTCAAAAATTTTAATTTAAAAAAAAAAAATGGAATCACAAGTTTGATTTGATTCAATTCAATTTTTTCTCAATAGAGATCAAACAAAATCGAATATTTTCGATTTTTTGAAATTCAGAATCAAGATGGAAAATCGAACCCAACCAACCAATCCTTACTATCCAGACACAATCATCAAAGTTCATAGACGAAAACTATAATTTAATCACGAATCTCTTCGAATACAATTATAGTATAAAAAGTTCAAATAATAACCTAAGGATGCTATCACTTGGATACATGAGAGATCTTTCTTTCTTCATCACTAAGCATGTATGTAAAACAAGAACACCAAGAATATCAATGGTAGTCAAGAGCTAAAAGGTGTTGTTTGGTAGCAGCAAGAGTAGGAAGCTTTACCCTTAATGGATGAGTTTGAGACGTTTGAGGAGAGAACACAATGCACATACTTCCATCAACTTCTCCCTCTGTATCATACAGCTTCTGTCCTGCACCATATCTTCCAAGCAATTCATATGATCTCTCTGAACCCTCCATTGTAACGCACACATTCTCATCACCTGCTTATAATCCAAACACAATCATACAATGATGTGTTCAGACAATGGTGAATCAAGTGACCATATTTGTATCAAAATCAAGAACAACAAATTCAAGTTTCAGAACAATCCTTGTTAACTACATAGACTATATATATAATTCGATTACTACTAAATCAATTTTCAGAGAAATGATTGGAGTTGTAATGGGAAAAAAAATGGTGAAAGAAAAGAACTCACAGGCAGCTAATTCGATCTGGGTCAGGTAAATGAAGTCCAAAACTGCAGAAATCTCCCTCTCAAAAGTATGGAAAGGGCCATTTTGAAACTCCATCTTCCGCAGCTTACACAGTCCCTCTCCAAGCTCCATCATCGCTCCTCTATGATTCTGAGCCAAAACAACAAATTCAACTCCGTTCCACAAAAAACAAACACACAGCATCGAAATTACCAAATGAAATAACGTTAAATTTCAAACCACGAACCCGATTAAAGAGATGATGAAGTCCCACGGCGCACTGGAGAATGCCGTGAATTAGAGTTCTGGTAGGATCCTCGGCTCCGTTCCACAGAATCTCAAGAACGTCGTGGCAGTCGTAATAAGCTCCTTGGTTGAAGAGATCGACCGCTTCGTCGAAGCTGAACTCTCTAGCGATTTGCTCGTCTTCGTCTTCGTCTTCGTGATCGACGGCGAATCGGTAGGAGGTGCGGAAGGAGAGCGATGTTGTGGTTTTTCCACGTCTAAAGGTGTTTCTTGGAGGGGTTGGGAGGCTGCTTCCATGGCGGAAAAGGGAGTTCGAATGGCGATGAGGTCGAAGAAGGGATGGAGCGGAGGAGGAAACACAGAGGGATGGAAGAGAAGCCATTGGTGATTAATTGCAGAAGCTTGGAGAATTGGAGCCATTTCTTCGGTTTGGTGTGATTTTTTTCTTTTTGGGATGGACGTAGTTTCGTGCGCGGCTGTGGCTTTGAACTGGTGGACACCCATTTTTTAGGGGAAAAAGATATATCTAAGTCGACCAAAGAAACGTAGATATTTTATTTTTGTATTAACCTTTGTTCTCATTTTCCCATAATTAATTGAATAATTTCTCCCATTTTGGGTTTAACCTATTCTTGTTATATCGAAAGGTTAGCATAAGTTCATGAACCTTGGCCTCTCGATTGAGAGTCCATGTCTCAACGAGTTATACTCATATTGGCAGGATGATAGTTAAGATAATAATAAAAAAAAAAGTGAGGGTTCGCTCTCAAAGAATATGTCACACCTAGGTTGGGATAGAGAAACCTACCCCAACTTTATTCAATGAATCTTAGAAAGAAAATCTATGATATAGAAAATTGGAACAGTTCCAACCATAAACTCCAGTTAAAGTAATGAGCAAATAGAGTCCAGATTTGTGATGCTAATTTGGGGAACATAAACTTGGAGAAATCAAACATCAAATCCTCAAGAACTTTAAAAGAAAAAATGAGAAACCAATATGCATCTGCGTGTTTCAAGATGAGAGCCAGTAGAACTGCCCCTTAATGTGGTCGAGTAAGCTTGCGTACGATTGCACGGAGGAGCTATGAAAGTTTATGCGTGCATTTCAGCTTCAATGGGGCCGAGACGAATTACCTACAATGTAACAATCAACAATAATTATCCATAATAATTCTAAATCATAGTTCAAAAATGGTAAAAGAGAACTATAAAAACTACTGAAGTCGAACAAGAATATATCTTTCATTTTCAATCCCTGGTCTTGATTATTCATCGAAGAATCCAACTAGTTGGATGCAAAATTTCCACTTTGTTACACATGAAGACACCTTAAATTTATCCGGTTCTTGTTTTTATACTTGAAGGGTATTTATTAGTAGAGACTAACAATCTACTACTAAAATATTAAGCTATCTTTATTCCTAACATACCTAAATCATTTTTGTAAAATGAACATACAAGGGCTCATACAATTATTGAGTTTGACCCTATTGGACTAGTGATGATATTTTAACACGATGTACGGAAGTAAACAAAAACGAGGTGAGCAGAAAGAAAGGGAGACCTTAGCAATCACATCATTTCCTTGTCATAGGCGATTCCAAGCTTCATTTGGAAGCGCGAGGCTATTATCTTCAACTCGATGTATCCGGTAGTGGAAATAGATAAATTGTATTAGTATCTGAAGAAGTTAAGGTTTCTAGTTTCTGCAGAGTCAAACCACTGAAGAGTAATAAAAGTAGAGCATTAACAAGGTCCTACATGTTTAAGAAACGCTAAAAGAAAAATCTACAATAGATTATATCTTCAAGCATGTGTCATATATTGATAATGAGGATACAAATGTGTCGAGAAGAACACATCCAACTGCATCTACTAGCCATGGAAGATTTGGTTTGATCTTCCACCAGCTTGTACTGCTCACAAGTATACTATAAAAAAACAAGATATATAAAACGAAGAAACTATTATGAATTGATTCCAATACCTTCAAAAAGAAGAAAATGGGCTACAAGGAATTACGATTGAAGTTCACGAACTATATGATTCTGAAAGGAACTTTGAATAAAGAATAGACCATATTCACCTCGCTACATACGTGGAATTTCCAATCAAAGCAAAAATGAACATTAAAGGACTAAGACCCTGCACAATAATTGAAAAATATTAGTGAATCCAACTCCAAATAACAGCATGTAACTCATAAAAAATTGTAAAGGATGAACCAAAGTTACAAACTACAAGTCCACGCTAAGCTAATTTCACAACAATTATCTTTACCTCAACATGTCCTCTTCTTATCTGCAAAAGTTAACAAACAACCAAGAGTCAATTACCTTATAACCACACAGATTCAATTTCTATTATTTGGACTCTCAAAGAAAACCACATGCATGCTAATCAAATCTTACACCAAAAAGGTTGGATATACACAACTTCCTAATTTTCTGGTGGAAACAGAGCCCTGCATCGACTTGGTTTCATGTAAGCCAATTGTCGCTATGGACCAGACTATGTATGAGAATTTTAGCGCAAGTTTTTCTAACAATGGATCAATTCATGCTTGGTAAAGAAGATCTTACATTCAAGCAAATTTGAGGAAGTCGCCCACCCATATATATAACTGCCATTGCCCAACCAAGGTAAGTTCCAATTCCACTGCTTCCTTCACTGCCATTATTTTGCAACAGCTCGCCAGCAACCTGGAATTTCAATAGCACTCAATGATTTATTATGCCTCCACTCAAATATCAAATATTGAAAATCGCCTTCAAGTCAACTTTCAAGCCAAATGATGCAAAAAGGTAAAATATGAAATGCACATCATACATGCAGCTGCCTCATAGTAGAACGATATACAAAAAAGAAATATGAAGACAAGCTTCTGGAGTATGAATTACTAGGTTTCTTAGCAGTTTTTATGCAAACTTCCAATTAACATACATGTAAAACTAAGTTCATGTTGGCCTACCTGTAAAAGCTTTCTACCTACTGGTATGACAAATCCTTTATTCGGATTATCTGAGACACTACGAAATCTGTTTTCTGCAAATTGATGGAGACTGAGTGTGCCAAAGAAAGTCAACATGAAGACCTGGTGATGGAAGTTCAAACTATTATTAACTGTAATTATAAATTACGGACAATTGGTACCAAGAATTATATAATAAACCTTACCACAGACAGCATATTCTTGACATTGGGAGGTGTTGAAGATGGTGATGGTGATGGTTCATTTCCATCAAGCAGCGGCTCTTGCAAGGGGTTCTGAATATAAGGAGGAGTCATTTTTTGTGTTAAAAAAGACCCTGTTGTGGGAGTATGACTCCTCGATAGAGATCTTGCTGACCTAAGTATTTACAAATAAACGAGAGAACATAATGACCAAGGAAACATACCACATAATGAAGAATAAAAGATATACAAAAGAAGTAAGGCTAGAAATCCCTAGTGAAAGACAAAAGAATTGATAATTGCCCAATGTTTATAGGCAAACCAGCATTGTATGAAGAGATGGTCAATGTCTACCCACTAGCAAGGCAATTTATACAAATTTGAGAAGCAATGCATGAAGTATCAATTTTATTTGAAAACTTAGCACCCCAAGGTCTCTTCTACTTCTTACGGATGAGAACTTAATAAATCAAAGATAGTTTGACCTTATAAAATCGATATATTAAGTAGATTACAAATTAAATAAAACACTTCTTTGAATTCCAAATTATATTCAAGGGAAGTGATTACGTAGTCCCTTGTTTAGTGGGAATAGAATTAGACTAAGTTATGACATTACATTTCTAAATTGCTAATTTTGAAGGTTACTAAAGTTATAACTTCCAGATTGCAGGCTAAAATGATCTAAACACAAAATTGGATTATTGTGATTTTTATGCGATACAGGTCTAAAGCAGGAAGCTGGACAGTCAAAGGAGAAAATATTTACGTGAAGTATAGCTCTCTTCCCAGGGAACTATTTTGTCGAGGCATAGAAAGAGGAATAGGACTAGTGGAACCATTCTCTCTTCCAAAAGTGTTGAACTTGTTCATGTCATCGTCATTGTTGACTTGCTTAACATTAACACCGCCATAGCTTTGTTGGACTTTATCACATGTATCAATCTGTGCATTGGCATCACTATGAATAAGAAACTAAGGCATGTAGTAGATTCACAAATAACAATATGGCAAACATATACAAAAAAGAACCTAAGGCATTCAGTAGAGTCACAAATAGCAGTATGGCAAACAAATATAACAAATCTTTGCAGAAAGAGCCTCATCTATACTGTACATCTTACCTTGCTTAATAATGTTTTATGATTATTTAGAGCATTAAAGCCCAAATGAGAACCGAAAGAAATGGATTAAAATATCATAACATTTCAGTGTCAATACATGGGCTGTGTGATTGAAATACAAAGACAAATTAAAAAGAAAAAAAATTGTGTGGATGCTAAAACATCCTAGAGGGAGGTTTAAGCAAGCACATCTATACCCTTCTTTTGGAAGTTAAGGGTGTGGAGCCACACTTCCTATTTGAGATGATTCGGACCATTTGAGGTGACAGAAACTAGCGTTCTCAAAAGAAACTACAGTTTTAATTGAAAAGGAAAAAAAACACCAGCATTAACTGGAAATTATTTCCAGCCCATATATATGTGGGTAAGTGAATATGTATATGTAGTATGATAGCATATAAGTATCTATACATACAAATTTAAGTGTATATGTAGAGTCATAGATAAGCAACAAGTGATAAATAGGAAAAGAGAATGTAAAACCTTGCACTGTCTTCGATGATCTTTCATTCGAGGATATATGTACCCATAATATATGGTCTGTGTAGTCAGAATCAGTGTTGTGATCGTATACAACTGTACACCAGCATGATAGTGATTTCCACCAATATCAAAAGAAAAAAAATACTTGGACAGTTTAAAAAAATTATTTCAAAACCTTAAAACCATACCAATGCCATGTAATATTGAGTTGGAAGCTGCATAAACAACCAGAGAAGGTTAAAAAAAAGTAAACATGTAGGATCTTGACAAGATAAATATCTCAAAATTTTTATTTAAAGAAAAACATGAAAAAGCCATCATGAATTGATCCTTATTCACAGCTTCAGATAGATAGTAAAACTTGTATAAGCTCAAGTGACACGATTTCATTGAGTTATGCAAACATGCCAAGCGATATGACTATGACTTGATAACCATGAGAAATGCCGTTATTTGGATGGGGCTTTATTTGCTTAGATAAACAATTACAGATATAATCATTGTGGATTTATCTTGTTGGAATATGCAAATGAAAAGAAAGGCATTAAATTGTTTAGATTTTAGAGCACTTACTGTTGCTGGTTCGAGTATGCAGCCAAAGACATTGAAAAGATCTCTGCAAAAAAAATTGCAAATAATCTAAAATTCCACTGGAAAACAGTTACGAATGAATTATTATTGTAAAGATGACTAAACTCTTTCCTGTATCTTGGCAGCTTTGAATGTAAAAATAAATGAGGCGTGTAGATATGTAATACTCAATCAATCCAAGAGAAAACTATTTAAAGCACATATCATGGTGATTGACCATTTATGAATCAATCACCATAAATTGATCCATGATCTTGCTAATATTTGTATCTTTCCTGTATCTTGCTAATATTTGTACCACAATCGAAGCAATCCAAAAAAATATTTTCCGTACGGATGCATTCACATAACTAAATAATGTGAATAAATAAACTATAGAAAGAGTTCTACCAAATTCTAGACCATAACCCTGCAGGGAGATAAAATATCGATTAGCAAGGTCAAAGAACCCTTTCTATACCCCACCACTCCTTTCTGGGTGCAGGGCAGAAGAGGATTCTATTGGCTAAGGGTGGTTAGGGTGCCATGAACATGTGCGAAAGTCCAAAGTTTTGGGTTCAAACTCCAAATTGGAAAATTTAATAACTTACACACTCCTTGTCTCCTGAAGTTGGCCTAGAGTATGCAAAGCCTCCCCAAAACTAGTAGAGATGGGCCACAAGCATAATACAAGGAGCAGAGTCCATGAAACTCCAGTGATCAAAAAGAAGAAAGAAGGGTAACAAATGATTTTCAACACCATCAAAGGTAGCAAGAATTACAAAAAACAGTGTTATAAATCATTAGAGGAGTACAGAAAATATAACTAGTAGTTGGTAACGCCAACCACGCCAAAATCAAACAAGATTTCACTGAAAAATGCCCTAAGATAACTTTTGTTATTCAAACTGGAAGTCCTCAGAAATACTATCAATTCATTTGAATAAAGTTAGATTTCTAAAATGTTAAAATCCCAAAGAAAGCAAGCCAAGGACGAAAAAAGGGAAATACCCCAGTATCCATGTTAGCAAGAAAGCCAAAGACAGGCCCTCGGAAGATTTTTCCCTGCAATTTGTAATGATTTGGGGTATCTCCGCTATACCCCAACTAATAACACTAATCAATCCCAGAGTGAGAGAAACTCCATCTTTCGTACTGCAGAAGCAGTATTTCATATTCTTCTTTACCCATTCCGAACAGTGCTGGTTGTTGGGGCAAATGGGATTTGAGCTTTGAAATAGCCCCATTTGCTTCCAACCAGTATGACTTCAATCTTCAATCTGAGTAGAACAGAGTTAGCGAGGGAGTGAGAGAATATAATCATTACAATAACTGAAGGAGGAAAAATGAAGAAATACACAGAGAAACTCGGTTTTTTTTTTTTTTTTTTTTTTTTTATCATTCTAAATATTTACAAGCGCTGATTTGCTAAGAGACTTCTGAGTTCTTATTGCTAAGATTTCCCCACTCGTTTCCCTGTCTACTTCATATAAAAAGAAATCCAAAACAGAAAATCATCCAAAGAAACAGAGTGTCGCCAAAAATATGAACTACCGCAACTTTTCTAAGATTAAAACCTTCCCCGCCTTCATGCGATGAGATCAGAAAAACGGGCAAAGATGAACGAAAACAAAAAGCAGATGGAAACACCTTCAAACACACACACACACACACACACATATATATAATCCTGAACTCATTCAACGTCTTCAGACTCCAAACGAAACAAAAGATATACGCCAAAGTAAACTACAATCGTGGCAAAACATGGTTCTTTCCCTTTCTTCAATGCCGAGAAGAAAGAAAGAAAGAAAAAAGAAAAAGACATCGAAACAGGACGATGAAAAAGAAAAGCGCTAACCGAGGAAGAAAGATGAGGAGTAGAAAGCGAACGAACTCTGGAGTTCAAAATAAACACAGATACTTGATTTCCCGTGGAGCTTCTCGTGACGAAAACTTCCTAATCAATACTATTATTAGACGAATCCCAAAAAAGTCACTCTCTCTCTCTCAAAATGCAAAGCTCTGCAATGACAAGTGGTTGGTGCGTTCATCCGGCATTTCATATATGACATATATATATGTACACACACAAACACACAATTTCGGGCATGGCCGTTGGTGACAGATACAATACAGAGAAAATTGATTTCATACCAAATGCTCCTAAATATGGCGCCACTTGTCTCGATTCATATTTATTGTATTATAAGGATCTTTTGATCTATTTAAAATAATATTTAAATAAAGTTGTTCTAAAAAATGTACAAGTTCAGTTCACAGAATATTAATAATTATGTGAAATATTGTATGCGTAGAATACAAGAAATGACACGAAGGAGATAAAATTGGAAATCGAAGTATTGCTTATTCTCTTTATGTTGGGTCTTAGAACACATGTGACCTGCGGAAATGTGACCTGTGTTTTCGCTGTGGCTTTGGTAGCAAGAGTCGTACTCGGAGCTAGTGCATACTATTTAAGAATTGCTCCATGGATCTCATGTCATTGAGGGACCAGCCTCATAAAATATATTGTGATAGGTAGATGTTACATATGAATATACTGTGAATAATGAATCAATATCGTCACCACTACAACATCTACGCTTGAATAATGAGTTCCCATGTTTTATGGAAGGTCTTAAACATGTATCGAGAAGAAAAGAAAGAAATGTATACGTTTATAGGAGATATTATAAACGTTTTTATTGCAATTTTTATTATGGAAGGTTATTAAAAAAAAAGAAAAAAAAAAGATGTATATTTAGTAAACTACATAGAATGGTATGTGTATATGGCTATATATTATATGAATTCAGAGTTTAAAAAAATTTAAAAGGAGAATAAATCAAATTATGGTGCAAGGGGGCCTCAAGGTCTATCAAAATACTGGACATTTCCATTTGTATTAAAGTTTAAAATTTAAATCAGTTTAGAATTATTATAAAAAAGTTCTCCACCAAAACTTAAACGACTTTCAGCAATAAAAGCACATGTTAACAACGTGTGTGCAGGAGAAAAAGACAATAGACCACCTTGGCAAAGAACTAGATCTAATTCTATATACTTTTGAAATAATATAAATACTAAGATCTTAATCTTGTATATAGTTGTAAATAATATCATATATGCATTTTAAATATATATATATATATATATATATATATATTGAATCTATTATTGGCGAAAGCAACAGACTTACAATCCACAAGCAATAAATTCTCCCTCATCGGTACATTAAAGAAAACTTGAAAATAGGAATTACTTTGCTTTAGGTTTTAGCCCTCTTTCGAAATAATACATCAACCATAATAAATTATGAAGATTAAAGACCAACATCAAACAAACAGTATATTTAATATCAATTTACCAAACATTGCAACTCATGTTTATATGTTCAATTATTTAAAAAAAAAAAAAACACACACACACACACACACACACTTTTATCAATCGCTAGGAGAACTGAATTTCTAATAATACTACAATGTTAAATAGACGAAAGAAGGGGGGAAATCTCATAATAAAAAAGAGGGAAATCCAGTAAGAACAAAAGAGGGAAAGAAAGAACTCGGTGCTAAGCGAGCAAATCTATTACAAGTTACCGGTATTTCGCGGTAGCTCCAGCAATTAGGGAACTATTTTTCTGGGTTAGAATCCATTGTTTGAGTTGTTGGCGGGGTAACAACAGCCAGACTCAAATCATGGGGACCGGATCCTCTAGCTCTTTCACGAATCTCTCTGTATTCTTGACAGATAGCGCAGAAATGGCAGAAAAAGTGGGTCACAAAGTCTCCACAAGGTGCTTCCTACATCACATTTCAGAGATTATTAGGTGTGGCTCATGGAAGCATAACAATCAACTCATTGACTAGAGAACTTGTAGTGAGCTGGGGTATATTATATGGAGGATAAAGGCATTAGATGTAACAATCCAAACCCCCCACCCATAGTAGATATTGTCTTCTTTGGGCTTTCCCTTCAAGGGCTTCCCCAAGGATTTAAAATGCAGGTTTTCACACCCTTAAAATAATGCTTCTGTAACAACCCAAACCCACCTCGGGCACATATTGTCCTTTGGGCTTTCCCTTCAAAGGCTTCTCCTCAAGGTTCTAAAACACATTTGTTAGAGGGAGGTTTCCATACCTTTACAAGGAATGCTTCGTTCTCCTCTCCAACCAATGAGGGATCTCACAATCCACCCTCTTGGGGACCCAGCGTCGCGTCCTTACTAGCACACTACTTGGTGTTTGGCTTTGATACTATTTATAACGGCTTTGATCGCTACGTGTACGAAAAGTCTGGGTCGTTACATTAGAACTAACTCCCATCTTGTGTCGAGACAAATGTAAAGAAAAAAGCCACTTAAAACTTCGAATTCTCTTGGCCATCAGGAGAAAAGATTAATGCATAACATCGTTTATAAATGCTATGTGCCATATATAATCTGTAAATAATTCATGCTTGCAAGACAATGAACAATGAAAAAGTAATAAGAGTACGATATAATACCGGCAAATTGTACTTAGACCGTAGGGCCTTGCGGTAACCACAAGCATAACATGCAAGAACGCATCCAGGTAGATTCAAGAAAAGTCCATCAGTCAACAAGCAGCAGACTGTATTCGTAAGTGCCCACAAAATGAAATGAGTTGCGCATGACCCAAACATTGTTCGAGAACCCAAAAGTTCAGCATTCTTCCCAAACAGAAAGCATGGACAAAAAAGGCCAATAAAACCTGCGCCAAGAAAAGTTGCAATGAGCTTCCCATTTAACATGCGAGATCATTTTAAATGCAATGCTCTTAGACTTGATAGTAATATTCAACCACCACCAAAAATATAAAAAGAGATTCGTTTAAAATCATCATATTATCTAAATTCTGTTTGGTATCTAACAACAAACTAAAGGTGCACAAGATCAAGTGTCCGAATCTTTATACACACTTGGATGATTGAAACTAGGGACTCTAATTGATACTACAACATGAACTTGTTAGAGAACTAATCAAAGTTCTTCACGCTCTATGCCCATCATTTAGGGCTGATCAAGTTTCCTATAATAAACCTAATCATAGTGAAAAATTCAGCGCTTCCTTGGATCTTAGAAAACTCAACAAATAAATGGCAGAGCAAGCTTTCACAACAGGATATGATGGGTTCCCTAATCGAAACAGCCATTGGCCTACAATTCAAATATTTATCAATTTGATATAAGAACACATGCAAAGCATTTCCTTTCTATACTCAAGATGCACCTTCATAACTTTTCCTTCGCATAAATCAAGGTCAGAAGGCAGAAAGTAGCGTACAGCTCTGCATATCATCGCAGCACGCACATATTCCAGACGACCATTGTGACAATCCATCCTTAAGTTCATTAGGTGTGGAATGGATGCCCTCGTCTCTGGAAATAATCTCCGCTTCTGAATCAGACTGCCCTAGAGGAACATATGCAGGAGGGACATAACTTATTCCGCCATCCATCTAGCTTTGATGCACAACAAAATCCCTCCCAATCTCTTTCAAACGAATCCAACCTGTGAGATTCATTAAGAATCATCAAAAATGCAATTCGTAAAACCTACATTTTACCCTCCCCTCACTAACACATGATTTTTACACTTCGATCTACTAATTCCTTTTGCACACTTCATCTGATCCGATGAATCCTCAATTAAAACCAGGATGTAAACCATAAAAGGAAAGAAAAATGGAGCTCAAATGATTCAAGGGCTCAACATGAAAACACCATTAGGTTTTGGAGTTCCTAAATCGAAGATGTTTGTTCGGTACGTGTAAAGAGTAAAAATAGAATAGCAGCGAATAACCCAAACGAGTATGAACCTGTGGATCAAAGCAGGAGATGAATGTCGTGTTTGATTGTCTTCTTCACCGGGAGGGCACGGCGGGAATGAATCGGAAGGAATGCGGATGCGATCTGGGGAGATCTTGGGATGTTCTTATATCGCCGGAGTCGGCAACATCTAATCCTTGTATTCGTAGCTAAATTGTAGCGCGCTGGAGAGAGAAATGGCGGTGGGTTTCGCTTTGTACTCCTTTTTCTATTTCTTTTTAACAAAACGCTTCCCACTCTTCTAATATATAAAATAATTACTTTGACATTTGTCCTTGAAATATTGTTAAAGTTACAAAATTACACGTAAAACCAAAAATAAATAAACATTTATGTTTATGTATGCATTATAACGTGTCTCCTCTCGTATTATTATTAATTTAGGCATGTAATTATCGGAACAGTAAGAAATATATCACTGACCCACATACGTATCACAGTAAGTTTAGGTATGTAGTTGCTCCCCCTCGTGTTTATGATATTCTTGTAGTATTATGTTGAGTACTAGAGGGTCGACAACTAACCTTCCAGTATGGATGGACATTCAAGACTCAACAAAATATTAAGCGACATGAGCTCACGGTCTTTTAAAAGGTAATTATAGTCCAACAAATGAGACTATTTCATGTATGTTTCTATATCCACACGTGCTACTATTTTCATTTTCAAATGAAATTCTAATATGCTTGACGCATGATAAAAACGTTTAAAGTGATAGATTAGAGTCGCACGATAAATGTCAAAATTGAAAATTTTGTAATGTAAACTTTTGCTCGTATTAAAAATTTTCGTGTGAAGTAATATACAAAACCAAAAATGTAGCCAAGATGTAGCAGGATATCTAACTTCAATGTGATCAATCCGATTGAAGGGCAAAGGACAGGCACATTCAAGTCAAGAACTTTCAGTGATGAGCCTGATGAAAGGTGAAAGCAATAAACGCCTTCTTATTGATCTTTGTTGGGTTCTTCTTCTCGATTGGTGTCGGTACTTTGGTGTCCATTTTCAGAACGCTCATTCAATGCCTCCTCTGAAACGAGCTCCCCAACCTTCACATACTTTTCCATGAACTTGTATTCCCAATCCTGCAAGATTACAAGCTCTTCTTCATTCAGGCCTTCGAGATTACCATTAATGTCTTCAGGTTTAAAAGACAAGAGAGCCAAGGCTCTGCTAGCATCCTTCCCGACGAACATGGAGTAAGGTGAACCAGGACCATAAAACGTCCTGAAAAGCCAACCAAAAACACAGTGTCATCCTATGCAATTACATCTTTCAATTTAGTCTTTGAACTCTTAAGAAGTTTCAATTTTGTCCAGAATTAGGTTACATAAACGTAAGCTTAGGAAACTCTTTTTGTATACTAAATCCTTTATAGTTCATTGATTTGAGCAATCCTGTAACAACCCAAGCTCACCGCTAGCAGATATTGTCCGCTTTCCCTTATGGGCTTCCCCTTAAGATTTTAAAACGTGTCCACTAGGGAGATGTTTCCACACCTTATAAGAATGCTTCGTTCCCCTCTCCAACCGACGTGGGATCTCACAATCCACCCCTTTGTGGCCCAACGTCCTCAATGACACACCACCCGATGTCTGCCTCTGATACCATTTGTAACAACCCAAGCCCACGCTAGTAGATATTGTCCTCTTTGAGCTTTCCCTTCTAGGCTTTCCCTCTAGGTTTTTAAACGCGTCCACTAGGAAGAGGTTTCCACACACTTATAAGGAATGTTTCGTTTCCCTCTCCAACCGATGTGAGATCTCACAAATCCAGCCATGTATTATGTAAATATGGAGAGGCTTTCCAACCCTAAAGCTTCCTAAACTCGACAATGAGTTTAATATTCCCCAACAGACTGGTTGACTGACAAAATTACTGTTATTAGCCGCTTTCACAGAGAGGAAACAAAAACTTCCCCTTCCCTTCTGCAACTTCAGTCCCCAGTCCCACACAGCCCAACTTTCATTCTTTACTCCCGACCACCCTTTTTCTCACACAAGGAAACCGAATGGAAGGCCTGACAATCCTCTCGCCAACACATTTTGTGCAAAAATATTCTCCTCCTTGAAAATCTTGGCCAAAGATCTTAACAGTTTGAGCTGATCAGTGGAACTTTGACGTAAAACAGACAATATGACAATTGACAAGTAGTGTAAATGGGATTACAACTGGAAGTGTGCTCAAGAAATTCTAATGTATATCCTCAATAAATATCGCCGGTCGGTCAGTTTTGTTTAAAATTCTGCAATTCTTGAACTCCAGTCATGAGATAAACAGGAGTAGTTCTTCATCTAGAGCGAAGAATAAGAAGAATTTTCATACTCAATGCTTCAACTCATGAAAGTAGGCAACTATGCAAGTTATGAGCAAATTTCTAAATAGAAACCAAACGGAATTCGCTCCACGAATGATGAAGGAAAAAAAAAGTACCTGCCGGAAGATACATCGTAGATTTGACCCTTTATAGCCATAAGAAGTGGCTTATTCGGATCGGAGCCATCGTAAGCCCTCAACTGCTGCTCCGTCAATCGCCCTACTTGGACTGATTGCGAGGCGTCGGCGACCGTATCGTTAACAAACAAATTCGAATTGGCCGAGTTAGACGAAGAAACAGGAACAGTTGGGGGTTTATTGAACTCTTCTGGAGAAACGAACATGGAGGAAACCATTTGAAACACGAAGATCATTGAGGCAAGTATGGTGAAGAAGGCGGTGGGCGATAATCCGGTGTACCAATTGATCTGTTCCATCGCTCTCCAGAAGATCTCCATTTCTTCGCTCTAGCTTTGCGACTGCGATTTTCTCCCCGAGGCAATAGATTCCGGTGGACTGGATTTGAAGATAAAAGTCCCAACTTCACCAACCATGAATCCTTACCTACTCCCTCCATGGTTGACAAGTCTTTTCTTTTTTCCTTTTAATTAATTTGTTTATAAAAAAGATTAAAAACCACCCATTTATTAGATATTATCAATTTTGTATCAATTGAGAATAAGATTTTTACGTATAATTAGCTAATACAATTTTTATATTTTTAATGAAGTAAATGCCATTTTAAATTTTTATTGTTTTTTTATCGGACTGTTTTTGAAATTACAAATTTGGAGTGAGACTACCATCCGATTTACATTATAGTCCGAAAGACATGACCTGATACATAAATTTTAATACGTAACAATATAGCGTATATGTTTTAAAATTTGATACTATTTCGCCTCAATTATATAATTAATGTTGAATTTTAATAAAATTTTCATATATGGATGGGTAAAATTATTAGGATTTAAATCATACTATAATAAATTAAACTATTACGGGCCAAAATGATTTTTTAATAATTTTAAATTTTTATTAAATATAATTTTGAATTTTAAAGTTTTAATTTATGTGATTTAAAAATATGATAATTTATAATTTCTGAAAATTTAAGATTTAGATGGGTAATTCAACTTAAAAATTAACATTTTGAAAGGAAAATAAAATAAGCTAAACCCTATAATTTAGAGAATTAGAAAAGAAAAAAAGAAAAGTTTTATTAGAGACTTTTATTTTCCATTCTTGGTCAACATTTTTTCTCGATATTTTGACGAACTCTCTGCAAACCAGTTTTTTCATCTTCCTCCACTTATCACCCTTCTTCTGAACCATCATTTGCTGGTGAATTAGGGAATCCTCTGTCCACTTCGAAAAACCCACAACTTTTCCCACTCCCTCTCGGTTTCAATTTCTTTATTCTCTGTTCATCCTAATCCCTATTGACAAGGAACACAAATACCAGGAAAAATCATCGGCAATCAGCAACCTTTTTTCTCCCTTCCTGTAATTCATCTCCCCGAGGTTCTATCGGGAAAGGCTATCGTCAAGAGTGGAGTTCTTGAATCAATATACGCCAGGTATTCGAAATTTCAAATGTTTTTTTTTTCTTTCTTTTGCTTTTATGGAAATCTAGATCCACCCTTTTCGTTAGCGGCGAGGAATTACTGATTGGGTGTGGAACCCTAATGTTGTTTTTCCATAAGTTCTCGAACTGGGCTTCGCGTAAATTGTTTATCGTGCTGAGAATGATAGTTATGCCTAGTTATATTAGGAAATAATGTTGAAGGTAGCTTTTTTGAAGTTTTGTTCTTGGTTACAATTCGCGTGCTCACTATTTTCAGAGCTTACATAGCTTCGATGAACTGCTAGTTTTTCTTGGAACTTTGCTGCAGGGTAATGTAATAATATTCTCGTCACGGGATGAACAACGAGGGTTTTGAAGCACAGGTGTTGTCTGAGAAGTTATCCAAACTCAACAATTCTCAGCAGAGCATCGAGTGTATCCTTCTCTAATCATTATCTTTTACTTTATTTTTGTGGCCTGAAAATATTGCATTGCCCGTTCTATTACACACCGGCGTTTACAGTTTTTGTTCAGATATTTTCTCCCTTTTATATATTGATTTTAAATTTTTTTGGTGTTCATAGTCATGGATGTCAAAAAAAAAAAAAAAAAAAAAAAAAAAAAAAAAAAAAAAAAAAAAAAAAAAAAAAAAAAAAAAAAGAAAGAAAGAAAGAAAGAAAGAGAAAAGAAAAGAAAAGAAGAAAAACAAAGTAATGCCTTTTGTCATTTACTAATTATGTATGTAAAGAACTGGGTATGGCGGCGATTCTCTATTAAAACTTTGAAGTTAGAATCTTTCTCTATATGTATTTTAAACTGTAAAAGACTTAATTGAATTTAATTTTGTGGATAGCCTCATGATTTTGTGGTTGAGATTTCTTCGATGTTGGCATGACTTCATTATTAAACTTGATTACCTATGCTTCTTATGGTTGAACATTTTCATTACTCGTCTGGGAACTTTGGATTGAGAGTAATTATTGCCTTTGTTCTTTTCATTTTTCTGGCAATAAATTCACTAGATTAGAAGACGTTTGGGATGTGTTAGTTCTTGTGTTTAGATTGAGCCCCTTTTGAAGTCTTTTTGTAATTTGTTTGTGTTGGTACATACTGATTAAAGAACGGTTCTTATACTGTTGACTCATGGAAGAATGTTTTGTGCTCAAATATATCCTCAAAAAAATTCTGATGGTGGGTGCAACTGTAATGAATTTGTTTTTCTTTGATATTGAATTAGCTTTATCAAGATGGTGCATTTCCCACCGGAAAAAGGCCAAGCAGATTGTTGAAACATGGGATAAATTATTCAACTCATCTCAGAAAGAGCAGCGTGTTTCATTTCTTTATTTGGCAAATGACATTTTGCAAAACAGCAGGCGCAAGGGAAGTGAATTTGTGAACGAATTCTGGAAAGTTCTTCCTGTTTCTCTCAAGTACGTTTATGATCATGGGGATGAAAGTGGAAAGAAGGCGGTAGCAAGACTTGTATGTCCTCTTTATTCTTGTGTATAAATATGATGGCAATAAATGTTTTTATGTTTTTTATTTGTGGAAGCATCTTAGTTGACTCTGGAACATATTGCTGAAATGTAAAACATTTTTCATTTGTGAAAAAAGAAATGAAGAAATGGTGAAGACGGAAAACAGAAAAGGGAGGATGGATTTCTTCATTTGGCCTGACAAATTTGTATCATAAACATTTATATTTAGGCTTCTCAAAGATTGAACTGCTTTATTAGTCACATTGGTAATAGAACTCTCAATTCTACTTATAGCAGTCTTTTGATTGGTGTTTCATGAGTACTGAGGTGGTCAATTGGTGCTAATTCCTAAAGCTTGTATATTAGTTAGGAATAATCTAGTAAATTCCTGATATGCGGGTTAAAACTTGAGTTTGAAGCATAATATGTGGTACCTTTTCTTCCCCCTTTTGTCCCCCCATTCCTAGACGTGAATGTAGGTTTCTTTATAAAATAATTTTTGTTTAAAATAGTTATAAGCATAATTAATTTTTTTTTTATATAAATAAAGGAATATAGGACCTGTTCGTGGGGGGTAGATAAATCCTTGATTTGATCTTATTGCAAATAAAGCTATTAATGAGAGAAGAAAGGAAACTGAGATCTAAAATTTGTCATCCAAAAAGCTTACTATTTAATGGGTACACCCCATATAGATTGATATAAAAGAAAGTAGTGTTTGAGTCTAACTGAAATAAATTCCTTAGTTTGGATGGATTCACAATGGTTTTTATTTTAAGAGAGTTGGGAGTGTGTTAAGGAGGATGATTGGAAGGTCTTTTAAGTTTTACAAGCGGGTGTCATTGATGTTCCTACTGATGAGGCCTATGTTTTCCTTGTACTGAGAAGACAAAAGAGAGTAGGGTTAAAGGACTCTAGGCCAATAAGTTTTTTTATAAGTTTAAATGAGATTATTGTTCCAACATTAGCAAATAGATTGAGAAATGTCTTCCCTAACACGATTTCAGACTCCCAAGGAGCTTTTGTAGTAGAGAGACAATATGGATCGGGTGTTGATTGTCAATGAGGCTTTTGAGGATCACAATCAAGAGGGTGTCATTCTTAAGATTGATTTTGGTTACGCATATGTTTATGTGAATTTGAGATTTCATAGTTTAAGATCTCTACATGGAAGGCTTTGTGTTTAAATGGAGGTTGTGGATTTGAAGATGTATTAGGATGGTGAATTTCTCTATCCTTATCAATAGTTAACTTGACAGTGGTTCAAGCCCCTACAGATCTTAAGCAAGGTGATCCCCCACTCCATTCCTCTTGATTTTGGTCACTGACATCTTGAGTAGGTTGGTTTGTCATGAGCGAAATTGGAGTGATCAATGTTTTTTAAATCATTCAAGGCGTAAAGGCTTGAGGTGAGACAATTTATCGTTTTGGGAGGCTATCTTGGGTTTGAAGATTAATAAAGGCAAGTGTCAAATTTTAAGTTTGAATTGTGACCCAATCAAGTTGCGTAGGTGGGTTGCTTTAAATGAGATTATTCCTCCAACATAAGCAAATAGATTGTGAAGGGTCTTCCCTTACACGATTTAAGACTCCCAAGGAGCTTTTGTAGCCGAGAGACAAAATTTGGACCAGGTGTTGATTGTCAATGAGGCTATTGAGCATTACAATCAAGAGGGTGTCATTCTTAAGATTAATTTTGGTTAAGCTTATGTTCATGTGGATTTGAGATTTCTTAGATAAAGATCTCTAGAAAGAAGTCTTTGTGTTTATATGTTGGTTGTGGATTTGAAGATGTATTAGTATGGTTAATTTCTCTATCATGTTTATGTTGATTTGAGATTTCTTAGATAAGGATCTCTAGAAGGAAGGCTTTGTGTTTAAATGGAGGTTGTGGATTTGAAGATGTATTTGGATGGTGAATTTCTCTATCCTTATCAATAGTTAACCTGACAGAGGTTGAAGCCCTTACAATCTTAAGCAAGGTGATCCCCCACTCCATTCCTCTTCATTTTGGTCATTGACATCTTGAGTAGGTTGGTTTGTCAAGACACTTCTTGAAACCCTTAGGAAGATATTTTTGTTGAGCTTCTTTACCTTTCTCAATTTGTTCATTGTTTGATAAGTGATGAGAAGGATACCTACTTTTGGGAGTATAAGTGGTTGGGGGATAGGTTCTTTTGCTCTTGTTTTCTAGTTTTTCAGTTATCCTCTCTGAGAAACCAATCGGTAGGCACTGTCCTTTCTCATCCTAAGTGCTTTCTTTTGCCTCTGTTGGGGTTTTATTGTTTGTTGTCTGACAGGGAAACAATATATGTTTGGCCTTTTATCTATGATGGGAGAGTTTTGATTTTTTTTTCCTGGGAAAATGGATGTTCGTCTTTGGAGTCCTAGTTAGTCCAAAGTTTTTTTCTTGTAGTTCCTTCTTTCCTTTTTTGGTAAGTCTCTCCTCTTCTAGCACTTCTTTCTTTTGTTGTCGTGGAAGGTGGGAACTTTCTAGAAGGTTAAATTCTTCGTGTGACCGGTCATGCACAAAAAAGTTGACCATTTGGATTGGACCTCAAGGAAGATGTGCAGCTTGGTTGGGACGCTTTGTTGCATTCTTTGGAGGAGGTGTTTGGGGACCTTAGATTTTCTTTGTTAAATACTAGTTGTGCATATTGTAACTTTGGACTAGTTAAATAATTCAATCGTTTTTATTAAAAATCGTGCTATACTTTGATAGTGTGTGGAAGTTTATACAATTTGTTTTTTGGTTACAGATTACGATTGATTGACATTTTATTCTAAATTATCCTCACGTACATTTTTGTTTTTTATATGTTGCTTGAAATCCACTATCAACTGTGTGCATGGCTCTGTAATGTTAACAAAAATTGCAATGATAAGATTGACCAGTTCCCCTCTCCCCCTTTCTCATGACAGTACCTCTGAGTGTTATTTCGAAAGTTGGGATTTCATTTGCCTCACTGATTTTTCTCTCACTTGTTTCGCTTCATGGGAGTTTGTTTGTTAAGGTCGATATTTGGGAAGAACGGAAGGTTTTTGGTTCTCGGGGTCAGAGTCTTAAGGATGAAATGCTTGGTAAAAATCCACCTCCATTACCCAACAGCAATGGAAAGAGTTCAAATCCTATAAAGATAGTGAAGAGGGATGCCCATTCTGTGAGAATTGTAAGACTATTGCAGTTTTTCATTTGATTTCTTGTGTTCAGACCTCTATAATCTTTATTGCTCAACTCTAGAAACTGGCTGTTGGAGGTGTTCCGGAAAAGATTCTTACTGCATTTCAATCTGTACTTGATGAACATTTGAATGAAGATGCTGCTCTCAACAACTGTAGTTCTGCAACTCATCATCTGAACCAAATTGAGGAAGACTTGAATGCTTCCATAGCTCAAGGTATAACCTCATCTACTATAGTCATCTCATGCAATTAGTTTAAGGTGACGCTGTCATTTACACTAAGTTAGTGTACATGACAGCGTGGTTTTGAGTTTCTTTCCTAATTAGTATTGTTTGTGTGAATTCCAACTCGTGTTACTTTTGGAATAGCTGTCATTTACCTTAAAGAGCGGCAACATTTTTCTGTTGATGGAAGCTTCTGAAGCTCTTCTGTCGTTGTTCTTATCTCCACTACTTATTGTCGCTGTATGCTGAGAAGCAATACTCTAATGCTAAATGATAGGTCCGGAGGATAGTAATAGATATGAAGTTTTTTTTTTTTTTTTAAGAAATAGAACTTTCATCATGAACAATGAAAGAATACAAAAGAGAAAACTGAGACATACATAAAGATAGCCCAACACAGGAACCAGCACAAAAGGGACATTAAACCTAACTAGGGACATGAGATCTAGTGGACAGTTCCGGGACTCTTCGGTAATAGAAGCAGAAAGGGACACTAAACCTAGCTAGGGACTAAACCCCATCAATAATCTCTCCAATTCCCTAAATATCTTATTATTCTTCTCAAGCTAAATACCCCTAAAAACAACAAGAAACCAACCCTCCAAATGAACCAAGCTTTATCTCAAAAGGGTGTATACAAAAGAATATCGAGAATCGTAGACTGGCAATCTCTACAGCAAGCTAGAAACCCTGAACTGTTCCCAAAAGCAAACCCAAATTCAGATGCAAAGTCACTCCAACCTTTTCAATCTCTAAGAAATATAAAGAGGCCATACTTGCAAAATAAAATCTTTACATTTTGTTATATATGGGTTTTATGATAAACTAAAAATATCAATACGTTTAATACAGTGAACAAGTATCTAATTTGATGGATACATTCAATATTTAGAATTTAATTTGAAATGGTTTACCGCCATATAGTAGTTCTATTTTGAAACTCCATCTTAAACAAAGAGTACTTTTCTAAATATACTCTTTTTTCCCCTATTTTTCTTGTTTCAAAGAAGGTTAACTAATAGGTTCAACATTTATTAAAAAGGGATTTGAATTTCCTAACAATTTATTTAGAAGAAAAACATATTTTCTCTTTCCTCTGTTATAAAATTTGAAATGCGTATAAATCTTTTGATTTAGCTGACCCCTTATATATGACTGGTTTATGCATTCACCAAAGGGATACTTACAAATGGACTATTGTTTAAAGGGGAGTGATAAAATGGTAATGGAGGGCTTTATAGATGCGGAATGGACTAATTCTGTTTTTCTTTCCCTTTTGTTTTTCATCTTTGTTGGTACAATTTTGTAGCTCATTCCGCGCTAGTGACAAATGTTCTTGTTAGAAGATGGCTAAAGTCAAAGTTTGGTTGATTGCATGTGACGTGAATCTCTATAGCTAAAATAAGATTGTAGAGGAACATGAAGTATAAGGGGTTCCCTGCCAAACTTTTGTTATGACAGCGTGCCTATTCTGCATGACATGACTGTAGAAATACAATTTGATAGAAATACATTTAGCAGCTATTCTATCAAACAGGTAGCTGAATCTTCATGGAGGGAATGCTAAGATTCAACCTTTGGAGCCATAGTGAGCAAGCTAAGAAAGAATGATTGAAATCTTCAATCTTGGAACATTGGCCAAGTCAAAGGGACATCTTACCATAAAATGCTGAACCCCATTTTTTTATTTAATACATATTTTCGTTTTAAATGCCTTAATTTCCCTCTTATGAAAGTTTGTAGATCAGTGGTCATTCTATTCTTTGGCTTATTTTGTCCAGTATATATACAGAATTCTCCTTGCTATATTTTTATGTTTGTGTCGTAAAACCTCTTTCTTCGAGAAGTATTGTAAGAGAGTTTTTCTTTGTACTTTCCTTCCAAACTAGGAACTCAACCAAGATCAGCATTGCTGGACGACCTTCAAGAGCAGGAAAATGTGGTTCAACAATGTATTGGGCAACTTGAAAGTGTTGAGGCAACTAGGGCTTCTTTGGTTTCCTTACTTGTAGAAGCGCTTCAGGACCAAGTAATTTCTCTTCCTCTTTTTAATTTCCTCAAATAATTTCTCAAGATTCCCAGCCTCCTCTATATCGTTGACATACTTTCATTGTAAGTTGATTTCCTTGTGGAAAAATTACAGGAATCAAAGCTGGAACTAGTTCGCAATCAGTTGCAGGTAAGTTAAAGTGCTTCTTATATTTTCTTTTCTGAAATCTGTAGTAAGAGTATGTTTTGGGATCTCTTGTTGGCTTAAAGTAGTTTTGAAGGTGGGTCTGACATGTGCTGTATTGTATACCTTGAAACCTCAAAATTTGGTAAGATATTTGGATATGTCAAAACATGAACTTCAGTATACCTTGAAACATTTAAATCAGAGTGCCAGACCTTTATATTTCTTGCATTTAAGCATGGTGGAGGTGGACAGACACCCTGAATAAGTGAACACGATAAAACTTTGACCGTGACTATTACATTTTTCGAGAAAAATAAGACTGAATGATGTTGTTTGAAGTGTATAATTTTGTGGGGGATTGATTTTGACGTTGTTTTAAGTTTGATATATTTGATTGTTTAGAACGAAGTTTTTTGCTTTTATACATCATTAAGGTGACACTAGTGGTTGACTAATATTGTTATTCTTTATACATCTTATTATATTCTCTTAATGAGAAACCAAACATTCCATTGAAGAAATGAAAAGAGACTAATGTTCAAAAGATTCAAACTCCTAAGAGGGTGGGGAATTAAAAAAAAAAAAAAAGCTTCCCTATTCAAACATGTCTTGCAAAGGAAAAACCCAGACAAAAACTCACTTTGTTGTACGATAAAGGTGTAGAATAAGCTCTTTTTGTGTAAATCTTCAAAGAAAGGGTGGTTAAGATCACAGAACCGCATTATAGGAAAAAGTTCATGTTGTTAGTTGAAGAAATCGTTTTTGTCTGAATAAAAGACTCCATTGGAGACTTGCTTCTTGTTCTCAACTCCCAAAATTCTTCCGGAAAAACAATTGCAACAATGGCTTCATTTGGATTCAGAAAATTGTAAACAAAAGAGAGATACTAAGAAACCACGAAAGTAGTTAACTCAAGGGGAAAATTCAATCTGTGGTGCCAGCGGGAGAAGAATACAGTGGATGGAAGACCTTTTAACAAATGATAATAGATTTTCTCAACAGAAAGAAAACGGAGCAACAAAGAGAAATAAAACGTAAGTGTAGAAAGGAGAAATATTTTGCAGAAGCTGTAAAATCGCCCCCAGAAAGGTCGGGGAGGGAGAAAAAGACAAAGAAGGAGGATTTAAAGGTGATAGAAAGGAAAGGAAGACTTGAAGAGCACCTTATCATCATTCATTTTTCACACATTTTTCAGACGGATAAAGCCATCCTGAAATGCCATTATGAGGATTTAGAAGGTCGTTTGTGTCTAATGGATGAGATTTGGACCGTTTGTTTTGAAGCTAGAGAGATGGGATGTTTGTAAACATAGTAGAATTAAGTTAGTATCCCATTATGGTGGTTGGGTGAGAATTCATAACATTCCTCTTCAATTTCCATTGAACCTGAAGATACTCAGAGCAATTTGTGGCTGTCATGGTGGCTTGGAAGGTTATGAAGTAACTCCTTGCTCATGGATTGCTTTGATGTGGGCATTAAGATCAAGGATAAGTATTGGGGGTTTATACTAGTCAAATATTAGCCTCATCAATAATGTGGGGACATACCAGGAGGAGAATATGCTTGTGGATAGGGTCGCCGACCTTCATGGAAGTTTCTCGTCAACCACTGCTCACGTTTTTCATGGAGGACCAAAGGATCCTAATTTTAGTCTGATGGATAAATGAAGGATCGAAGGTACAAATCACCCATGCGTTAATGTTCAGAATGCTCTCGCCATAAAGATATCAGATACGGCCCACAATTCCAATTCATAATTATACTGCAAAATGGGGGATGTGGTAATGGATACAATGGACCACAGGAAAAGGGTAAAGAGGATGAAACCCAGCAAGGAAAAGAAAAAGAGATTCCAAAGGATGTCTCAACCGAAGACATTTATGGCCCATCTAAATCACGAAGAAAAGAACGCGAATCACATTTGGCGAGAAGCCCAAGTTAAAGCATTTTAAAATAGGATATATCCAATCCACGAGTACTCACAAAGACCCCTCCCAATGGGAAGAAGCTCCAAACGAAGAGCAAGAGAGACCTAGGTTCCGAAATTTCTTTATGAAGTCCTAGCATTAGAACAATGAACAAAATTTTTGGAATTCAAGAGAGCATGATGGAAGATATTCGTTCTGGAGGATTTCCAAGTTATTTCCAAACGGATGAATCCTTAGATATTATGGCCATGACAATTGAAGGTGCTAGTTCAATGGAAGAGAGGAAGGACGAGAACACCATGTCAACCATGGCAATAATCTCCCCGAAATCGAAGGCAATTAAAAAAAGAGTAGGAATTTCAATATTCAGAGGGCTTCACAATTAGCAAAGAGGTAGTGCAAACTTTGGAAAAGAATAGCTATGTATCAAACCATTAATAAGGATTTCGGCGAAAAAAGGTAGTGTTGCTCAAAAGAAAATAGCAGAAGAGGTGACAGGTCTTCTTAGAACTTGGGAAATGAAAGGGATGAGGAGGAGACAAAAATAAAGGTGTGGACACAGAAGTAGTTGTTGAAAGTGATATCAGGGCTCCTTAGGCATCTCAATAAAAATAATTTCGTGGAATGTGAGTGTGTCTCATATCTAGCATCAATAACCTGTCTTCATAAAGCATCCTCTTCGTGATAATACGTCCGATTCACTTGGCTGATAAAGCTATATTCTTTTCTGCCAATCATTGCAAACCGAGGCCTCCATGGGAGGTATATCTAGTGACTTTTTCCCATCTGGCTAAGTGTGATCTGGATTGAGAGGAGCTCCCTTTTCAAAGGAAATGTCTCTATACAGACTTTCAATATTCAATGGAACCTTCCATGGGATCTTGAAGAGAGACAAAAAGTATGTGGGAAGATTCAAGAGCGTTGCTTACAAAAGAGCAAGGCGACGCCCTTTGGATAAGTGTGTGATTCCATGAGTGGATCCTTTTTTCAACTTCTCTCAACAATTGGGATACAAAATGAAGAAGTTCTAGGTTTATCTCCCAATGGAAGGCAGATAGACATTTGACCAATATCCTTGTCCGCAATCAAATTTCTTGGCTATTAATCTAACCTCCTCAAATTCTGTATTGACCCAAAATCTCCGATCTCTTATGATTTGTAATCAATCCACATGCCTTTTCAAAAGAGTCAACAAGGCGAAAAAGGCTGTCAAGAGCCAAGATACATGTGGATGAGGAAAGAATGATTTCATCGGGAAAAAAAGATGATGTATCTGAAGGAAAGCTCTTCCAATCTCAAAGCTTTATGGAGCTTGCTTCTATCATCATTCTACTAGAACAATCCATGAACGCAATTTCCTTTCCACCTCCAAACAAACGTTTGAAGAAATAAGAAAAAGGGACATGTAGCATAAAGGCAAGTTAGAGAGAACTAAATTACAAAGTGTTGGCCTACCATCTCTCGAAAGTTTGAAGCATTTCCATGTATCCGACTTCTTCAAAATTCTTTCCTTAACGGGATGCCATAAGGATGCATTTTTGGGATGACCTCCATGGGGGAGACCAAGATATAAAAGAAGGCAAATATTCTATCTTGCAATGAAGCCTTGAAGTAACTTGATTCAACTTGACATTGTCAATATTTATCCCACTAATTGACGACTTCTTCCTATTGATTCTGAGACCAGAAAATCTCTCATATACTTCCACTGCTTTGATTAAAATGTCCAGCATGTATCATCATATTTGCAAACTAACAATAGCATCCTAACAGTTAAAAGCTTTCTCAATGACCAGCTTCAAAATTCTCTACCTTTCTGCTTTTTGCCCAAAAAAAAGCTATGGGTTGCTTCATATCCATTAGCTGTCATATTCACAACTTATTTGCTCTATCATGTGATATGAACGAGTTTGAATACCAATATTACAGTTCAAACTACTAGGAGTTCAATTATTTGAGAATTTTTACTTCTTGTTTCTCTTCTCACAATAACCACTTTTATATCAATTTTCTTAGTCATTGCTAAGCTATTTTAGGCTGTAGAAACTGAATTGTGCTGTAAATTTTATTTACCGTGAACCTTCATCAAGAATTTGGCCTGGGTCTTGTCTAATGCAATTTTTAGATCGTATTTTGATTAGCAAATTTTCTCAACTAGAAAATGCATTAATTGATAAGGTGATTCTTTTTCAAGGTGTTATGAGAAGTTGGCTCAAGTATTGTGGATAAAGATATAACCGTTGTACTTTTATAAATTGGAAAGGACTTCTTTGAGAGCGAGAGAGCAGTTAGTTTGTGTACACTGTTCATTTCCCCAAGTTTATGTACTAGCGACAGAGCACTTGGTTATGTACTTCATTAATTTTGTCTTATGAAAACGAGTATGTATGAATCTATATCAGATGCTTACTGTATTCATCTCTATCAACTTGTTTATTGTTCTCTGCCATTCACATGGACGGACATCTCATATTAGTTGTATCTCATATGTTGGGGAATGCAAAGCTATTAGTTAGAGGGTTTGGTATTTTCTAATTTCTGTTCGCTTATGTTGCTTGGAAATTATTGCTTATGAATCTGCAGATAGCTCGATCTCAAATTGAGCTAGCAAGTAATGTTCGGAAGAGAATTGCGAGTCCAGTTCCTGGTCCTCTTGCTACTAGCATTGATCTACTGACAGAAATGACCCATGTGACTGATGCTAAGTTATCTTCAGCTCAATCAAACACAATCTCTTCTCAGTCCCCTCTTGTCCAGGCTATGGTTTCTTCTGCTGGTCCTAAAAGCAGTGAAGAGGAAAACAAGAGAGCTGCTGCTGCTGCTGTTGCTGCAAAGTTGGCTGCTTCTACATCTTCAGCACAGATGCTTACCTCTGTTCTTTCATCTCTTGTTGCAGAAGAAGCTGCTTCCATGAATGGTGGCCTAAAATCAGCTGGGTTTGCTTCATTATCCATATTCTCTCCTGAAAAACGACAGAAACTTGAGAAGCCAATGCCGATTTCTGATAGTTCAGATGGAATTGGGGCGTCATTTGTTACACCTATGCAACAACAACAATTGACAAATGTGGCTCTTGCACAATCAGCAAACATACAGCCTGTATCCCAGGCGAACCAGAGTCAAGCTTCATTTGCTCCACCACCTCCGCCAGCTCCACCAGTGAATCAATATGCTCAGTCTGGTGGAATAATGGGGGTATTACCTTATAACTTTGGAGCATATTCTCTACCACCTCCACCTCCTTTACCTCCGCATATTGTGATGGGTTTGAGTAGGCCGACGTCTCAGCCACCTCAGCAACAGCCACAGCCACAGCAGCCTCAGCAGTCGCAGCCAACTTCAGCAGGATTTTACAGGCCACCAGGTATAGGTTTCTACGGGCAAGGTCAGCAGTCGACACCACCACCTGTCCCTAGGCAGTAAGTTCCCAGGTAGAGTTTACTTGGGGCAAATGTTCAATTAAAGGATTAATAGCTTTAAACAGGTTAAATTAGGCATTCACATTTCTACCTGCCATCTGAGAGTTCATTTCAGAATATGTATTATCATGTAAATTAGTAGAACTTTTTTTGGTTCTGTAGAAGTTTTAGTTTATGTCCATCTCCTGCCAACAAGTTAAAAGGGCATGTTGCAGCTGAGGTTCGTCCAATGCTGATGGAAGAATTAAGTGGCTAGATTTAGGCTTTTCCAATGTAATGCTATCGAAAACTGGAAACCAAGGTGAATTCTCGGCTGCCTTGAAATTTTACTATGGCCAGGTAATCTTTTCTCCCATTAGATTGGAAGTTGGGTAGAGTACCTCCTAGCATTATTTAGTTGACGACGTTAGATTTAGCTTTGAAGACACTGTTGCCTCTAAATCTGCATGGATGGATAGAGAGAGTGGCTAAATGGACTTGTTTTGGATAGCCATAATAGGATGATACTGGTCTGTAATATAACTTTTAGTGAGGCCTTGAGAATTTCTAATAGATACAGCACTGCCATGGTTCTTGTAATCTGTTGCTCTGTTTTCTGATTCAGTAGGAATTTTTATTTAAAATAAACTGTTCCTTACTCTTCTTAGCTCATTTCATACTTGATCCCCCTCATTTTATTTGTGTTCGTCATGTCATCAATTTTTTCATGTTAAAAATTATTGTTGTTTTTCTTGTCAAATAGTAGGAGATTCATGTTGACTAACTTCGTCATTGATATGTATTGATGTAACGTAGCAAAGTTTGAAAATCTACTATTGATGATGTATAGTGTGATATTCAAGAAAATAATTAAATCACATTGAATCAATATGATATTTTTGAAATTAATAAACCTAATCATGAACCTCAATGTATGATGACAAGTCTGTGAGGTGAATTCAAAGTTAGACAGTGATGAAAGTTTGGTGGTTGAGTTTTAAGGATTTAAATTAGGGGAATTAGGATTTTTAATTTGAATCACAGATATGGAGTCGAGCTAAGTAAATAGGTCGAGTGATATGAGTCCAAACTCAATCAAGGGAGATCATAAGTCACTTTAGCTAATGGTCTACAAGCAAAGTAAGTAGGTCTATTATCGGCCGACTCTGAATCGAAAAGACCTAACGGAGTAATTTCTTATCTTGAGTACGTGGACTCATCTCATACACAACAGGTACCAGTGGAAGCCATACCAACCAATTGGAGAAGTAAGATGAGCTAGGTCAGAGTAGGTAGGTTTGGTCAAGTATACCGAGGCTACCAAGTAAGTCTTGGTGATTTATAGCTTTCACCCAGAGATAGGGGTGATAGAAACTAGGCTTGACTTATATTTCAACACTCTAAAAATACTTAATGTAATAAGGCTAGACATCATCCAATTACAAGCTTATTAAAACTAGGTTAACTCTATTTTATATTCAAGCAACATTATTTAAATCATTGGATACACAACACGTAACTTTTGGTTAGTCTGAAGCGACAATCTAAAACGACAATTTCCTCTCTCAATATAAAAAAGAGATAAAAAAAAAAAAGAATAATAATAATCTCTCTATTATACACAGATATCATATGATTACCAACTCTCTTACTCTTTTCATCATGATCTCGAGATCGCCATAGCTAATTTCTGTAAAGAAGTAATAGGTTTTACTTTTTACTTGGATCATGTAGAGAAAGATCCCACCTTTTTGGAGAAAACCAGCTACTTGTCTCAACCGTCACACAGTGATCTAAAAAATATTAATAAATTTTCATGAAGTCTTCTTCTCAAAAGTTGCATCACCATAAATCAAACCTCCTTTTCTCCTCTTCTGATCTGACTTTTGTTGGATGTTCAATAAAGAGGCGACTGATTCAGATGTGGGTTGGGTAGATCCAAGAGACCATTTTTAGCTTTTCATCTCAGGCCATTTTCTAAGCTATATTTAAGCTCTTCACATGTTCATGGCCGCTCTCTGATCTCTCTTTAAACCAAACCTTCATTATTGCATTCAAGCCATAGCTATAGCCAGACCCAACTCAAAGAATCGAGTCAAAAACAGAGAGAAGGCCATGGGAAGGCCTCCTTGCTGTGAGAAAGTGGGTATCAAGAAGGGTCCATGGACGCCCGAAGAAGATATCATTCTGGTCTCATATATTCAAGAACATGGCCCTGGCAATTGGAGATCAGTTCCTACTAATACAGGTACCAACAAAACAGAGCTTCCTCCCTCTTCACTTTTAATTCCCTTTTTTCAATAATCTTTTGTGCCCATTTTAGGATTGTTGAGATGCAGCAAAAGTTGTAGGCTTAGATGGACCAATTACCTCAGACCTGGAATTAAGAGAGGAAATTTCACTCCTCATGAAGAGGGCATGATCATTCATCTTCAAGCTTTATTGGGTAACAAGTAAGTAATGTTCATAATGTTCATAATATTTTCTATCAAATTCTGTTCTGCAATATCATGTTTTGATATGGGTTTTGGATAATATTTTGATATGCGTTTAATCAAGAAGTGGGTTGAGCAAAAAACAGAGTAAGAACTAGAAATTTTGCTGTGTTTGTGAAAATTTATTGCTCTGTTCTTGTTTTTATCTCTCTGATTTGTGATTTTGATTCACAGGTGGGCGGCCATAGCTTCGTATCTTCCTCAGAGAACGGATAACGACATCAAGAATTATTGGAACACCCACTTGAAAAAGAAGCTTAAGAAGTTGCAGTCCGCCGCCGTGGACCTGCCGGAGCCATCGGAGTCCGGCAGTTGTCAGTTTCAGACCAAGAGCTTTAATGATAAACTTGCGGCCGGAAACAAAGCTTCCACGTACGCGTCAAGTGCCGAGAACATTTCGCGTCTTCTTCAAGGTTGGATGAGATCTTCACCGGAAGAATCTCGCCCGAAAATTGGCGGCGAGAATTCTACCGCCACCGCGAGGCAGCAGCTGAAAGTGGAGGCGGACGGCGGCGAGTTGGTTTCTGGTGAAGAATTTGATTCGATGTTGTCGTTTGAGAATTTGAAGAATGTGAATTCCTGGGGGAAATCCACGACAAGTTGTAAGGATGAAGAGGAAAATGTTGGAGAGAAGTTAAGATCTGAGACAGCCGCTTCCACAGCGGTGGCTGCAGCTCCGCCGCCGCCGCTTTCCTTTCTTGAAAAGTGGCTGTTTGAAGAAGGCGCCGCCGGGCAAGTGGAGGAGATGATGGAGTTGTCGCCGGTGTTCTAAGGAATTAAAATAAATAAATAAAATAAAAAACAAAAAAGCTGTAATTTTTATTTTTGTTTGTTTAAAGTTGTAATAATCCAAAAAAAAAAACAATTATTTGAGAATGAACAATAATCGCTCCTTCAGCTCTACTTTTTGTCTTTTTATTTATTTGTAGAATATTATAAATCATTTATTAATATTATAAGAACTATCCCAATTTCTTTTCAATTCCATACTTTAGATATTTTTAAAAATTATTTAAAATAAAAGAAATAAATGCAATTATCACTCTAATATGCTTAAAAAAAATGAGATTTTATCATTTTTATTTTAAGTTAAATTTAATAAATTTAGACATTTTCAACTTTGTCGGTTGAGTTTTTCTTTTTTTTTTTCTTTCTAATATATTAATTAATTCTATTTTTTTTCAAAAAAAATAAAAATAAATAAAAAAGAAAACAAAAAAGAAGAGACATTTTTATTTATGTGTATAAATGCATATTTATGTGCAAATTTATTATTAAAATGGATGAAATGGAGGGTGGTTTTCACAATGAATGAATTGTTTTTTGAGAAATTAATATAATGAATAGGTTAACATCATATCATTAATTGTTCACAACTAAAAATGAGGTGTAACATAAATGAACTTACATGGCTAATGAAAACTATCAACATGGTCCATACTTTGCCTTTATTCACGTCTTCCGTCCTATCTTCTCTCGTGCCCTTCAATGTCACAAATTACTCCATTAGTCAATTACGCCTTTTTTATGCATTAAATTGAGCTCTATGGATCGATAGATAACTTATGATGTCTAAAAAAGTTATCTGTTGTAAACATTTGGAATACTGAGATACCTAATTTGTATTGGCACGAGATAAAATAATGTATAAATTACTTAAAAGAGAGAAACATCGAGAGCATGAGTTGTATCAATTATTGATTTTGTACAAACATATGGAATTAATTGTACCTATGTTGTACCCTATACTCCAACTATTGCAAAATAAATTAACCTAATATGTGTACTATGCGTTATTATGGTTTCCATATGAACTATTATTGTTCTAATTATGAATTACACGTTTTTGGAGAATCACTCTGAGAAGAACCTAATTCATCTTCAACCTCGTATGAAAAGGGATATTATCCATAGCTAAGACCTAACATCATGGATATGTGTAGAACTTGCACTAAATTTCTATGAACTAATTTTGTAGACGCATTTTAAAACCGTGAAGCTGACGGCGATACACAACGGCCCAAAGCAAGCAATATCTACTAACAATGAGTTTGGGTTGTTACAAATGACATTAAAGCGAGACACGGGGTGGTGTGCTAGCGAAGACGCTAGCCCCCCAAGGAAGGTGGATTTTGAAATCCCATGTCGGTTGGAGAGAAGAACGAAGAATTTCTTATGATGGTATAGAAACCTCTCCCTAATAGACATGTTTTAAAACCGTGAGGCTGACGGCAATACATAATGGACCAAAGCAGGCAATATCTACTTTATGATTCTTCTTTGCCTTGAAAAATTGTCCCGGTAAAACAGAAAAAAAGAAAGAAGTTTCAGCAATACTGCCAGATCTCACATTGGTTGGAGAAAAGAACAAAGCATTCCTTATAAGGATGTGGAAACCCCTCCCTAGCATACGCTTTTTAAAAACGTGAGGGGAAACCGGAAAGGGAAAGCCCAAAGAGGATAATATCTGCTAGTAGTGAGTTTGGGCTATTACAAATGATATTAGAATCAGACACCAGGCGATGTGCCAGCGAGCAGGCTGAGTCCTAAAAGGGGTGAACACGAGGCGGTGTGCCAGCAAAAACGCTAGGTCCCAAAAGGGGGTGGATTGGAGGGTAACACATCGATTAGAGAAAGAAACGAGTGTCAGCGCAGACGTTGGTCCCCGAAATGGGGTGGATTGTGAGATCCCATTGTTGGATCGGTATGGCAACCCTAGAGGGGGGGTGAATAGGGTTTTAACGATAAAAGTGTTTAAACTTGATTAATTTTTCTAATGATAAAACTTTTTACAAATAAGTAGAAGATGATAATTACTAAAACAAAATAATTCAAGTCAAAACAATAATCAAGTAGAACATGCAATAAACATAATAATAATCTTGAAATTAAATAGGAAAGAGTTAGAGAAAATGACACCGTAGTTTTATAGTGGTTCGGTCAAACTCGACCTACTCCACTCCCCAAGCGCCTCTTGGGAATTTGAATAAAGAACTTTTCCGACTCTTTCCACGGATCAGAGCCAAACCGGTACACCGCTCTTTTTACGAGTTCAAGAGCAAACTCAATCCTTTCAACGACGCAGGATCAAACCGATACAAGTATTTGAGTTTGATAATAACACACCACAACTCTCTCAAAGAGTAGATTTACAATTTGGGATACTGACAACTATTTCCTCACAATATAATAATAATCCCTCTCAAGAATAAGATGAAAAGAAATAAACTTGTAAGCTTGGAGAGAGCAATAAACAATGGAGACTTTGAACAAATGAGGATTGAAGAATGTATGTAAGTTGTATCTTTTAAAAATGTGGGGAAGATGAGTTTATATAGAGGAGAAAAGTGGCAAAATGTAGGATTGAATATTGACCATTGGATTGTGTTAGGAATAATGGAAGGTGGAGATTAAAAGTAATTAAGTAAGAAAATTTTCTAAATTCATTTATTTCAAAATTTTAATATAATAGTAATATAATATAATAATAATAAAAAGTTATGTGAGTAACGGTAAAATGTAATTCAAAATTTATTATAAATATAATAATATAATAATAATAAAAATGATGTGAGTAACTACCAAAATTTTAAAATATAATAATATAATAATATAATATAGTAATAATAAAATTCGATGTGAGTAACGGTTATATTCAAATTTATATTTGTAAAAATAATTTTATTTAGAAATGTAATAATAAGAAAAACTCCACCATGTGTTACTCTTCCAATATTATAAATGTCATACTTTGATATATTTTGATTTGTCCATCATTTTGATTTTGTTGCCACATCATCACGTCGGGTATGTTGTCTCGACTCTAATTTCTTCGTTTTAGCTCTGATTTGAGTAATTGAAAAGTTGTTGTAATCGTTATTCCCGACCTTATACTGTGGACAGTTCAAAAAACTGAAAATAGTTAATAATTAAAAGTAGGTTTGTTATCATCAAAACATCAATAATTAATTCATTGAAATTAATTAATGTGAGATCAAGGGCCAATAAGCCAACAATCTCCCCCTTTTTGATGATGACAAATCATTTAAAGAAAAATTCATAAAAACCAATAATACAACATCCATGTAATAATATCACTACATACTAATATATTATCATAAATTTCACTCAAGAGCATATTCTCCCTTATATTAATGCCTCAAGAAATTATGAAACACCAAGTAAATGATTCATAAATTATAAAATAACAAATTTAGAACATATTTTTCTTAATTTTCTCCCCCTTTGTAATCATCAAAATGAACAATTGAAAGAGAATGCATTTAATAATGACATAATGGCTCCCCCTAAAAACATGCATTCAAAAATTATAAAATTCAAGATATATCACAACGAATAATACCAAGCTCAAGCCTATTTTTGCAAAAAATTTCTTCATTCAATGGCTTGGTGAAAATATCGGCCAGTTGATTATTAGAGTTTACAAAATCAAGAATAATATGTCCATTTTGCACATGCTCTCTAATAAAATGATGTCTAATGTCAATATGTTTAGTTCTAGAATGATGAATAGGATTTTTAGTTAAATTAATAGCACTTGTATTATCACAAAATATAGGCACACTATGAAACTTTAATCCAAAATCACAAAGAGTTTGTTTCATCCAAAGAATTTGAGCACAGCAACTAGCAACCGCAATATATTCCGCTTCGGTAGTAGATAAGGCAACCGAATTTTGCTTTTTACTAAACCAAGAAACTAAGGAACTACCAAGAAATTGACAAGTTCCACTAGTACTTTTACGATCAAGTAAGCTTCCGGCAAAATCTGCATCAGAATATCCTACCAATTTAAATTCAACATTTCTAGGATACCACAATCCTAGATCAATAGTTCCAAGCAAATATTTAAATATTCTCTTAACGGCATGTAAATGAGATTCCTTAGGACAAGATTGAAATCTAGCACAAAGACATACACTAAACATAATATCGGGTCTACTAGCGGTCAAGTAAAGTAAAGATCCAATCATACCTCGATAAGCTTTAATATCCACACTTTTACCTTTTTCATCCTTGTCAAGCTTAGTGGATGTGCTCATGGGAGTTCTTGCAATCTTACCTCCATTGAACTTGAATCTTTTGAGCAAATCTTTAGTGTATTTCTCTTGATTGATGAAGATACCATTCTTGAGTTGTTTGATTTGAAGTCCAAGAAAGAAACTGAGTTCTCCCATCATACTCATCTCAAACTCACTATGCATACATTTAGAAAATTCTTCACATAAAGAAGGATTAGTAGAACCAAATATGATATCATCCACATATATTTGCACTAATAGCATATCGTTTTCTTTAATCTTAATAAAGAGTGTAGTGTCGAGTTTGCCCATTTTAAAATCATTCCCAATAAGAAAATTACTAAGTCTATCATACCAAGCTCTTGGAGCTTGTTTTAAGCCATAAAGAGCCTTTTTCAACTTATAGACATGATGAGGAAATTCTACATTTTCAAATCCGGGAGGTTGTTCTACATAAACTTCCTCCATAATATAACCATTCAAAAATGCACTTTTCACATCCATTTGATATAATACAAAATTTTTGTAAGAAGCAAAAGCAAGTAACATTCTAATAGCTTCTAATCTAGCAACGGGTGCAAAAGTTTCTTCATAATCTATGCCTTCCTCTTGACAATAACCTTGAGCTACAAGCCTAGCTTTATTTCTAATGATATTCCCATTTTCATCCATTTTATTTCTAAAAACCCATTTGGTTCCAATAATAGAAGTATTAGATGGCCTATGGACTAATTCCCAAACTTTGTTCCTTTCAAATTGATTTAGCTCTTCTTGCATGGCTAAAATCCAAAACTCATCATTTTCGGCATCCTTAAGACTTTTTGGTTCAATTTGAGAAACAAAAGCAAGATTATTAAATAAATTAATAGAAGAGCGAGTTTTCACACCTTGTTCGAGATCACCAAGAATCAAGTCCTTGGGATGAGACAAGGCATACCTCCATTCTTTTGGCATTGATGAAGAACCTTCTTCCTTTAAGCTCATCTCTTCTTTACTCGTAACAATTTCTTTGCCGTTGTCACTAACGAGTAAATCTCCAAAATTTCTTTCTAAATCATCACTACAAATAGACTCATTAGAAATATTATTGCAAGATTCATCAAATACCACATGCATAGATTCTTCAATAACTAAAGTTCTCTTATTGAAAATTCTATAAGCTTTACTAGTAGATGAATAGCCAAGAAAAATACCAATATCCGTTTTTGAATCAAACTTTCCAAGCTTTTCTTTGTTGTTCAAAATAAAACATTTACAACCAAAAACTTTGAAATACCCAACATTTGGAATTTTGTTATGCCAGAGTTCATAAGGAGTTTTATTTAATGAAGGTCTAATTAAAACTCTATTTAAAATATAACAAGCGGTATTAACGGCTTCCGCCCAAAAATATTTAGGTAAATCATACTCATTTAACATTGATCTAGCAAATTCTTGTAAAGTACGATTTTTCCTTTCAACCACACCGTTTTGTTGAGGAGTCCTTGGAGAGGAGAAGTCATGAGAAAAACCATTATCTTCACAAAATTTTTCAAAGGCAACACTGTTAAATTCTCCCCCATGGTCACTCCTAATTTTAGTAATTAAAAACCCTTTTTCATTTTGAACTCTTTTTACAAAACTAGCAAATCTTTTCAAAACATCATTCTTATGTTTTATCATCAAAACCCAAGTAAATCTTGAAAAATCATCCACTATCACAAAAGCATAATAATTTCCTCCATAACTAGCTATTTTAGAAGGGCCAAATAAGTCTATATGGAGTAGTTGAAGAGGTCTAGTAGTAGAAATCATATTTTTAGATTTGAAAGAAGACTTAGTTTGCTTACCCATTTGACAAGCGTCACAAATTTTATCTTTTTCAAATTTAAGTTGAGGGAGACCTCTCACTAATGAATTTTTTGAAATATTTGAAATCAAGTACATACTAGCATGTCCTAGTCTTCTATGCCATAGCCAAGAGTTATCAAGCAAAACCGAAAGACATTTATCATTTGTAGGACAATCATTCAAATCAATAGTATACACATTATCGTCTCTATTTCCTACAAACAAAACTTTTCTATCACTAGCATTTTCAATTATGCAATTATTCTTATCAAATACAACTCTAAAACCTTTATCACATAATTGACTAATGCTAAGTAAGTCATGCTTTAAACCATCAACTAACAATACATTTTTAATGAGAGTACAAGAGTCATTACCTATAGTACCCTTACCAATTATTTTACCCTTCTTGTTATCACCAAAGGTTACTAAGCCACCATCCTTCTTGGAAAGATTGACAAACTTGGATGGATTACCCGTCATGTGTCTTGAGCAACCACTATCCAAGTACCACTTATTTTTCTTGGAGGCTTTCAAACAAACCTAAAAACAAAGATATTCAAAATTGACCTTTTGGTACCCATACTTGTTTGGGTCCTAGAAAGTTAGTATTCACAAATTTAGGAATCCATTTCATATTTGCATTCATATTAAAGACATTGTATTTAGATAAGTAACAAGAATAATCTTTATGTCCAAACTTACCACACGAGAAACAAACGACATTATGCAAGAATTTATTTCTTGGACTAAATTTGTGTATTCTATTTTTATTCGAAAAATTATTTTCTAAAACATTGTTAAACTTTGTATTTTGAGAAACTTTTCTTCCTAAATGAATATTTTGAGAATTTTTCAATTTAAAGCACTTAGGTCTAATATGACCTTCAACACCACAATAATGACATATAGGCACAAATCTAGATTTATCATACTTAGATACAAATTTACATGTGTTAGATTTAGGCAAGATAGGGGATGCTTTAACAAAGATTGTTTTAGAACTTGAAGGTGTAGAACATTCATCAATATAGCCTAATCCTCTTTTATCACCATATGACTTACCTCCTTCAAGTATTTTATCTAATTTTTGAGCACCTATTGTTAACATTTTAATAGATTCCTTAGCCCTACCAAGTTCTTGCAAATTATTTGATTCATTCTCTTTGAGCAATTTAATTAATTTATCTTTTTCACCACAATCATGCTCAAGAGTCTTGACTTTATCAATTAATGCATTTTTCTCATCACAATCAAATACATGCTTTTCACAAGGTACATCAATTTTAACAATATTATGATCCTTCTCCTTCAAGCAAGAAATTTCATTTAGCAAAGACTTATTTTCAATAATTGAAGTCTTATATTTCTTTTTAAGCACAACATACTTTGAACTAAGTTTTTCTAAATCAATTGTCATCTCATCAACAAGTTTAAATAATTCATGATAAGAAAGAGATTCAAGAGTTACCTCATCTTCTTGTTCATCTTCTTGTTCATCCTCTTTGTCACTATGAGCCATGAAGCAAAAATTTGCAACTTCTTCATCACTTCCACTTGCACTTTCATCACTATCATCCCAAGTAGCCTTCATTGCTTTCTTCTTGGATTTCTTAGATGATTTGAGGAGAGGACAATCCGTTCTTATATGACCCGGCTTTTTACATTCATAACATATTACCTCATCGTTTTTGCTCTTTTCACCTTTTGACTCTTTTTGATTTGTGAAATGTTTTTTTAATTGTTTCTTCCTTTTAATAAAATTTTTATACTTACGTGTGAAGTAGGCGACATCATCTTCATCAAGGACGTCCTCATCTTCAGAGTCAACTTTGATGGATTTTAGGGCTATACTTTTCTTCTTTTTGGATTCTTCTTCCATGTGCCCGTTCATGGTAATCTCATGTGTCATGAGAGAACCAATGAGTTCATCCAAAGGAAGCTTTGTGAGATCCTTTGCTTCTTGAATCGCCGTCACTTTTGCCTCCCAACTTTTAGGCAGAGACCTAAGAATTTTTCTTACATTTTCGGAGGTAGAATATACTTTTCCAAGATTTTTCAAAGCATTTAAAATATTAGTAAATCTAGTAAACATATCACCAATAGGTTCATTTTCCTCCATTTTAAATAGTTCATAATTATGAACTAACATGCTAATTTTTGTTTCTTTAACTTGATTGGTTCCCTCATGAGTTACTTCAAGAGTTTTCCAAATTTCATATGCCGAAGAACACATACATACTCTATTAAATTCATCATTACTTAAGGCACAATACAGACAATTGATAGCACTAGCATTCAAAGAACATTTTTTCATATCATGCTCATCAAATTCATTTTCTAATTTAGGCACCTCAATATTATTAACAATTTTTATTGGAATGTAAGGACCATTACTAACATTTAACCACAATTGATAATCAACGGATTGCAAATAAATTTTCATCCTAGCTTTCCAACATGTATAATTTGTTCCATCAAAATAAGGTGGCCTAGAAGTTGATTGTCCTTCACTAAAACCATTTTTAACACGTAGGTTTGCCATAAGCTCGAACAATAAAGTTTAGATAAAAAATCTATAGGAGCAACCTGCTCTGATACCAATTGTTGGATCGGTATGGCAACCCTAGAGGGGGGGTGAATAGGGTTTTAACGATAAAAGTGTTTAAACTTGATTAATTTTTCTAATGATAAAACTTTTTACAAATAAGTAGAAGATGATAATTACTAAAACAAAATAATTCAAGTCAAAACAATAATCAAGTAGAACATGCAATAAACATAATAATAATCTTGAAATTAAATAGGAAAGAGTTAGAGAAAATGACACCGTAGTTTTATAGTGGTTCGGTCAAACTCGACCTACTCCACTCCCCAAGCGCCTCTTGGGAATTTGAATAAAGAACTTTTCCGACTCTTTCCACGGATCAGAGCCAAACCGGTACACCGCTCTTTTTACGAGTTCAAGAGCAAACTCAATCCTTTCAACGACGCAGGATCAAACCGATACAAGTATTTGAGTTTGATAATAACACACCACAACTCTCTCAAAGAGTAGATTTACAATTTGGGATACTGACAACTATTTCCTCACAATATAATAATAATCCCTCTCAAGAATAAGATGAAAAGAAATAAACTTGTAAGCTTGGAGAGAGCAATAAACAATGGAGACTTTGAACAAATGAGGATTGAAGAATGTATGTAAGTTGTATCTTTTAAAAATGTGGGGAAGATGAGTTTATATAGAGGAGAAAAGTGGCAAAATGTAGGATTGAATATTGACCATTGGATTGTGTTAGGAATAATGGAAGGTGGAGATTAAAAGTAATTAAGTAAGAAAATTTTCTAAATTCATTTATTTCAAAATTTTAATATAATAGTAATATAATATAATAATAATAAAAAGTTATGTGAGTAACGGTAAAATGTAATTCAAAATTTATTATAAATATAATAATATAATAATAATAAAAATGATGTGAGTAACTACCAAAATTTTAAAATATAATAATATAATAATATAATATAGTAATAATAAAATTCGATGTGAGTAACGGTTATATTCAAATTTATATTTGTAAAAATAATTTTATTTAGAAATGTAATAATAAGAAAAACTCCACCATGTGTTACTCTTCCAATATTATAAATGTCATACTTTGATATATTTTGATTTGTCCATCATTTTGATTTTGTTGCCACATCATCACGTCGGGTATGTTGTCTCGACTCTAATTTCTTCGTTTTAGCTCTGATTTGAGTAATTGAAAAGTTGTTGTAATCGTTATTCCCGACCTTATACTGTGGACAGTTCAAAAAACTGAAAATAGTTAATAATTAAAAGTAGGTTTGTTATCATCAAAACATCAATAATTAATTCATTGAAATTAATTAATGTGAGATCAAGGGCCAATAAGCCAACACCCATATCGGTTGGGGAGGAGAATGAAGCATTCTTTACAAGGGTATGGAAACCTCTACCTAGCAGACGCGCGTTATTCCATCAAGAAGTTAACAATTACAACAAACGCAAGAAATTATTCCCATTTTATTGGCATCAATTGTAATGCGAAATCACAGCCATGTTTGAAAAGTTACACATAATAGTTCACATCTTTGATGCTCACTCGTACAACTAAATTTTTAGAATGAAAGTTGAAGTCCTCATCTTTAAATCACGAAATATTGAAGAGTCACCATGAACTAGAATTGGAACTGCATTTCAGGTGTATATCCAAGAGCATCAAGGTGGGCAGCCATGGCCTTGTTCATCGGCGGTGGACCACACCGCAAAATCTAAACACATTGGTTCGAGAAAAAAGTTAGAAGCTATCGTAGATGTCGTGCAATGAAGAAAGGTTCGAAGTTCAAATCCTATCATGGTCCCTAAGTTATCTAATCTTATCAAATTTCGAATGCTATATCACATAAACTTTACATAAATAACTTATCAAAAGTAACTATAATGACTAAAACGGTTTTTAAGAGGTTTAGGAACACATTTCGAAGGAACTAAAACAATAAACATGAAAGTTTAGAGACCAAAATAAGATTTAAACCTAGTACCTGAATGTAAGAGGCCGGTGCAGGGCAATGCGCTCGAATCATTTCTTTCGACACAAAGCCGACGCCGCCATCCCAAACTTTAGGAGGCTATTTCAATGTCCAAAGAACATGAGTAGTAACATTAAACATTATACAAATACTCTAAAGTCGTTATTTAATATATTCTCAGTATCCTCGTACCATTGTATTAGATTAATACTAAGTTTATAAACTTTTAACTGACCTGGTTTAACACATAGTAGATCTTGAAGCGATCAGGGTATCTCTTGGCAAGAAGATCCAATTCCTCCTGCAAATACAAGTGATTATTGTATTGTTATGTATTTCTAATGGGAAGAAAGTAAGAAGTTGAAGAAAAAAACAAAGAAAATAATTACCTTCAAAAGAATATCTTCAAGTGTAACATTGGCATAAATAAGGTGAATCTTTGTCTTGTCGTTCGGGTTTTCTAATATAGACCGAGCAACCTAGAACAGAAGTAAAAATGAGAGAGTTTCGTCTTGTTTTAAAACATGACAAGAGACAATGAAACAACAAAATAGGGCCAAGATTCCAAGAATAATGGAAAATGTGTTGTTGAAGAAAAGTTTGCTTCATTACTTGATACATGGGTGTAATGCCAGAGCCTCCAGCGAGCATCCCAAATGCTCTAACTTTACCAGGTTGATACTTGAAACTTCCCTGCAATAATTGATGGAGTACATAAATTTCTAAAATAGGCAGCATTCAAAGCAACTCAATTCTATAAGGACATAGATCCTACGTGGGGGATTGGTATGTTATTAATAAGGGCATAGTTGTTATTAGTTAGAGGTGTCTTGGTTAAAGAAATAGAAGTTTTAGGGAGCTTAGTTTTGTGGTAGATCATTTTAGTGGGACTTGGGAGAGAGATGCTCCTCTCGAAAGGTTAGTCATTTTGCAATTTGTCTTTGACATTTACTATCGTGTGTTTTTATGTGTTTGTGTATCTAATCTCACATTGGTTGGGGAGAAGAACGAAGCATTCTGTATGAGGGTGTGGAAACTTCTCCCTAGTCGACGCGATATAAAAACCTTGAGGGGAAGTCCGAAAGAGAAAGTCTAAAGAGGACATAGTGATGGGCTTGGACCGTTACAAATGGTATCTGAGCTAGACACTGGGTGACATGCCATGGAGAAGGCTGAGCTCGGAAGGGGGTGGATTTGGGGGTCCCACATTGATTGGAGAAAGAAACGAGTGCCAGTAAGGATGCTGGCTCTGAAGGAGAGTGGATTGTGAGATCCCATATCGGTTGGGGAGGAGAACGAAGCATTCTTTATAAGGGTGTGGAAACCTCTCCCTAGCCGACACGATTTAAAAACCTTGAGGGGAAGCCCGAAAGAGAAAGCCCAAAGTGGACAATATCTGCTAGCGGTGGACTTGGGCCGTTACAAATGGTATCAAAGCCAGACACCGGGCAATGTGCCAGCGAGGAGGCTAAGCCCCGAAGGGGGGTGGACACAAGGCGGTGTGTCAGCAAGAACGTTAATTGTGAGATCCCACATCGGTTGGGGAGGGGAATGAAGCATTCTTTATGAGGGTGTGAAAACCTCTTCATAACAGACGCGTTTCAAAAACCTTGAGGGGAAGCTCGAAAGGGAAAGCCCAAAAGGGGAATGAAACATTCTTTATGAGGGTGTGAAAACCTTTTCATAACAGACGCGTTTCAAAAACCTTGAGGGGAAGCTCGAAAGGGAAAGCCCAAAGAGGACAATATGTACAATAATGTTGTATATCTCCTTCACCATGAACAACACAATATCTCAACAGAAGAAACATAATACAAAAAGTAATCAACACCGAGAGGACAAAACATCATTTAGATTAACAGATCACAATCACTATCGAGTTCAATCCAAATCAAGGGAAATTCAGTCACTCAAACAAAAGCTTCTTACAGAATCAAACAATAACACATTCCAAAACTGTTGTCAAAGTTTGTATGTAAGGAAGACATACCTTTGGTCCCTTCACAGCAAGAAAGTCCCCCATACGCATTTCTCGAAAATGATGCGACATCCTTCCTTGGGGATACATCTAAATCACACACACAATCATATAAGAATCAGAAGTGGAATAATGATAATCAATGTGGCATCATTAACCTGTAGCAGATTTATATATGTACCTTTATGACTAGCTCAAAATATCCAACATCAGAGTCCAAGGTAACTGGGGTGTAAGATTTAATAACCTCTTCACCTTGGCTATCCTTTCCCCTGCACATATGATTTTAAACAGAGGGAAAATGAACCAAATATTAGGTGTGTTAACTGCTGAGTATCATAGCTGCATCGCTATAATGGCTGGGAAAACAAATATATTGGATAAAATGAAACCTGCAACTTAGATGCTGTCCAATAGGAAGACCAAGAATTGAATCGGTCTTGGGAAGTATAAAAATGAACTTTGCCACATTATGGCTCAGCTTCGTGCGCTTAACAAGTTTAAACTCCTTAAAGTTATCAGGATCCAAGCAGGCTGTAGTCACAAACCACATGCCACATATGAACCAATCAATTTTATTAAGATATCAAGAAATTGTGATGATATCAAGAAAAGATGGTTCAAGAACATTAGCTGCTAATTAGATAACATTATAGGTGTTAATCCTCTCATAAGAGTCAGGGCAAGAAAAGAGCATTATCTTTTTTAAAATGCATATTTCCCATAACATCTACCATTTCACATTGACCAAGAGCTCAACAAAGATGAAGATAATTTTCATGGCCATTAGAATTTTGATCAATTAGCTAGTTTGAAATTTAAACACGTCCAAAGGCCTAGCTAAGCACTTGACCTTTTTCTGCAAATGCTACCACTTCTATGCTAAATTTGTGAGTGGTTGGAGAGGGGAATGAATCATTCTTTATAGGGGTGTGGAAACCTCTCCCTAGCATATGCGTTTTAAAAACCGTGAGGTTAACGGCAATACATAACGGGCTAAAGTGGATGATATCTACTAACGGTGGGCTTGGGCTGTTACAAATGATAGAGCTAGACACCGGGCGGTGTGCCAGCGAGGATGTTGGGCCCCCAAGGATTGTGAGATACTGCATCGGTTGAAGAGGGGAACAAAGCATTCCTTATAAGGGTGTGGAAACCTCTCCCTAGCAAGCGCGTTTAAAAACCGTGCGGCTGATGGCAATATGTAATGGGCCAAAGTGGACGATATCTACTAGCGGTGAGCTTGGGCTGTTACAAATGGTAGAGCTAGACACCGGGTGGTGTGCCAGCAAGGACATTTGGCCCCAAAGGATTGTGAGATCCCGCATCGGTTGAAGAGGGAAACAAAGCATTCCTTACAAGGGTGTGGAAACCTCTTCTTAGCAAACACATTTTAAAAACCATGAGACTAATGGCAATACGTAATGGGCAAAAGCGGACAATATCTACTAGTGGTGAGCTTGGGTTGTTACAAATGGTAAAGACACTGAGCGGTGTGCAGAAAGGGCATTTGGCCCCCAAGGATTGTGAGATCCTGCCTCGGTTTGAGAAGGGAACGAAACATTTCTTATAAGGGTGTGGAAACCTCTCCCTAATAGACACGTTTTAAAAACCGTGAGGCTGACGGTGATACTTAACGGGCTAAAGTAGACAATATCTACCGGAGGTGGTAATCAAAACATGTAGCTATCAATATTAATCAAGGAGGAGATAATTCCTCCCTTATACCAATGTAAAATCATCATAAGAAGTAAAAGGTTAAGCTAATGGATCAGTATAAATTCAATCTTAATAAATACTTCAACACAGTTCAAAAACATCACAACCCACGAATCAAAACATCAGAGCATCACAAATTCGAACTGGATAGAGAATTTAAAACACCCAATAAACCAAACCAGTAAATAAAGACCCATAAGGCTTTCATTTCAAAGAATCAAATCAGAAGGTGGAGTAAAACCTCTGGATGCTGGTTTTCTGGAGGAGACAAGGAAAAAGGCACCAGCAACAATGGCAACCAGGGCGGCGGCTAAGCCAGTGAGAACCTGAGCATCGAGAGCCTGTAAGATCTCCATCAGAAATTGGGAGACTTGGAAGAATGAGGGGTAGGTAAGAAGGAAGAAAAATGGTGGGTTTAAGGAGTTGGATTTGAGTCCTGGTCAAGTAAATGATGATGGAGATCCAGAAAATGTCAAAGGAATGGGACGAATTAAAATATTCGTTACTTGCCGTTGGTTGCCTGGTCGTGGAGGGAAGTGTTCTTTATTTCCTTTAAATATTACTTAGTTCTTCTATTTCATACCCCCACATACTAACGCTAAATTTAAATATATTGTTGAAATGAAATAAGTTTCCCAATATAATAACTAAAATGTTCTTTTTTATATATATATTTATAAAAAATATCAAAATAAATTATTAGTTCATGGAAGACGATCTATCTGTCATGTTCAATCATTAATCAATCTAAAAGTCTAAGTTAACGGATTATGATAAATTTGTCACAATTTTTTTTTTTTATAATGTTTTCTTAAATGTGCTATTGCAGTTTCTTCTGTTTGAGGGAGTTCAAAATTTGGTCCGTTTTATTTTTGTGTTCACGAAAAAAAAAAAACAAAAAAAGATATCATTATATTAATGGTATAATTTGGTTGCTTTCTTGCTCAATGGAAATTAACATAGGTCACCTATTGAGTATACGTATATCATCATTTAGTAATTAAATAAGGTTTCACTTATACTATCTTTGCTTCGATGCTTAGTATGGAATATCATCATGAGTACACGCTTAGGTTTCTAGACACCTTTTAAATAAAAGATTAGTTATCAACGATTATCTTATGTGTTTGAGGATCTAAAGTTTACGGATATTTCATTTACTTGTTTAAGATTGTTATTAAACTTATATATTGATAAAATTTATTCAAGATTAAAAATAATATTTAACTTTTTAATGGATGATTTTAATTATATTTATGTTATTGTCATTAAACGTTAAATAAAAGAAATATCTTATATTGAATTTTGTTGAAATTTGAATTAATTATATTTTCCATTGATTTAATAGTTATTGAGATGAATAAAAAAGGAATGGGTTGATGCAAACAGCTTGAGAGTGCGGTGGCGTTTCATATGACCAACTATTTTTTTTTTTATCAAATTTAATAAGGCAATAAACAAGTGGTCTATTTTAATCATAATATTATTATTTTTTAAATAATAATAATGAAGAAATATTCATGTGACTTGTGAGTTTATAAATTATTCCTTCATGAGGCACATGCCATTAAACAAGATGGAGAAGAAAAAGGGTTAACTTACCAATCACATGGATGTTGAATCTATTTTTAAAATATACCAGTTTAAATGGGATTTTGACTTGAAAAATTATAAGTTAAAAATTATAAATAGAGCAACTGATAACATAGTTCAACTAGTTAATGCATATATTCTCGAACAAAGAATTAAAACATTCCTAACCAAAGAATTAGAGATTCAACTTCTTTCCAATCTTACATGTTAAAGTAGAAAAAGGGAAAATACACATTTATGTTGTATTATATGATGAATGTGATGTTAGCATGTAGAATTGTTATGTACATTGAAAAGTCAATCATGAGTTTTCATGCATGCTATGGATGACTGCTATCCTGAAAAAATGATTTCAGTAATTACTCATTTAGTATCATGATCATGAGATGTTATGACAGGTAAGGCTCATTACCTGTCTCAGTTCTACTGATTGGATGCCACTTCTCATTAATTGGTGGTAAAATCTCCAAATACTACCGCGAAAGGTTAATCGTCTACTACTCCATCCAGCACTTGCAGGATGCTTGAATTAAACATTAAAAGATTTTTCATAATCAGCATTTTATGTGATGAATAATCAGGCAGTCTAGCATATGTTAGGAACCTAAAATAGAAGCATATACCAGTGTGTAAAAGAATCTGTTTCTGTATAAATGAACTGAATGCAACAGACGAAAAGAAAGCAAACCGCAGCTAAGAAAAGAAAAGTCGATGCCTTCCCATAAATTCTACAAATGCACGTATAATTATCATTGTTGAGAGAAGCCAATTTTGCTGGTTGTTAACCTGGATTAAGATTCGACTTCATCATCTGACAGCAAGAATTCCTGTATTTTCTCCCTGCAATTAAGAACAGAAATATTCAGCTTGAATATTTTGAAAGTAATACTTAATGAGCTCAACATAGTGATGTCTGAAGGAGACTGCATGCTACAACGCACTTTAAGCATACAACTACATGAAACAACAACAATATTTCAGTAATTTCATCAAGTCCATCTAAAATGACTTAATACAGACATTTTAAGAAACATACAAAAACAGGCTGGAAGTTGTTTAATTTATCTTATTCTACTTTTAACTTTTTTTGATATGCCCAGGTTCAGTATCCAAGGGAAAAAGCCTTGTGGGAAGATGATAACAACAGATATTAAGAATAAAAAATTCAGTTATCATAAACTTGCACTATCCTTTTTCCTTCATAGTACCAACAGTAATACAAGACTTAACCTCACCTTAGCGAATTGGAATTGCTAGGGCTGCCATGCATTGCTCGAGCAACCATAGAGGGTGGCAAGAGTGAAAGAAGAAGTTCTTGCGATATGGAATCCTTGGGAAGAATCTGAAATTGACAACTTGAACAACAGGTACCAGCCAAAATTGAACTTACCTGGCCAGCTTCAAAACTCCTTAAAGTTTGCACATCGGACATGTTAAGTGGACCATTGCAGACTGCACAAAATGTTTCCGATGATAAAGAGTTAACATGCTTAAAGTTATTTCTCTTTTGACGCCTTTTGGTGGCCAAAGGAACACCATTACTTTCATTCAAATCTGGAATTCTGCTAAAGTTGAATGGAGTAAGCTTGCCAGCAGTTCTCACAATTGTAGACTCACGAGAGGGATTCTCTTCCTATAAAAGAAAGTATAACAAAATTTCTTCAGTCAAGTTCTGCAAAACAGTCCTGGGAAGGACAAGTGGCCTTACAACTCGTAGACGCATTTTTTTTCTTACTCAGAAACAATCACTTGAATTAGAAGGTGAAATTAGAGCAGTTCCGTTAGAAGTTAAATTGTTTCCATGCCCAACCAAAATTGCTCGTAAATTGAACACACAAACATGTCTTATCGCTGCACACAGCAGTGATTCAATAGATTAGTTACCCTTCACAAAGGTCATTCTCCTAAGCTAAAATGTACAAAACTGCATATTTTTCTAAATCAACTTCCTACTTGTACCTGCAATAGAGCCACAAATGATGAGACCAAGTCATTGATGCCAGAAAAGGATGTTTTGGTCAGTTCCACTGTCTTTAGACTGCCCTGCCAAGAACCAGATCTTATCATCAGTTAGATTCATTTGAAGTGTGCAAATTAATGATGCAACGACTACAAGCAAAATTAACAGCGGTAAAGAACTAAACATGACAAAGTTAACCAAGAATTCATTCTGGTGATAAACCTAACAAATACAGACCCATCAGCACAGCAAAGCATGTTGAGCTCTTGTGCAAGACAATCACGTAGAGGAAGTGCCACTGGGACCTCCCACCTTGCATCAACATACTGTATATCTGCCGGTAAGGAATATCCTTGGCCCTGCTTGAATTAAAATAGCGAAGTCATACTCAGTGCATGGACCTATCCCAAATGGGAAGATTTGGAGAACAGAACAAAATAAGCAGCTTGCAACAATCATTAGCCGTAAAATTTAAAGCAACAGAATAATACATAATAAGATTCCGTAGCTACCCTAGCTATTTTCTATATCTTAATAGAGGTGTCTGGCACAATGCAACCCCCCCCCCCCCCCCCCCCCCCCCCCCCCCCCCCCCCCCCCCCCCCCCCCCCCCCCCCCCCCCCCCCCCCCCCCCCCCCCCCCCCCCCCCCCCNCCCCCCCCAAGCATCACCAATTTTTCCTGCAGTGTAGTGCCAGCCATGCCTAAATTATAATTAAAAGTCCACAATTGCCAAGCTCATACTTAATGATCCAATAGCAATGCACCAACCTTCTATTCTGGTCGGTCAATATCATGAGTCTGAAAACACTAGTAATTGAATATTCAAATTAATTGCTTAAAACTAAAATATGTAAATGTATGCTTAACAAATGAAGAAAAACCTTAACAGTGGAAGAAATCACATGGCAAGCAATCCTTGAAGTACATGTCCCAAGTACAAGTCTGTTGTATCCATTTTCAGCGGCAATCTGCATAACAAACAATAGGACTAAGAATTTCCCTCTCTTTGATTGCAAGCTAATTGAAGGAATAAGTTGAGGAGCAAACTTTTTGCAAGGATAACATCCGCAAATGTGAGATAAGGTCTTCCTTTCCTGTGACATCACTGACTGTATCTAATAACTTCTTCAACTTCTCCCTTCCGTCACTCAAATTTGAAGAGTATACACTCTCAATTTGAACAATATGCAAATCTTTTATCGGTGGAGATAGACTTGACACAACTGATTGGATGGTTTGAATTGTTCTGTCTATCTCATGCAAAGGGATAGGACAAGCAGAGGTTTCATCAATATAAGCAACTCCAACACCAAAAACATGCAGTGATCTATCCCTACTTGCTTCAAAATTTTTGTGTGCTTTAACTTGCATCTCATGAACAAATTGCAAAGCCACCCTGGAAGTTTTGTTGGAAAGGGGAGCGTAAGTCTCTTAGATCATGAACAGTTTCCAGTGCCTCCAAGATAAATTAGTAATAAAAAAATCCGATTAAATAATTGTATAGGTGACTTTCTAAAGGAATACCAGATCATTCATCACTAAGAGCTATCATGATGTTCATGCCAAAAAAAAAAAAAGAAAAAAAAAAAGGAGCTATCAAGATGTTAATCAGTTCAGTTCTTCTAGCTATCTTATAAGAAAAAACAGCTTACAAATCATATCCCACATTGATCATATAAAGTTGTGCACTTTAACTCTATCACTAAGAGGTAGAAAATAATTCAACTCAATAAATAATGAATCAAATGTAGAATGAGAGGATTCAAAACTGCAACCTCCTAGAGGAAGTAGAATGCCTTAACAGCTGAGCTAAGCGCATGTTAGTATAACTTATTAAGTTCTTCCTTGAAGTATTGGCAAAGGATAGCACTTAAGAAGTATGCAGCCTCTTAGAGGAAGTAAAATGTCCTAGCCACTAAGCTAAGTTCATGTCAATATAACTCAATTAAGTTCTTCCTTGAAGTATTGGCACAGGATAGCACATAATATGTTTGCACGATGATAGCAAAGCATTTCAATGGTCAAAGAAATTCTAGGTAGTCACTTTAGTTCTTATCGTATCTAAACATGATTTTGAGTTCATTAATGAAAAGTGGTTTCATTGGCGCTCAGAAAGTTTCGTTACTGGGGTTACCATCAATGGACATGCTGAGATAGATAATAGACTAATCACCAACCTGACCAAATAAATTTTGGGCCACAAAGTAAGTTTCATTACTGCTCAAATTTAGACCAAATAAAATTGATTGACTCACGTCAACTACAAATAAACCTAGAGGCCTGCTCAAGGATCCTAATAACTATACACAAGCTGCAAATCTTTTGAACCAATCTGCGGAAAGAGGCATACAAATAACAGAAAGACGCGAGAATATCAATAGCGCTCAGGATTCTAACTAAATAATCAGTCTGACAACTGTCAAGTCCACTCGCAACTTCCAAAACGTAGTTCCCTGCGCACCCACAGCCATGAACCAATACATAACAAGAGAAAAAATAAATATAATTAGTCTAAAAAGAAGAAGGACCTGGAACAAGGACCCCCGGAGAAGGCAACAAGCACTTTGTCAGAAGGAGAGATCATGGCGTTCGAGTTTACAGCCTGCCGAAACTTTGCAAACAAGTTGCTCCGAAAGCAATCGCTGCAAAAGCGCCCATCGTCTCCTTCTTCAGAGCTAGACATGCGCTCCTTGGCCTTGCATTTAAAGCAGAGATGTGTATCACCACTGTCTCCGTACGTGGCGGCTAATCGATCGGTCTTGTTTGTTCGAAGTGAATCTTGTTCGACTGTTGCCTCGTCATCTTGATTTCTATAGCAGTTGGACTGACAGGCTGAAGAATTACACGCCATAGGTGGTCGAGAGTAAGTTGCCTGAGAATCAGAGCATGCCAAGGCTTCGTTGCAAACTTGCAAATTTTGCAGACGCGCCAAAATGAGGGCCTAATACAACCCAAACCCTAGCCAAGGTCTGGTCTTACCATTCTAGGTCAACCCAACTGGACCAAACCAACTTTGGTCTGATTTGGCTTGGCGCGCGTTTCCTTGGGGCGTTGGGTCAATCTAATATGATTGTTAATTAACGCAACCATCACATAAAATCACATACGACAAAAATGGCAACACATCACATAAAGTCACATACACCAAAAATTGCAACACATATCTAACCCTAATAGTAAGGCCGTTCGAGAAAAATACAATTTCCAATAAGATATTGTTCTTCAACGCATAATTATTTTATTGGACCATTGCTTAAATCTGCATATCCAGGAGAAAGATCACTCGTTGTGTGAAGAAGTCATCATCACTGCTATACAACAGTTAGAGCCATACGCCTTCATGGGGATATCTCTCATGGCTACTAGAGGGTTGTCGGGGTTGTTTCTAGTTATTGGTGTGACTATACCACACCACCTCGTAGTGGATCGTTGATCAAAGCACGAACGAAAAAAATGAGAAAGATTGAAAGAGAGGGATATATGCGACGAGTCCAAAAGCGAAGGAGAGCATAACCAATAACCGACTAAGAGAAAGGGATGAGTTGTAAGAGGAAAACGAGTACCAACAAAAGTAGAAGAGACAGAGCACGAAGATGAACGAGCCAGGAAGGGGTCGATATAAGCTATGAGTTCGATTTTTATAGCATCAACATTGAAGAAGATAACATTATGGTTTGAATAATATACTCTAGCACAAGCTTAGCTACATAATTTGAATGTTGGAGATAATCTTGTGATGAAAAGAAGAAAAAGCGTGGCCTCTAGTAGCCAAACCATGGAAAAGCCAAGACATTCGATGGGGCGACTGGAGGACGTGGCGAACAAATAAACCATCAATCTAATACCAAATAAATGGATTAAACAAAATCCTCAACACTTTGTAAGGCGGGACGAGGCCTCATTTTACAGCCTCAATTGCCAAATCCTTCACTCTCCCTTCAGCAAGAGAGAGAAGAGAGCCGGCCAGAGCACCCATGGAAATGGTAATGACCTTCAGCAGCTCCTTATCCTCTTCCCCATTGGTTTACCCCATAATCAAACTCGGAACAGTCTTCACTCCTCAAATTAAGCAGCTCCATGCCCTCACTTCGTCCTCTAGGATTTCAACTTCATTGCCTAAACAAGCTCTCAGCTCTCGCTCGAGAGTTCCAATTCGATGTCCGGTCAAATGCTCTGTCTCTGAAGCTACTGAAGCCCGCACCGGTATCCCCTCTCTCTCTCTACGTCCGTTTTATTTGTTCATTTATCGGTGTGTTGATGAGAAGAGAGGAAGCTACTGTCCATTTCTCGACCTCTGTATTTGCTATGCTGCGACGAGGAATTAGGAAACCAGTATCGATAGTTCTTATAGTTTATGAAAGTTTTTGTACTTGTGCAATCTCTCTTTGTTTTTGGTGATTTTTATGGTTTTTATGTGTTGGGAGATTATTTGGTTGCATCAACGTTAAATCTAATATTGGTCTTCCACCCCACCCAAAATTTATTACTAACTTTTTTCTTTGGAATTTTCATTTCTGGGCTGATGTTTTGCATTAGAGAAGAGTCAACTGATGAGGAGACAAGATATAAGGAACATAGCCATAGTGGCTCATGTAGACCATGGAAAGACAACTTTGGTCGATGCTATGTTGAAACAAGCGAAGGTAATACCCAGATAATCATTTCTAATGTTTGTTTTGCACTGCCGGTGTTAATTCTTCATTCTGTTGTATTACGATTGCATGATTTCCAAATCGTCAGTACTGTTTAGTGCAGCGTTATGCAATGATTTTGAGCAAAGACGAACTATGTTGTACCTGCTGGGTTATGCCCTATTTATTTTTTATGTCAATCATTTGATGTACTAGAGCTTAGAGCTAGAGCTAGAAATGATCATGAAAAACATTCGAAGTACTTTATAGTTTTTTTTTCCCATACATCCAAGGGTGTAAAACTCCTCGAACAATTTCTCCTTTTGGAGTTCATGTAATTTATTTTCTAAAAGCAATCTAAGACTGTGTACTTAGCAAGAAACGTTGACAATAATAACCTTCAACCTAATGCATTTCATATTTTCAATTGCAGGTATTTCGTGACAACCAAGTTGTGAAAGAAAGAATAATGGATTCAAATGACTTAGAGCGTGAAAGAGGAATTACAATACTGAGCAAAAATACATCTATTACATATAAGGATACAAAGATCAATATTATTGACACTCCTGGGCACTCCGATTTTGGCGGTGAAGTTGAACGCATTCTCAATATGGTGGAAGGGATTCTTCTTGTGGTATTCTTCAATATATTCTACCTATTTGAAACTATGGTTCTATCTTCAAATTTATATTTTAGATATTTAAAATTTGATTTTGGTTTAAATACTATTTTGGTCCCTATAATTCTTGCTTTGGTTCGGTTTGGTACTTGGTACTTTCAAAATGTCCATTTTGCTTCCCATACTTTCAAAATTTCTCTTAAAAAGTAACTTATTCAGTCCCTTTTCATTTCCATTTTTTCCTAATTTTTCAATCATAATTTTAGCATGATATTTCACTTACTGAACTTCAAATGTAATTATAAATTTGTATTAAAGAGTTTCTATTGAGTGAAAATTTATGCTTAAATTTGACGAACAGGGGCTAAATTGATAACTTTTTAAAAGAGTAGGGACTAAAATTAATTAAATTTTTATATCGACGTGTCAATTCTTGGTGCACTGTGGATCACTTGTCACTTTCCAATAACCTACTAACAAAAGAAGCAACCTCAGAGGCTTATCTCATGCTTGTCGTGTCTACCCATTTTTTTATGGCGTCAAGTCAGTGGAAAGTTGAAGGTTTGATAGAGTGATTGCAAGTGAGTTAAAGATAAAATAGTAAGGTTGCAAGTACTTTGGTTCTAGATAAATGATTGTTAAATATTTGACTAATTTATAATTTGTATTGCCACCTAATCAAAAGTAACAACTGTAAGTTTGATAACTTGATGTAGCTTCATCATAAAAATATTATTAGATTAGGGGCTAAAGGGTTATATGGGCGTTTTTTCAAAATTAGGGGCTAAATTTTACTATTTATCAAGTTTAATGGAGTAGAAGGTATTTCCCTCTCACACATTTTATGGAGAGGAATATTTGATGGAAATAGTTTATTATAATGTTTGTTACAGGGTTCTTGCTCTTTCAACTAAACACCTTATTCTTCACCTAACCCAAAGGGTGGGGTGACTTCCCATGGATTTACCGTACATGTTTCTCTATTTCTATTCTTAAGTAAAAAATTTCGTTTGAAATCTGATTGCATAGTTTGAAACTGAGACCTTTAGCTTTCCTTGGAGTTTCTTTCTATCGAAGTTCAATAACCTACTAAAATTTCTAGATAGTTTCCATGAAAAAAAAAAAAAAAAAAAAAAAAAAAAAAAAAAAAAAAAAAAAAAAAAAAAAAAAAAAAGAAAGAGAGTAAAGGATTTTAAGTTGCAGATGGGACTGTTTCAGAATAAAAATGCTAAACAAACTCAACTTATTTTTCAAATGGACAAGGCTGATATGCCAGAGCAAATTATCAAGTAATAAGGTCCAAAAGATTTTATTTTCATCTTGCCTATAATTTTACTAAAGGTATCTTCTAAAATATGTTTCTAACTTTGATCTTCTTGTGCTATCACCTCTTTTTCTATGTATTTATCTAGGTAGATTCTGTTGAAGGTCCAATGCCACAAACAAGATTTGTGCTTAAGAAGGCCCTAGAGTTTGGGCATGCTGTTGTTGTCGTGGTCAACAAGATTGATAGACCTTCAGCTCGTCCAGATTATGTGATCAATTCCACTTTTGAACTATTTATTGAACTGAACGCGTCAGATGAACAGGTACATTTACAGTATTTGAAAATCATGGATAATGGCCTTATACCTATGCTTTATGATAAGAATCAACAAGATAATAAGTATTGAGTAAAGGATATATAATAAGTGCATTGAACAATGTGGCAGAATATTACAATTTACAAGGTACCAGACAACAACCAATCTTTTGAAATTAACAACATTATTGTTATAACATATATTGTATGTATAGTCGTACTTTATTGTAATTGCACATTCTTGAGTTTAGAGTTCTCGTGTACTTGTATATGTGTGTCTCTCTAACATGGAGTACATTGATATTTTGCCAAATACTATTTGTACGGTATTAGAGCATTAGGTACTTTCCTAGGACATTTTGGATTTGTAAACCATTATGGTTTTGGGAACTTTTGGGTTTGGGGTTTAAAACCCTTTTATTTTTCACCTTAGGTTTTGTAAGCTTTATTGTTTTCACTTAAACCCATTGCCACCATCACCGTGGTCAACGTACGTCATTACCACTGCAAGTTAGATAAAAAAATTCATCCTTTTTTGTCACCATCCAATCCACGAGGAAGGCCACCTTCCATTTTGTTAAAGACACTTTATATATTAGAGCAACATTAAAGGATATTTAACCTAACTTTAAGATAGAAGTAAAGGATGATGTATAACAATATATATATATTGTAGGCAACGAGAAGTGTATTAGAGAAGGTCAAACCAAGGGCCACAAAAAAAAGCCTAAGGGCCAGATAGAGAGAACCCCCCGCATAAAAACTAATGAATGAGCACCTTCAAATTTACAACAATATTTTATGCTTTGTTACATACCTTATAATATTAGAGCCGCGGAGGTTATTGAAAATTATTAATGGAAGTCATTCTAAGTGATTCACTCAGTAGAGGGAAATTGCACACAATCTGACACATATATGAATGTTTTTTAGTGTTTCATTTCATTATTTCTGATAGTGTAAGCAACGTCTTTTTCACTCCAACTTTTGTTTTGGTTCAGTGCGACTTCCAAGTGATTTACGCCAGTGGCATTCAAGGTAAGGCTGGATTATCTCCTGAAAAATTGGGAGAAGATCTTGGACCACTTTTTGAGTCTATTATCAGATGCATCCCTGGACCACGTATTGACAAAGATGGTGCATTGCAAATGCTTGTAAGTGATCTTTCTTTTTATTGTGAACACTTCGTTTACCTTCAATAATATAATTGATTTGAACTGTTGAAGATCCGCGAGAATATTATTACATATCACATCTTTATGGATAATAAAAGAACTTTTACAAGTTAGTTTTCTAGAATGATAGTATCCTAAATCCTAAACCAAAAAACACATGAATTCAATTTCTGACTTTTCATTATTTAACGTAAAAAACTGTACTATCTTGTTTGGTTTTGAAATATTCTACTTTTATTAATCTAAGTTTCACACACATCATAAGTAAGCTTGTTCAAGCCACTAACATTATATCTTCTATTTGCCCCCAATTTGTTTTCTTTTTATTATTCTTTGGTCCCAATTCTTAATCCTTCCACCATGTATCTTAAACTTTATGACGAGTCCATTAAATGAATTCTTGCATATTTTGTACTTTAATATCACGTTTTAGTATGTGATTATGTACTCAAGTCTCATGTGACATTCTTAAAGATGCAACATGGATGACAAACATAGGCTTCTCAGTTCTCCAAATTTGACAAAACTTAGTTCAACTCTTTTGTCTTGAACTTTTTATTCTCTTAAAACATGTCTCAATTTTAATATGCACTTCTTATCCTAGGCTACAAATATTGAATACGACGAGCACAAAGGAAGGATAGCCATTGGTCGACTGCATGCTGGAGAACTGCAAAAAGGAATGGATGTGAAGGTTAGTCCATTTTGCAGGTTGAGCTAGACTTACCAGCATTTGCTTTTCTTTAAGGTTGCCTTTCCATTTCATGATAGAGGTTTCTGAAGCAACCTGTTTTTTGCTATTATTTGGAATAGATCGTTGAAAAGGAATAGAAGGATCTTTCAGGATGTGGAGGTCTCTTAGCAGGAGACAGGATATTTGTCTCATCTTTTGACTCTTTGGGCCTCCACAGTTCTACCACCTTTTTTTCCCTAATATTTGTTAAAGTTCTAAATGATTGGCATGGCTCCTCTTCGTATAATATAGGACTCTTTGCCTTGAATAGAATTTTAGAATCTTCTAAGATTGATTCAAAGAAGTTGAACTTCTGCTTTTTCTTACTTTTTGGCTACTTTCTGGAGTTCTTTTATTGGAAAATTGTATTTTCTCTGTCTATTTTGATAACAAGTGGGGTGTAAATCTCATAAGCTCTGAGAATTGGGGAATGTTTTATCTATCCTTTCCCTTTCTCTCCTTTTGTATACTTGATTTCTTCATTAGAAGCTTGTGTCCCTAAAAGAACGTAATTTTGGCTATTCTTTGGGATTATTGACTAGAAAGGAATGAAAGGTTTATAAAGGGGGTTGAATAGGTCCTTTCTGTTCCGTAACCTCCTCTTAGGTGGCTGTGCCATTTTTCCATTTGATTAATGCTAAATGGGAAGTGTTTTTCTAATATTATTTGGCTTGAGTTAGGGCTATGCTATCTCCCCCCTTTCTTTATGTATCTCTTTTTAACAAAAGTTTGATTTGTTGCCTTCTTTTCTGTCTTCTTTTTTCCAGGTATGCACATCAGAAGATTCTTGTAGATATGCAAGAATTAGTGAGCTTTTTGTATATGAGAAATTCAATAGAGTCCCTGTAGGGAAGGTGCAGGCTGGTGACATATGTGCGGTTTGTGGAGTTGATGATATTCAGGTAAAAGTGAATTCAGTTTTTGCAAAGCTTTTGTTCTTTTATTGAAATTTGTTCTTGTTGTTTTCGAAATCTTTATTGTGGATATCCTGTTCTCAGATTGGTGAGACAATTGCTGACAAACAATATGGAAAACCATTACCTGCTATTAAGGTGGAAGAACCGACAGTAAAGATGTCATTCTCAATTAACACTTCTCCTTTTGTTGGTCGTGAGGTATGCCTGAATGATACTACCGGAAGTCCTAGTTTTTCTTTCCTTTAAACAAATATTTATATGTTTTTTTTAGTAAGAAGCTAATTTGATTGAATAATTGAAAATACAAAAGGGAGAGGATGAAAAGCAGAGCTTCACGCCAAGGAAGATTGCAAAAATTTCTTCCAAGTATCACAAAGGGAAGGGATTGAGGAAGGGAGAGGGTCCCATTCATGCAGGTGGGAAGTGGTGATGAAGCTAGTGGATGAGGGAGTTTGGAGATAGGAAACTTAAGAGCCTGTAAGAGTGCGTTCTTGGCTAAATGACTTTGGTATTTCCATCATGAGGAACTTCCTCTAGGGGGGCTAACTCTGATGGGAGATGTCATAAAGAAAAATGGAATCTAGGTGCCTTGGAGTTGGAAAAACTTATGAAAAAGAAAATTAAGGCTTTCGTTAAAAAATGGTTATGGAGACTCTACATATGGTGTTGAGATGCTGGAAACTTTTCATTACCATGTGAGCTTGGTCGGATGGATATGTTACCTGTTCCTTTCCTAGAGCGAGATTCTTATTTACTATCTCAAAAAAAAAAAAAAAAAAAAAAAAAAAAAAAAAAAAAAAAAAAAAAAAAAAAAAAAAAAAAAAAAAAAAAAAAAAAAAAAGTCTCTACAAGTGCTGCATAGTTGAAGAATACAAAAGACAACATTTCTGTCTAAATTACAAATTGAAAAAAAAATTGTAAGGTTCTATATGTGTCGTTATTTTGAATTGCAGGGCAAGTATGTCACTAGTAGAAACTTAAGGGATCGACTCTACCGGGAGCTTGAGCGTAATTTGGCAATGAAAGTTGAAGATGGTGAAACAGCAGATACGTTCATTGTTAGTGGTCGGGGTACTTTGCATATCACAATACTTATAGAGAACATGTAAGAATTTCATATTCAGGATGATCCACCTTTTCTTGTATGCTTCCTCTAATGACTAATAAGTTCATTCATTTTAGGCGGAGGGAAGGATATGAATTTATGGTGGGGCCTCCTAGAGTAATAACAAAAAGGGTGAATGACCAATTGGTGGAACCATATGAGGTGAGTTTCTAATTGTTATATGATGCAGGACAGTGTTGGAAAATTTTAATGGGATTGATTCACTGCTAAATTTTTTAAGTTTTAAGTTCTGTAGATTATACAGGATTTAAAAATAGTGAATACTGGAATAGAATACACTGTTTGAAGAGGAGTTTGCAGGTTTTTTAGAATAAAAATTCTGTGAAAACATACTTGGATAACTATTTTAAAAAGTTATTATTATTTTCCTTTTGTTCTCCTAGAGCATGTTTTTGAGGACCACCCTATTAAAATCTTATTAAGATTAGGATTTCAAGATACAGTGGACTTCGAGTATGTCCAAGATTGTAACCAATACACAAAGTCTAATAGTTTACCAAATCAGAAAACTGAAATTTAATAATAATGTAATGTATAAAATACAGTAAACACTTTTCTTTGGCTCCTTATTGTAATCCTGCGTTGAACACATTTGATTTGAAGATAGGGAAAAAAAAAATCCATTATGAAAATCGTTAAGAATGAATCTATAAAGTAGATTGTCAAAGCACTTTTATTTTAATACAATTTCCATATGAATCTTGTTTTGCATCTAGTCTTCTTAAATGCACGTGCTTCATCTTTTGAACAGTATTTCTTACTGTGAGACATTTGATTGACTTCTTATATCAGTGACATTCATAATCATAACAAGTAAAACTGCCATGCAGATTGCCACTGTGGAAGTACCAGAAGAACACATGGGATCAGTTGTAGAACTGTTGGGCAAGAGGCGTGGACAGATGTTCGATATGGAGGGTGTGGGGTTTGTACACGTCTCTTTGATTTCTGTTCCCCCAAACTAAACATTGGCACGGTGATGTGATTTGATAATACTTTCAACAATGTCATCATACGAACTGATGATCAGAGAATTAGTAGCTTGACTAATGTGTTGAGTTTGATAACACAATGACTTGACAATCAACATGACATACCTGTAGTATCGTGAGCTTAGATTTATGTTCACAAATAGGTGACATCCAGTTACTGTAGTTAAACAACTCATCTCATTGTTAAAACTCTATCTAGGAGAGGCCTGTATCACAAATTTAATAGTGGACGGTGGCATACTGTTGCTGTTACTGCGACTTACTAATCCACATGCATAGCATATTTACATTCTGATGATGTTAAATAATGTATATACTATGCTAAAGGATATTTTATCAAAATTGTGCTCTATTATTCAAGAATCAAGTACATTTTCTATGTGCAGTCTTTACCTACAACGAGAAAGGGCCATAAGTGAATTTTACTTTTGTTACTTAGACCAATTTTAATTCTTCTAATTTCTATCAATACCTATTTCCAGGTCTGAAGGGACGACTTTTCTGAGATATAAGATTCCAACTCGGGGGCTTCTTGGATTGAGAAATGCAATTTTAACAGCTTCACGTGGCACAGCAATTCTCAACACAATATTTGATTCTTACGGACCTTGGGCTGGTGACATTCACACTCGTGATCAGGGTTCACTGGTAACTTAATTATCTTATTACTTGAATTATTATTACTTGAATTATTTTGATGGGGGGCTTTAACTATTGCTTTAAATATTTGGGGGTTCCATGTGTGAAGAATTATTTTCTGTCATGTTCTGTATTTGTTCTTGTTTGGTTTTGGCGGTAGAATGTTGAAAAGTTTTCCTGTAGCCTCTCTCGTGCTTTCACGGCCTTTCTTCTTGCGTTCAAATCTTTTTTATTCGAACTGTTGTTTCTCTTGCTTATTACAAAAAATTAAATAAAAAAATGCTGCTTTGATGTGTTTTGCTTGGTTAAAAAATTACGGCTGTAGCCAGTAAGAGACCTTGTGAATTAATGTGAGGGAAATTTGTCTCACTCCCCCCCATATATCTGCAGTCTTTTAATATATTTATATTCTATTTTGATCCCCTGAACTTCATGTTTATATGTTTTGATCCATTTTCAATATTTTGATTTGTTCTTTCAACTTTGAAATGTTTTGTTTTAGTCTATGTTAGTCCTAACCATTAGTTTTCCATTAATCAATAAACAATAACTCTAATACATAGACTTGATACCTAATTTATTACATGTGGCTTCAAACGATAAACATCTACTGATTGGTAAATGAATAAAAGATATATTTATATCAAATTTCTGCTTGGTAATTTATTAAATAAAATTAATGGCAAGATTTTGACCAATTGTATGAAATTCTAAGGATCGACATAGAATGCATAGAAGTCTAGAGACAAAAACAGGAATTAAACCTTTAATATTCCGAAACACAACTTATTTTTAACTCTTGCAATGCTATCTTTTTTATCTTCTGAAAATTTATGATGAAGGATATGTAATAAAAAAAAAAAAGCGTGTGTTATACTTTGACTCGTCGAAAAATTAAATAACGCCTGATGAAGCTGCTGCGAATGATTTTTCAGGTTGCTTTTGAGGAAGGCACAACAACATCTTATGCCCTTGCTAGTTCACAGGAGAGAGGGCAGATGTTTGTGAGTCCCGGCTTAGATGTTTACAAAGGTCAAATAGTTGGAATTCATCAACGGCCTGGGGACTTATCCCTTAACGTGTGCAAGAAAAAAGCTGCCACAAACGTTCGCTCCAACAAAGAACAAACAGGTGAGAACAACTCGATCACCTCAATTATTTTTTTAATGTTCAGGTTAGAGTTTTACCTCCGCTTTAATTCTTCACTCAAAAATAGATATTGCACTTAGAATCCTCCTCACCTGCCACCATTACAAACTCCTCTCTTAGGGTACGGGTACTATTAATCAGATACTTTTTGTCTATTAGAAACAGTGTTTGATTACGTAATCAATAATTATTCAGAAAAATATGAAGACAAGTTAAAAGCACCTTAAAATGAATTTGTTATTAGAAAATTTAACCGTGAAGTAGCGGTAGAGACTTAAGATTTATTGAATGCACATGGACTAAATATGAACATATAAAGGTTTAAAAGAGAACAAGTCCCAAAGTGCCTGGACCAAAATGATATTTAACCTATCAAATACTTGGAAAAAATTCTTCTATATTCATTTTAGAAATATAAGAGATGAAGTTACACTAAATAATTTTTTTTGCCTTTTTGCAGTGGTTCTTGATACCCCATTGGATTATAGTTTAGATGACTGTATTGAGTACATTCAAGAAGATGAACTGGTTGAAGTCACTCCCTCGAGCATCCGAATGTGCAAAAATGCAAAACTTACGAAGAAAACAAGGTAGATATTTGTGACCGAGAAACTTCACAGTCCGAAAAACGCGGTTATGATAGTCTCTATACTGCAGCAATATTTGTTTGAATTCATAAGCTTTAACAGAGCTTTTAGTCAATACTAAATGGTTTAAGCATCAAGCTACCATCTACAATAGTTTGTATTATTTGTACATAAGAGAGGACAAGACATTACCATCCAAAGGGGTGATTGATTGGTAGAAACTAGAAAGTGAACCAGCCTCCTTTTTCCCTTATATTTTGATGTAATTTTGACCTCTGCTGTTGCTTGGAGGTTTCCTTGGCTCCAATCATATCATATTAGTCTATTTTTACTTTTGCAATATGCTTGTTTATTTGCACGCAATGTCTTGTTTTGTTTTGTTTTGATTTGATTTTGCATACTTTATAGCCAAATGAGTATTAAAGAAATTTGATGAAGTATTGATGATAGCTAATTTAGTGCTTATGATATGTGATTATTTCTGTTTAGTTCTGAGTATTAACCTTTGAACATAACTTCACTTTGATTCCTATAATTTAAAATTTTTAAATTTAGTTCTCTCTCGAACAATCATTACCAATGCAATATTAGCATTTTTTTTCTATTGACTGTGAGTAATATTTTTATTTGATCTATTGTATGAGTCAACTATATTAAGAGTCTAGGGTTGAGTAAAAAAATATAATGAAATAAATACGTGTTTCGAGTAGATAAAAAACCGTTTAAACTAAGATGATTTATGAGGTTTTGGTAGAGACTACATTAAAATTAGAATCATAGCAATTAAAAAAGAAATTAAGTCTGAAACGGAAAAATTATATAATTCAACTATATATCTATTACTATGCAAAAAGATGATCGTTGGAGATCAATTATTCACCCGTGACAACTAAAAGAAGTCTGATAAAGACAAACTCGTATAAACACATAGACTAATTGCCCATTTCTTACTTACAAGTTCTTAAACTAAAACCAACCAGAAACCAAGATTTGATCTTGGTAGAGAACGATGTATAATATAGCTTTCCTTTGTTCTCTCAAGTAAAAGAAAAATGTAAATCTGTTTATGGAGGGTTTTGATTATCCATCTCCTTAATTAATTACAAAGAGAGACGAATTCCAACTGCTGTCATCAAAAGAGAGAGGAATTCAGAAGAAGGAGCGCTTGGCTGGTGGCCTTCCAACTGCTCTCATCAAGTTTGATATTTCAATGACCTTCGCAACTTTTGTTCCCCTCTTGGCTTCAGCTGATGCTCTTCTTTCCTCTGCTTTTCTGCGCGCCTTCGCCACTTCATTCTCCATCTTTTCAAGCGCTTTTGCTCTCCTCTCTTCCAACCTCCTCTGCACATATTCAAATTCTCACTTCATCCCATTCATAATGTATGAATCATGGAACTATATGTTCATTCTTTTTAACTTTCAAATTTTCATGTTATTTTTATTTAACTTAATCATCTACTATGAAAACTCTTATCTAAATTAAGGGTTAAATTTGTTTATTAGATAACATAGTTTCTCAACACATTTTGTATCAAATTAATGATTTGAATAATATGTCTCACTATAACAAACAAAGTGTGGCAGAATTTAAAGTGAACAGCTGAGTTTAAAACTAAATTGTTCTACATTCCAGAAGCACACTATTAGTTTCACAAAAAATTTAGAAATCAAAACTGATTTTCACTTCTTGTAGTAGATGATGCGTTAGGTTTCAAATGAATCTAGACTTGTATTGAAGAATCAACCAAAGGAATTTTTCAAAAAAGGACAGTAAAACTAAACGTGTTTTTTTACTCAGATTTTAGAGAGAGAAAAATAGAATATTGAAAAGGTGAAAAAGTAGAATGAAATAGGAAGGAAAGTTGTGGTTGAAAAGTGAATCAGGTTGAAAAAAACGTTCACATGTTCAACCACACACTCATGCAATAACTAATTGATCATAAATGACCTCTAAAAACAAAGTAGAGCAATTAATTATTGAATCAATCTATCAACTAACACAACGCATTTCTTCAAACAGAAATCGCCATTTTCAATTTCAAATCACGTACCTGAACCTTCTTCATCCACGAAGATGCCTTCTGAACCTGCTCCCTCTCCCATCCACTGATCACTGCATCTTCTCTCTTGAACCGATTGTTAATCTTTGCAATCTTCGCGTTCTGCCATGCGCTAATCTTCGTCTCCACCTCCTCCTTCTTCACCATCTGCAACGAAATCTCTCTTGTCGCTGCTGCTCCTCCGCCGCTACTGTTCTCCTGTCTCGTGATTGACGACGGCGTTAATTGATCATCAAACGGATGACCGTCCGGTACGATCGCCAACGGATTCGTCTCCTCCTCAGGCGTAGCCTGATCTTCCTCTCCAATCCTGCTCAAGTTATTCGGAGCTTCGTTAATCGGCCGGTCCTGGCGATAACCGTCGCCGATCTCCGCGCCGGCGATCACCAGAGCATTGAACTCTCTACTTATGGAAGTAAAATTCTCACTGGAAGCGCCTTCGCTCGCCATTGAAGTCGATCTCTGGCTCGCCGTTTCCCAAGCCTCTCCGCGGCGGTTCCGATTCTCCGTCACCGGCGGTGGTCGTGTGGGAGTCAGAGCGTGGATTTCGCGGATTTGATCTTCATCGTCTCCGCCATGAGTAGGTCTGGAGGTTCCTGCTGGTAGTGCTTGATCGTTGAACATGGTGGAAATTGAAGAAATGCAGAGAGTGTTTTTATGAGTAATGAGAAGATTTTGAGTGAAGGAAGGGGGAAAGAGAGAAAAAGTCCCTTTGAGAATATAATTCCAAAATGAATAATTTGTTTGATTTGAAATTTGGGAATTATTAGCCACAAAATGTATTACGTGGAACACATTCCAATCAAAAATATCAAAATTATTATTTTACTTTTCTTCCTTAATTTCTTTTTTCTCTCTTTGTTTTTTTTCCTCCGATTATTCTTTTTATTTTTAAAATATATTTCCTTCATTTTTAATCTGTTTTTTTAAATAAAAAATGGAGAAAAGATGGGTAGAATTTTGGCTTAAAAAAGGGGGTTAGGCCACCTTACGAGTTAGAATGCAAGTGTCTGGAAACATCTCCCTATCAAATGCGTTTTAAAATCATGAGACTACGGCGATATGCAATGGGCCAAAGTATATAACATTTGTTAGTAGTGTGTTTGGACGGTTACAAATGGTATCAGAGCCAAACACTGAGTGGTATGCCAATGAAGAAGAGAAGTGGATTGTGAGATCTCACATGGTTTGAAAATGATAACGAAAATTGCTTATAATGATTGATGACGATCTGTAACAGGTTAAAATAGACAGTATTTACTACCGGTCGGCTTGGCTCTTACATAGAAACTTATTCACATTGTATTTGTGACCCCCAAAACACACATGAATGAATTGATATCACATACCAATGAGCGAGAAAGATATTTGAGATAGAATGTCTAAGAAATGTTGGAGCAAAAAAGTGTTTTAGTTCAGACAAAGCTATGACCGAGAGAATAGAACCAAATTTATTAACCTATCTGTTATATTTAAAACTAAGAAATATCTCAATGTGGCGCTTTGTCCCATAACTACACAAACTTACAAACCTAAATACATTTTAATTAAGTGAAAGATAAAGGGTGTGGTTGTAAATAATGGGAATTTAATATAAAATATATATTATTCTTTATAATTGCTTTAAAATGTCTATTTCAATAAATAAATAAAAAATAATAATGCAAAGTAATGATTATATTTGATTTAATAATGTTGATAAATTTATTATAAAAATTAAAAAGATAATGCAATATACTTCGACTAAATCAATCTTTTTTTTTTTTTTGAAGTATTAATAAATCTTCGTTTAGTGTCGGCTGGACTAAGGGAAGCTGGAGCCCACCAGTATTAAGTTTTAGTGTCATTAAACCACTCAGAGATCAGCACGTGTCAAGAAAAGCAACGTTATTTCACTACAAAAGACGTGGCAGTAAGTCGCTGGAGTTGGGCCCACAATGAAGGCTCTTTCCATGCAAGGGTTGATTTAGACTACCACTAAATGCCACGTGTACGGTGGAAAAACGGGTATAGCTCGGTTTCCGTGGTGGACACGGCACACGTGGCTTTAGACTGTAAAATATATATTTAAAAATATATTTTTTTTTGGTGAGATAAAAAAGGAAAAGGGAAAACGACAAAAATATAGTTAATTTATGTACTTGGACATTTTCCCATTACGCGGAGATAATTTAAATTTTTTGTATGGTTCCAATTGGAATGTGACACGTGGGTGATTGGAATTCGTGACTATGCGTTCTGACACGTGTACTTCACTAAGTGGTAGAGTGCATGGCCACGTGTTCCAATGGTTGGGGTAATTAGGTTTTTGATAATGACATCAATGGCTTTGAATATGTTAAAATAGAAAAAATTGGTTAATGGATATTTTAATTCTCTACTTTCTTGAACTCTCTAATTGTCACTATTTGTTTGTTAAGATTAGTTATGCACCCCTCAATCTTTTCCTCATGTCTTATTTACACGGTTTTGTGTATGATGATGTTCCGATACACACTAATAGTTCATTTGCTCTCCATGTGTAGCCCATTCGACCTGCCTCAACCCATACCTATATTGTGCTAGCCCCCTCGAGCTAGGGACGAAACCAAGCTAACCATAACGAAAATCTCTAGTGTAGTAGTGCATGATATGTTTAATGGACAGTGATTTCAGAACTCCTCCCTATGCATGGGCGTTCATAAGTACATCAGCCATGAGTTGTTCACTCACCTCGGCCCACCTGATAAAGTCCTGAGCTTCAACACTTAGGGATCCGAAGTCTCGCTAAATAAACATTTATGTGCCATTGAATTTATACATAAAAAAATTATAGTTTTACATGTATCTAAGTATAGCCATGAGATAGTTCCCTTTTACTCATAAAGCTTTGGATTTGGCTTCATTTTAAAGAGGACGCCATTTCTATGTAAAATTTACTTTTATACAGTTTTCTCGTCCCATATTGAGGACTATACGTACATAGAGGCCTTTTATATACACAGCTTTACAGTAATAAGTTTCCTAACCTATGTATATATATTTTTTTCAATGAAAACAGGGAAGAAAAAATGAAAAAATGAAAAAACAAAACAAAAAAGAAAAGAAAAGCTCCCTCTCAAGTTATTGCCATCTTCTACCAGACTTGAGTCCCATTACAGTTTTTCTAAGACCTGTTACAGAGCAGTAGCTTAATTCATAAAAAGTTCAACATATAGATAAGAATTACATTATGTCTAATAAAAAAAAGAAGTCCCTAAATGCTTAGGTATAGAGACAAAGGGAAAAACATGAATGATCAATGAGAAACATAGAGTTTAAAGAAAGCTTATGGAATATAAATCCTCTTAAATAAATTGAAGAGGAAGCTTATTTTCATTTGGCAAGCAAAAAGAATGGAGGCAAATAAAAGAAATATTAGAACTCTCACATACTTGGTGCTGAGGATGACCTTATAGGCTCCTTGGGTCCTGGAGAACTAGTTGATGATCTTGTAGGCTCCCTGATCCTAGAAACGGCAGTGGCAGATCGGGGCCTGCAAAAGCATGGAGTAGGGATTTTTAAAGGAGAAACAAAGATAAAACCGTTATCAACCCGACCGTGAGCTAAGGTTTTCGAAGACAAAACGACTCACTTTTCCAACTTCTCTACTGGTTTTGGAGTTTGATTGAAATTCAGAGTTGCATCATTTTCTGTTTCAACAGAGAGATCATCATCAGGAATGTCCATTATTCTTTCTTCATATTCTGCAGCTGCAAATCCTAATGGCTCAGCTCCTTCAATAATATTTTGACCTATGTCTAGTGGCCGAAGAACTTCATGATGGTTTTTCACATCATCCATTGAATGAGGCGAATCTACTTCTGAATGCACATCACTATGATCTGATACATTGTCTTCATCTAAACCAGTTTTCTCCATGGCTCCTCCTATGCTCTTCCTGCCCGAAGACTTTGGAGTTCTTGGCATTCCACCGTTCATGTCTTTGTTCGTAGAAGTTGCAATGCGCTTCTCACTGTCGATACCGTTGTGTACATTGTTCTTGAGGTCTTTGACAAGTTGTAGCCTCTCAATCTCCTCATCCCTTTTGCTGATAGTGTCTTTTAGAGATGCCATCTGAAATAGGGACACAGTTATGGTTTTTGATATAAATGATTCTAATGCAAATCAAGATGAGAAATGCTCACCTGGTCCATTAGCTCTTTAACATCCTTTCCTTCCTTGCTGCTCCGTGCTGCTCCTAGCTCGATTCCCGAAACTCTCTCCGCAAACTTTAGTGTGCTCAAAGATTCAGAATATGAGTTCACATCAGGATTAAGCTGTACAAACATGACCGTCTTTGCTTGACCACCTATATCATAGATTCCAAATTTGTACTTGTTTAGAAGTTGTGTGGCAAAATGAGTATATCATCCAAACAAATGAACAACTGAAAATAACTTTGATATGCAGTGGGGAAATAATACCAAGGGAGCTTTGAAGGACTTGAGTGAGCTTGCTATTTCTATATGGAACATGAGAACTCTTTTGTGCAAGAGCAAAAATGACATCTCCAAGTGCAGACAATGATTTGTTTATATGTTGTGCTTCTTTGAGTCGATCTCCTATAACTTCAGAGCGATCGACTCGCTCACTACCAGCAAGATCTACCAAATGAAGATTACCATGCAGTGAGGAACCACCCTTCAAATCCGTCCCACGAACGTGAATAGTCACAATACTGTAGGTTCACATGAAAAATAAGAAAGGAAGAATATGGAGAAGAGAATTTGAGAGTATAATAAAACAAACAAACCTATGTGACCGACTACTTCTTTCATTCATGGCAGTGGCACCAACTGCTCTGTTCTTCAGTCCGATGTCCATTAGTTCTATAACATCTGATGTTGCATTCACTGGAAGCATGGTCGCATCCGGAACCGCAAGTCCGAAAGGTTGGGAATGAGTCAAAATCCCCAGTGTGTGAGAGTTGAGAAAAAACAAGAGATAAACAACAACGTTGGAATAGCAGACCTTAGTTGAAATGAAATAATAAATCAACAAAACTGACTTGCAAATTGGTGTAAACAAGTAAACTGCGTAGTTTAAAAGGATATTTTTTCTGGGAAGCATTGCTTGAAAGTAAATCCCGCACTTGTTCATTATAAATTTCAACCATTTGCGCGCCAACTTCATAGGAAATGGCACCGCTTCTATTTTGAGAGATCTCAAAAAGGTCATTGAGTGCTCGATAATTAACTCCCCAGTTCTCCTTAGTAGCACCATTAGGACCGGTCTTAAAGGAAACAATGTGACAGATAGCATTAGCTAGAGCTCAAAAAAGTTGACTGTATTATCCATACATATAAAGGAAGCATACCATTGTATAGGTCTTTCCCGAACCAGTTTGGCCGTAGGCGAATATGCATACATTATATCCATCAAGTACAGATCGTATCAAGGGTTGGATATCAGAAAAGACCTCCCCTGCATAACACGACAATTAAGAATCGCAAAGATACCTTCTGCCGCTCGAAAATATACAAATATATCCCTATATATATAAGACTACATGTTAAAATGAAAAGAAAGAGACCTTGAGTTGAAGCTGGGCTGTACACCTTGTTAAACTTAAATGCCTTCTGACCTTCTTTCCCAGGCTTGGTTGGGTTTGCTATTACCACTTCTCCATTTTCACCAATGTATTCTACGGTCATCCGTTTGTCTTTCTGCCCGCTCAAAAACGGCCTTATTCGACAATAAACTCTGATGTTTCCTGATGGATGAGAAAAGATTTAAGTGATACAAAAAGAAAATAAAAATGGAATTCAGAACAAGAGTTTCACCTTTTAAATCCTGTAGCTCGTTGAACAATTTTCTATTTTCAGTTAGCAAGATATGGTAGTTCCCAGCTGCATGTGCTATTGATTTTAGTTTGAGTCCTGGAGAAGGTAGACTTCATAATAAGAAAGAATTCATTATTATAAAGATGATATATAGAGCCAAAACGTTCTTCGAGTCATCACTACCTAATTGGTTGACTTCGTTTGAATAGTCCAGCTTTACTCTCAGAACCTCTTCTTTAACAGACTCCGTGGAGCGCCTTACACCCTGAATAGTTCATAAAGTATTTTCATAATCATAATATCTCAAAATAATAAAATTATGAAAATTCTATTTCAATCATACCTCTAGTAAATTGCATTGAAATTCTATCATGCGCTTGTAGCTGTTTACTTTTGCATTCCACTTTTTTTGCTTTGATTCAAAAAATGTTGTAAGTTCTTGCACTTCGTTACTCGAGTCTTCCAAGAGATCCTCGAGTTCTTTTATCCTTTCCTCGAGCATTAACCGAGCCGATTCTGCTTCCGTCTCCACTTGCAAGCAACGTAATTTATACATCTTTGTAGTTGTTTCCAACTCTTGCTTTAGCATTACAATCTTTGCTTTACTTTCATCTCTTTCTTTAGTCAACTGAGTCACGTGCTCACCCATTTCCGTTTCGAGTTGCAAGCAACGCAATTCATACGTCTTCTTCGTTGTTTCCAACTCTTGCTTCAATGCCATGATCTCTAATTTGGTTTCGTCTCGTTCTTTAATCAACCTAGTTATACTCTCACCCTTTTCTGTTTCTAATTGCAAGCAGCGGAATTCATACGTCTTCTTAGCGGTTTCCAACTCTTGGTTCAAGGTAATGATCTTTGCTATGCTTTCATCTCTTTCTTTAATTAACCTACTCATATCCTCACCCCTTTCAGCTTCCACTTGCAAACGGCACAGTTCATATGTCTTCTTAGCTGTTTCCAATTCTTGCTTCAATATTGTGATCTCTGCTTTGCTTTCATCTCTTTCTTTAATCAACCTATTCAAATCCTCACCTTTTTCTGTTTCCACTTGTAAGCAATGCAATTCATACATTTTCTTAGTTGTTTCCAGTTGTTGTTTCAACATTGTGATTTTTTCTTTACTTTCATCACTTTCTCTAATCAATCTACTCACATCCTCACCTTTTTCTGTTTTTACTTGTAAGCAATGCAATTCATAAGTCTTTTTAGCTATTTCCAATTCCTGCTTCAACATTGTGATCTCTACTTTGCTTTCGTCTCGTTCTTTAATTAGCCTACTCACATCCTCGCCTTTTTCGACTTCCACTTGCAAGCAACGCAATTCATACGTCTTCTTTGCAGTTTCCAACTCTTGTTTCAATAGTATGATCTGTGCTTTGTGTTCTTCTCTTTCTTTAATCAACCTATTCACCTCCTCATTGGTAAAATTCTTTTCTTCTGCTTTAGTCTTCTCAGCTTGCTGCAATTCCAAAAGCTTTCTGTTGGTGAATGTTTCCAAAAGTACAAACGCTCATAAAAGAATCTGGTTTGTTGTTTAAGTAGGAGTTAATGGAATACTTAGCAGAAAAACTCAGATCTAAATAAGAAATTAGAGATTTCCAATATGGTCAAGAGTAAAACCTTTGTTTGTTGAAGCTGGCCAAGAACACACTGAAGAAAAATATTTCCAGGAGAAAATGTGAAAATATGAAAGTACTCGACTCAATTTTTAATCGAACTTATTTTTTCTAAAACAATACCTGATTTTCTTCATTGATATTTGATGCAAGTGCCTCAAGCACAGTTATGCGAGACTGGAATTTCTCTTCACGAGCCTTGAAAAGATTGTTTTGCTGGATAAAGAAAATCGAGACATGGAATTTCATAACATAATTCAAAAAGGAAAACAATGGCTCAAAAATATTTGGGATATTACGGTTCGAAGATGTTCCGCCTGAGTAGAAATACGACGCTCAATTTCTTGAACTACTTTTCTTAACAGGCATGCGACGCGCTACCAAAAATGAAAATAAATACTAAGGTTAGGGAGTGTGAATATTTAAGAAAAAAAAACTATGACCAACAAATGTTGAAACAGCTACGTTGTCTGGCATTCAATACATTTTATATAATAAAGTAGTTACATGGCCATACATGAGGAATTTCACCATTCTTTTTATCCACACTTTCGTCGAGAATTCCATTCACAACACTCAAAAGTGACTGAGTTGGAGCATTCTGCAATAAGAGATGCTGAAGTGCATCAAAGTTAAATAAACACTATATGTCACAGAAAGCCATAAACAAACTGAAGCATATTTAGCTTATAAGACACAAAATCAGGGGGAGGGAGGTGGAGGGATCAGAAGAACTCACGTCTAGACTATTTGATTTCATCATTTCTGAAATTTTCGCAGCTGGAAGATCTGCGTAACGACCTTGTTTTAGTTGAAATACTTCATGGAACTTATGGCCAAGGTGATTTGATCCACCCAATGGTTCAGCTGATTAAAAGAAAATTTTTGTATTAGAATAAGGTGCCTGTACTGAACCAAACATTTAGTAAGTAGAACTTCTTCATTTTTTTTCCTTTGTAATAAAAACTTGCTTTCTTGTGAGTTATCAAGGTTTCAAAATGATAATTTTTGAGCTCCATGTTTAGTTGGGAGACCGACAGGATACTTCTGTATTTACATAGTTGATGGTTGCAAAAGCCAAACCTGACACCATAGGACCACTCAGTGTACGAAGAAATTTGGACTCAAATAAGACCTTCCTCCTTTCGTCTCCCATCATTGGAGAAGAAGGGTCATGAAAGGATATGCCAAAACGACTGTTGATCTCCGACTTAGCAGGTGATCTACATGCCAAAGGGCTATCTCCCGCATCATTCGACATTAGCCGTGCTCTAATTGACCATAAACAGTTGTAAAGAGAGTCCATAGAATCCTGCAATTTAATAATATCTAAGAACGAGACGAGGACAAGAAAGAAGAGAAAGATATATACGTTCTGAAAGAGAGAACTAGGCAAATATTTAGGGTACCTACATCATGCGCATAAACATATAACTAAAGCACGTGGAATAGAAGTCGATATTGTCATACATAAACTTATGCACATAAACTTAAGAGAGCACTTTATAAATCTGGATACATTACATCTTCGATGTCGATATTGTCGTACTTCATTATCCCCATGTTGACTATAGCTGCAAGGAACCTCGTGATCTTCTCCGCTCGTGAAGCCAAATTATGGATAACATAACCTGCCTAGTATCGGAAAACTGATACTCATAACAGTGAACAGTGTGATATGACAAAAGGACTGGAAAAGAACCACAACTTATGAAACAAAAACAGAACCAGTAGGACAGTACCTCCTTAGAACCAGGTTTTTTTAGCTTGTTCAGAATTTGGGACAAGACATTGGCATCAAGCAAGCATGCTTTGAGATCTTCATCACAGGCATTGATTGGCAAATTTAAGCCAGGGAAAATACTCCTCAACCACTCAGCTAAAATCAGTCTCTGCTTAGCTACAGAAGAATGTAGTAAAAGAATTGAAAGCTTGTTTTGGTTTTTGACCAGACATACAAATGAAGATTGTTGACAAAACCTCACCATTCTTGTCTACAGATATTGGATTCATGGTTGAAAACCGCTTGGGAGTGGCATCAAGCATTTAACTTGTCCACTAATTTACAAGAACAATATGCTCCTATATCAGGAAAGAAAATATTACAATAGTGCAGCAACATTTCGAGTCTTCTTCCGTTGAACAAAAAGCTAAGAATTAAGAACTATGAAAGAAAGAAACGGCCATAAAAAGAACATTATACATTACATGTAATTGAGCTCAATCATAAGCGTAATCACCATTCCATCTATTAATGAAGCGTGATTCTACGTCGTCCGACCATAAACTAAATGGCGATATGACATGCTTGACGATTACACAAGAAAGTAGATTGAATAGGAATAAACAACAATAAACCATCATTTTTTAAGCAACACATCAAAATTCTTCTACACATGGGGGTGGAAATTTCATCTTATAACTTTTTTCCAGAAAGTAAAGATGGGTTGACCACTAAAACCTAAGAAGTACAAAAGAAAGAAACGACAGATGCAGAGCGACATTTAATCAAGCACCTTGACTGCAATACTAAAGTTGGAGATTCAAAAACCATAATGCAGCGAAAAAAACCTGTAAGATCTTCTACCTTTCAATCTGGTTGAGATTACAGAGACATTCAAGAACATTCAAACTCCATAATCATCAAGCCAAACCATAACTCAAGCATAAAAAATTTCCAGAACAAAACTAAAAAAAAAAAAAAAAAAAAAAAAAAAAAAAAAAAAAAAAAAAAAAAAAAAAGAAACCCACAAAGGGTACCTGTTTTCTCAGGCAAAGCAGCGAGGAATGAACAACAGAACGTGAGAATTTTTCTGGAAACCTCACAGAAGGAAATGGGTGTTGGGGAATCCCAAAAGACGAATTCCATGTACCTATTTAGGCGTTGAAAACGGGAATTGAATAAAGAAATGAGCGCCCAAAAAGGTCAGATTGATCCCATGAAGTTTCTTTGAACATTAAGGAGGTCAAGAACGCGTTGAGAAGGACAATGACACGAAAGAGAGAGAAAGAGAAGAAGGAGGGAAGATTGATTATAGAAATATTTAGATAATTGGATGGTGGATGGTGGGTATTTTCTTTGGCGGTTGATCCTCCATGGAAGACGAACAGGATTGGGAATGTTCCATAAAAGTAGGAGATTAAGCTGTTTCTTTCTCCTCTCTTTTTCATTTCCATTCTCTACCTTTTTCTCTCTCATCGATGTCTCGTTGAATTTTGGCGCGACCAGACCTTCCAAAATTCTGTTTTTAACTTCATAAATACCCAAAATTTATTTCATTTTTTTAATTAAATTATAAATATCTTTGTCGGAAATTTTCATAAATTGTTTTTTTATTAACAATTAAAAAAATTACAAAATTCTCAAAATTCCAAGTCAACTGAAATACTCATAATTAATTACAATTTAAAATACAATTTTAAAATTTAGTCCGTTTAATATTTTTATGTAAAAATTGGTAGTATATTAATGGATATTATTATTATTTTTAAATTTACTTCGATTAAATAAAAATTATTTTGAGATATAGGGAAATTAATAAATTTTAGGCGTAAGGACAAAAAGGTAATTTTAAGAATAATATTGGTTTGGCGGGAACCAAACAGGTCCAAATTAGAACTCGGTCCCGGGCCCGCCAAAATCTGCCCAATCCTCAACCCTTTTTCAGAAGCCGTAGCTTCCCTTCTTCCCCCTTCTGTAAATTCTTGTCCAACGCCTCATATTTCCTCTACCGTTTCTTCCTCTTTACTCCGATTATGGCGGAGCGCGGTGGATTTGGACGAGGGTTTGGCGGCAGAGGGCGCGGGGGAGGTGACCGAGGCCGCCGAGGTCGCCGTCGTGCTGTTCGACGCGACGAAGAGGAGAAGTGGGTTCCGGTCACCAAGCTTGGTCGCCTCGTAAAAGAGGGAAAAATCCAGTCCTTGGAGCAGATATACCACCACTCTCTCCCTATTAAGTAGCACCAGATCGTTGATACACTCATTGGCCCTAGCCTCAAGGACGGGGTAATGAAGATCACGCCTGTCCAGAAGCAGACCCGTGCTGGACAGAGAGCCCGTTTCAAGGCGTTTGTCGTCGTCGGCGATGGTAATGGCCATGTGGGTTTGGGAGTCAAGTGTAGTAAAGAGGTTGCCACAGCGATTCGTGGCTCTATTATTTTGGCCAAGTTGTCTTTGATCCCTGTGAGAAGAGGGTATTGGGGTAACAAGATTGGTAAGCCCCATACAGTGCCTTGTGAGGTTACTGGAAAGTGTGGATCCGTCACCGTCCGGATGGTTCCGGCGCCACGAGGTGCTGGGATTGTGGCGGCTAGAGTGCACAAGAAGGTCTTGCAATTTGCTGGGATTGAGGACGTGTTTACATCTAGGGGATGGACTAAAACTCTCAGCAACTTTGTTAAGGTTTGTCCCAAACTTGAATGGTTAATTTATTCTGTTTAGTTCAGATTTTGGCTGTTTTCTACTAGCTTTTTGTTGATTTGAACTTTTGGGGTGCTTTATCATTATGGATACCACCACTTAGTTATTCAATTACTATATATTTTGTAGTCCATTCATTTGGAAAGCTTCATCAGGATGGAATTCACTCTCAGGAAGTGTTGTTTTAAGTGTTCTTGATTTGTTTTCAGTGCAGATAATAACATTTAACCATATAAATTGATGTCATCTTATATGTTTCATTTTTGTGGTGTCATGTCATGAGTCCATATGTTATCATCACTGATTTCAGAAGTAATGATTTGATGAATGGATTTGATTTGGATAGGATGTTTAGTTTCGATTGCCATGATTCAAAACACATTTTCTGTAACCGCCCAAGTTCATCGCTAGCAGATATTGTCCTCTTTAGGCTTTTTCTCTTGAAGGTTTCAAAATCGTATTTGTTAGGGAGAGGTTTCCACGTCCTTGAATGCTTTGTTCCCTTCTGCCGTTGATGCGAGATTTCACAATCCACTCCTTTAGGTGCCAGCATCCTCGTCGACACACCAAATAACTTTGTGTTTAAAAAGAAGAAAAACATTAGTAAAGAGAAGTTTGTTATACTTAAGATAGAAGTAAAGTTGTGGATTAAGTTTGAGTTTTGAGTTTCACATGACAATGACTGTGCAACTACTTCGCCCTTTTTCCCTTTGGCCCTCCAAATCTGTATCTTCCGACACACACAAACGCTATACCTTTCTACTCCCAAAGATGTCTGCAATCAATGCATACTATTCTTCCATTATTGACCCAAAATGAATATCAAATGTTAAAAACAGTATCAAAATTATAGAACTACAGGAATTTGATTTATTTAGAAATATAATATTTTAATTTTTTTGATTTAAATCTTATTTTCGGGGTCCAACTTATTGTTATTGTTACTGTTATATGTATGTGGTGAACAATAAAATAATTAGTTGGTGAACAAAAATTAGAGAACCAACAAGGAACCTAATATATAAAACAAATATAACATATAATTTTATAAACAGTACATACCATAGACGGAAGGAAAATAGCCTAATTAATTCTGCCAATATTTAGGTTTAAAATCTATTTCCATATTTTTATTTCTTTTAAACTTTTATTAAAATATTGGGTTTATAAGTTAATTTGAGAAGATGATTAAATTACAAGGATGAGATTGAATGTAAAAATTTGGCATTTTTAACATTTTGGTTTCCGAGACTGAGAGTCCCTTCCCACCAAACTCGAAAGCAAGAGTTGTCAGTGAGAATTGAAGTTGAAGAATTCCGCAACATGCTTGTCGGCAACCACTGCTTTCGGAATACATCGCACAGAGGATAATTTGAATTTCCATTACAGACTGTCTTCTCCTCTGGATTAATCAGAATCCCACGCACGCATTCTTCCTCTTCGATCATTTTCATGATCTGACAACAACAACAACAACAACAACAACAAACCCCGTTTCTGGATCTCCAATTTCCACCTGAAACTCCCTCTTGAATCGACGGAAGCCATTGGAGAGCTATCTCAGATAATCTTGGGAGAACAGTTTTGTACTGTGTACCAGTGTTCTAAATTTCCTGGATCCAATGTTGGTCCAAGAGCGTTCAACGCCTAAATCCCCCAAAACCCAGATCAGAACCTTGCCGACTCTCCACTCGCATCGATTCTCAGAATCTAAGAGCCTCGATTTCTCTACATGGCTGTCTGAAAATATGTACAAAGTGGTGACGGTTCTGCTGCTGATCGTCTCCGTCGCCGTCCTTTTTTTCCTCCGCAATGTCGGCGATAGCGCCGCCCTTCTCTGCTTCCAATCGAAGACGGCGGCCTTGGAGAAGATTCAATTCCCTAAAGTCGATTGGAATTCGATCGCGTCGATCCCGGCTAGCTCTTCTCTCTATCCGGAATTTCGCTCTGAGCAATGGATCGTAGTCTCGGTGTCTACTTATCCTAGCGATTCGCTGCGCAAGCTTGTGAAAATGAAGGGCTGGCAGGTGTTGGCGATCGGCAATTCACTGACGCCGGCGGATTGGGCTCTTAAAGGTGCGATTTTCCTTTCCTTAGAAGAACAGTCTAAATTAGGGTTTCGTGTGATTGAATTTCTTCCCTATGATTCTTTCGTGAGGAAAACTGTTGGGTACCTCTTCGCAATTCAACATGGCGCGAAGAAGATCTTCGATGTGGATGATCGAGGGGAAGTTATCGATGGGGATTTGGGTAAACATTTCGATGTAGAATTGGTTGGAGAGGGAGCGAGGCAGGAGATTATATTACAGTATAGCCATGAAAATCCCAACAGAACTGTTGTAAATCCGTATATTCATTTTGGGCAAAGATCAGTATGGCCTAGGGGCTTGCCACTGGAAAATGTGGGTGAAATTGCTCATGAAGAATTTTATACCGAAGTTTTTGGTGGAAAGCAGTTCATCCAACAGGGAATTTCCAACGGTCTCCCTGACGTCGATTCGGTATTTTACTTCACTCGAAAATCTGGATTGGAAGATTTTGATATTAGATTTGATGAACGTGCCCCAAAAGTGGCATTGCCGCAGGGTATGATGGTTCCTATTAACTCCTTCAACACACTTTATCATACCTCAGCCTTCTGGGCTTTAATGCTTCCTGTTTCCATTAGCACAATGGCTTCTGATATCTTGAGAGGATATTGGGGTCAGAGGCTTCTATGGGAAATTGGTGGTTATGTTGTAGTTTATCCTCCAACCGTTCATCGACACGATAGGATTGAAGCATACCCTTTTTCAGAAGAAAGAGATCTACATGTGAATGTGGGTCGTTTAGTTAATTTTTTGAATTCATGGAGATCAGGTAAACATAGGCTTTTTGAAAAGATTTTGGAGTTGAGTTTTGTAATGGCAGAGGAAGGGTTTTGGACTGAGAAGGACGTGAAGTTTACCGCAGCTTGGCTACAAGATTTAATCGCTGTTGGGTACCAGCAGCCAAGGCTAATGTCTCTGGAATTGGATCGTCCACGAGCGACTATTGGTCATGGGGATCGGAAGGAGTTTGTTCCACAGAAACTACCATCCATACACCTTGGAGTTGAGGAAACTGGGACAGTGAGCTATGAGATAGGGAACTTGATAAGGTGGAGAAAATATTTTGGCAATGTTGTGCTAATCATGTTTTGTAATGGCCCTGTCGAACGAACAGCTCTCGAGTGGAGGTTGCTATATGGGCGGATATTCAAGACGGTGATAATTCTTTCAGAGACTAAGAATTTAGATCTTGTTGTGGAAGAAGGCAGACTGGACCATGCATACAAGTAAGTCACTTTTTTAAGTACATGATTGAAAATTTTGTGTGAGTTTGAAGCCGAAGTAGTAATTTGGTAGACAGACAATATTTTGAGTTCTCTTTTCATGCTGCCTAGAACGTAAATATAATTATTAGTATTCTACAAAAATGATGACATTGGAAGTTTACGCTCAGAAAATACGCGTTCAAGTTGCATTCAATTTACAAGTGACCAAAAAATTGCTCGTAATTCATTGAAGAGGTTGTCACTATCTTTATCTTTTTACTTGGTTGGCACGGTATCAAGATTTGAAACTGTTGAGATAAGTTTATTATCAATTACACAATTTCAATAGAGAATCGTAACAGCACAGTTTACAATTTTTATTGTTGCAAACTTGGAATTGTTGGCTGTCGAGAGAATGAGAATGTGTTTTCAACCTGCATTCTCAAATAGTCTTCGGCTTGCTACTTGCTTCAGTTGATTAAGCTTTCAAAATTATATGTTCTTCTAAATATGTTGTTAATTATGTTATAACAGGTACCTGCCCAAAATTTTCAGCATGTATAGTGGTGCAGAAGGGTTTCTATTCCTGCAAGACAATACTATTCTTAACTATTGGAATCTGCTACAGGCGGACAAATCAAAACTCTGGATAGCTAATAAGGTACCACTTGGACTATATTTAGCTGAGTTAATTGTGTTTAGCGCCTGTGTTCTTTATTTGAATTTCGTCCTTAAGATGGCACTCACGAATTCTTCTTACGGAGGTTGAAAATTTTGTGGTAAATTAGTAGAAAGTAGGAAAAAAACTTGCGAGAAAATATCAATTTACACTCGAAACAATATTTAACTGCTTGAATGCTTGTTGATCCTAGTGAATTTGGATGACTGCAAATCTGAGACCTTTAAAAGCTCTCAATTTAGTCTTATCATTGTATCAATGAATTCAGGTACCCAAATCTTGGACTACTGTGTCAGTTGAAAGCTCAGACTGGTTTACTAAACAATCAAACATGGTAAAGAAGATAGTGAGCATGATGCCAGTTCATTTCCAAGTCAGTCATAAGCAGTCTGTAGCAAATGAGCAAAGCCTCACAATATGCAATTCCGAGGTCTTTTACGTTCCTCGGCGCTTCGTAGCAGACTTTCTTGATCTTCTCGGTTTAGTGGGTGATTTAGAAATCCATCACAAGGTTGCAATCCCCTTGTTCTTTACAGCAATGGATTCGGTTCAGAACTTTGATCCGGTTTTGAATACAATGAGGTATAGAGAGAAAGCACCTGCCACAAATTCATCAACTATTTATTCAATTCATGTGCCTGCTGTTCACCCATGGAATGTGTCAAGTGAACAAGATTTCATAAAGTTGGTCAGAATAATGGCAGAAGGTGACCCACTTCTAGCAGAGTTAGTTTGAGGGGATAAAAGGAAAAGAAAAGAGACTTTGAATTGATACCTCGGGAGTTGAGGGAGACCATGTATACTAAGCCATCTGTTATACAAAACTGCTATTTTTCTTCTCTTTTTGGTTCGGAGTGAAGGAAAATAACATTTCTTTGACCCCATCCTCCCCAACACTTGTTTTCTTTTGTAGAGTTTGTGTGTTCTCACCATTTGTTGTAAGAAAGAAATTGTATTCAACTAGTTCTTTTGTCCCATAAGTATATGAACAGAAAATTAAATTGGCTTCATTGAATATAACTTTCCTCTAATATTTTTCTGTAATACAAGGTTATGCTGTTCCATCGCATAACTTTGAACGCTGGTATAGAGTTTACAGACAACAATGGAAGAACAAAATATACAATCAATTAAATTAAGATGGAACTCCACAAAGAACAAAAGACGACTTCTAGGGCAGGGATGAGTCCATAGTTATGAAGAGAAAGCTTGAAGAAAAGAATGAAAGCCTTCAGTGTGACGCTTATCTTTTGTCTGTGTCTGTAGTAGCTACTTACAAAATGTACTCCAGTTGCTTAGTCATCAGTCATCTCGCTCGATGAAATCGCTTGAGTAGCTAATATTTCTGGTTCAATTGATCAGCAGCCTGCAGCTTTGAGGAAGTTGTCATATGGACTTGAAGCTGGTAATCTTAACGAGTGTGAATGATACTCGTATTCAGCCATGCACGGCATCACAATGGGTCCAGAGGGAGGTTGAAATGGGTTAGCCGATGAGTGTTCAATGAATGGATTGCTAACCTGCAATTTCAGGAATGTGTTAGAAGTTTGTGAATGTTTATGTTTCTTCTACATGGTGAGGAACTTGCATCCTGAAAACATAAATTAAGAAAACTGTTTATAAACATTATTCATAGAACTTAAGGATTCTCTCTCATCAATTTAGATAATTCTGGTGGAATCTATTTCGGCATAATTCTACATTCGGTTTAAGAGGGGAACAAAGCATTTTTTGTAAGGGTGTGAAAACCTCTGAGCATTTCTTTAAGGGTGTGAAAACCTATCCCTAGTGAACACGTTTTAAAACCTTGAGGGAAAGCTCGGAAGGAAAAGCCCATAAATGCCAATATCTGCTAGTGGTGGGCTTGAGCTATTACAAATAATATCAGAGCTAGAAATCGGATAGTGCGCCAACGACGACGTTGGGTTCTCAAGGGGGTGGGTGGTGAGATCCCATATTGGTTGGAGAGAGGAGCAAAGCATTTCGTATAAGGGTGTGGAAACCTCTCCCTAATGGACGTGTTTTAAAATCTTAAGGGGAAGTCTGGAAAGAAAAGTCCAAAAAGGACAATATCTGCTAGCGGTGGGCTTGGGGGTTAGTTACTGGAATAGCTGGAATAGCTATAGTTCATATCCCTGCAAACAAATTTCCCAAATGATCTAAATATTAACAAAAATGGTTAGGTTTGCAGAGATCAGATCATAACCTCCTCCTGCTTCAGGTGGAAAGACGTCAATGTTGACATCTTCTGCTGCTTTCCCATCAGAAGTAGCTCACAATGCTGGGCCATTTCCTTGTAAGGCACATGATCTGTGGTCGAGATGGAGATACTTCCGACTTGATTTGCTGTTTCGAGTACCTGATTTAAACGAAACATGATAGAGAAAGTGATCATTCAAAAATCAGTTCCCAATTTTGGTCAATTCATCAAATAATGAGATCTTGAAAGTAGCTGACATACTGATTCTAAAAGCTGATTCACACTCAAAACTGGAATCACAATGAACTCCTGATTATCTTTAGTTTGGCTTTCAAATGCATCGCCAAAGGAATCTTCATCAATGTTAAAAAATGGAGCAGACTGCAAAGAGGAAGAACAAAAGTCAAGTACCACAAGGAAAACTTATGCTACATAAGTTTATTGTCTCTTTAATGAATTTATCAGAGTTCAGAGTGTAACCTGATACACGTTATTCGACGTATCCTCTAACCGATGATTTCCGAGAGGACACATAACATCAGGTACAAACTCGCTGAGAAGTTGCTTCTTTATGCTGGAGAATTGAGACTGCAACATAGATGTAAAAATTTATAGTGTTTAACAATAAAAACGAACCAATCCAGAAATGAGTGGTCGAGTGCTTTACATCTGAAAGTGTATCCAAACTCTTCACGATCTCGGTAACAAGGGATTCTCTAGTTTGATCTTTGGTTATCTCTACTTCTGACAGAAACTTCGAGGCCGAATCGTCATCTTCCTTGGATCCATAAGGACAACTCGTTTTGTCAGACGGTATGGTGACAGCTTGTAACTTGCAGCCTTCTACCAATTCTAGGAAGGGATCAACCTAAACATGTTTAAAAAACAAGTCATAATTGAAATTTTGATAGCAGCTTCAGATTTAAGCATAGACTTGGGAACTCTAATTTCTGAAAGCATTAGTTCTTGATCAACATACCATTCTGCCCCGGAATATAGTCTGCATTTGGTCAACAAGGGGAAGGATATTAAAAGCTTTGGACGAAAAGAGGATCATCGATGCGGCTAGAGTAAATAAGGATCGACAACGTGATGGTGGCACTGATCCTGCAATTCGGGCACAAACCAAGCCTCAGTGCAGTACTATCCAGTATAATCTTTATGGTGACAGAGGCATGAAAAATCTCACAGTAACAGATTTCATCAACATTTCGTCCAACAGATTTGATTAAAGACCAAATTTGTGCTAATGTTTTAAAGATTCACCTCGTTTACTGAGAGAAAGGTCTCGCAATGTAAATGCCAACTGAAAACTTCGTATTAGGGCCTCATGACTTGAATTCTGCACGGAAAGAAACATATATTGACAGTTCATCCCAGTAAAAAGAAAAATCAAATCTGAAAAGCGTTGTTTTACCTTAGCTCGAGAAAACAGCAAGATCAAGCTGTATGTATGGGCAATTCCTTCATAATTTTCTGGAACATTAGCAGGAGATATGGATTGTGCAAAGATTGATGAGAGCAGAAGTGTAATTTGGTGGCTACTGAGTCGGAGAGAATGAGTTTCCTGAAATTTGATTCATAAAAGAAAAAGTAAGCGACCCCGGTTACTGAAGATTGACTTAAAACATGAAACGATTTTCACACAACATACTGGTTCTTTGTTCAAGTTGTTCATAGTAGTCGCAGTCGCATCAGTTCTCAAAGGTCCGGAGTTTCTTGTGCTATATGCCCGACTGTAGGATGACGTCAAGCTACTTTGCATTCCATTTCTTGCATTTTCCTGTTTGCCATCGGCAAGAGAGCTATCTTTCATATCTGGATGACCATTTTCCAGCAAGGAGAATTTTTCATTCCTTAGCTTCTGAAAAAGGGCAGCTGAAGAAGAAAAAACAGAGACAGTTCTTGAGAATGTCCTAGGAATGTCAGAAGTCATCCTTGACTCGACATCTGAAGCGTGTAGACGAGGACAAACAGAAGATGGCATAAGGACAACTGAAAAAATATGATGAGCTGCAACTCGTGTTTCATGATCGGGATGGACCATAGCCAGTAATAACTGATGAAACAAAGCCTCAGGGAATGCCTATGCCATAAAACACTGAATTTATTAAAATCATAAGGTTAAACTTTGCTGGAGAGCATGAATCAGACTCAAAAGCAGAAGATTGTTTCTTGCCTTGTTTTGATATGATAAATTAGGCAAGGAGGCAACAATTTGAGAAGCACGATAAACAGCAGAAATTGCAGTTCTGGCTATGACTGTAACAGAAGAAAGGCTCTCCAACATCACAGCCATAGCATCAAGAACTGGGCCTGGTTCTCCGACCTGCTTTCCAGTTCTTATTTAAAATCTTAAAATATGCACAGCAATAATAAAAGTTAAGCGGTTCAAATTTTCATCACCTTATATATTAGCTGTATCAGACACTGATCTACTGCTTGATTTAAGCTTTTATTCCAATTTTTCACTTCATCCCCTAAATTTGCATCGTCGAGTGAGCAGTGTATGCTCTTCCTCAAATGCCTCATGCAGTCACTAACTGAACTAATTATTGCAATAGAAGGTTCAACTTTTGCCTCTTGAGCAAGGGCAGTAGCCACAGCAACAATGTCAAGCTGCATCTTAGGCAGCTTCAGGACATTTTTATGGTCAAGATGTTTAATCAATATGGAAAGCAAAACATGGGTATTTTGACCTGTCAAAATCAAAACATAATTGATCAACCAGAAACACAAGCAAACATGAGGTACAAACAGGAATAGGATTGAAAGAACACACCACATTTGTCCATTAGGAACTGCAAATCTTTCAGAACTGGAGCTGCAATGCCATGTTCAATAGACCACAGATTTCCATTATCGAAGTAACGAAACAAAGATTCTAATATACGCCTCATGGTTGTAGCTTCTTTAGCTAGTTTGGCCATGTTGTGTAGGCAAACTCTAGACCAAAAGCAAGGGTTTCGGACATCCACCCTATCAAGCAAAGATAGTTAATTTATAATGAAATATTTATATCAGCAAGATTATTGATGGGGACTTCACCAGAGATGAATGATTATTACCCTATCAAGTTCAGTTCACCTCCTTCAGTCACGATTTCCCTCCAAGATGGTGTGCTCGTCATGACAACTGACGATGAAGAGATATGACCCTTGTCCCATACCACTTCTTGCACCCATTGATCATTTAACTTGTCTGGATCTTTTGCAGGAGCCCCATAGTTTTCTAGGATCACTGAAACAATCTGTTTAATGATAATACAAGTCAATAGAAATAATGTTTATTTTTCTGTCAAAGGTACAAGTTTGAGGGAAGAAACTTACATTATCAAATTCGACAGAAATATGAGAGTATTCACCCATAAACCACACCTGGAAGCAAAAAAAAAACAATGAACCAAATTAGTTTTGACAAGCTATTCGAACAACCCATTTACAGAAGTACATGAAAATAGATAGGAATATATGCAAATGAAAAGATTATAAACGATCAACCTGTAATCTCTTTGCAATTTCATGAGTTCATAGGTGGCTTATTCATGTCATTAATTTATTATTAGTAGCATCATCATGCTAAGGAACCATAATAAGAACACTAAGAATTATGAATGGAGAGGAATCAATTTTTGAAGACAAGCATCTTCCTTGGTCTGATTGATTCGAATTTGCTAGCTCTAATACCATTTGTAATAGCCCAAGCCCACCGCTAGTAGATATTGTCCATTTTGGCCCGTTACGTATCACCATTAGCCTCACGGTTTTAAAACGCGTCTAACTCTTATAAGGAATGCTCCGTTCTCCACTCCAACCGACGAGGGATTTCACATTATCACTCCTTGACTAGCTTAATGTAAATGTAAATAGTAGAAATAGAAAGGCATACCATTGAGGAAAGGCCTTGCAAGCCAGCCGAACGCAGGCCTTCAGCCCCTTCATCCTCTCCACTATCTTGAGCTAATTGACACAGTTTTGGAACAAAGGCTTCTAGGTTAAACATGTAAGTCCCATCAATCTGGACCATCAGAAGTTCGAATATTAAACCAATAAAACATATTAACATAGTGAAAGCAAGAACTAAAGCTATATTTTTCACTTACCTGACTATTCACAAAACTAAATAGAGTCTGACATCCTATAATTTGCATTTCCTTCTGTCGTGTTTGGTCCATTAGAGATTGGATAATGCTTATTAAGCTACTCGTAAACAGAGACCTACAAGTAGTTCACTCATCCACATGAATCAATAGTTATGTTTTAGAACCACTAAAGTTGAGAATGACAGAGAAGATGTACAGAAAACAAATCCAGAAAACAAAAGATGGTTTCCTCACATTTGCTCCTTACATGAAACCACAAGTTTTCTGTAGATCGACATGACGATTTTAACGGCATGGAAATTCTCGTTCCGCAGTTCTTTGTAACACCTTTGCTCAAGGGAAGTTGTTATCTGATCATGAAATTAGGAAGTTTAACATGAATACATGGCAGACCACAATGTTAAGGCTTCATAAACATTACCTTTGGAATTCGAAGAGGATTTTTAGCAGCATATTCGCATAATTTCGATATCTTTCGATCATTCGGTCCTTCTTCCTAGCGTAATATAGGGATTATCCTCAGTCAATTATGAAGATAATTGCATAAAAGTGATGAACAACTCAATGTGAAGTAAGTTTTGAGTCATGGGGGATGAACTATGAGTTGATGAACTGGTCGAGATTTTATAAACCCTAAACCCAAAACCCCATTGTTGGAACAGGAAACGAAGTAATGCTATAAACATCAAAAGAACTGACCTGATTACGAGGAAATATATCGGCGATGAGCTTCTTGTACCTCTTCACGGGCTGTCTAGACCGTGCCCTCAATCCTGGACAGAAGAAACAAAGACTGCCGCATACAGGCAAGACTTGCCGAGAAACCACACCCGAAACAACGCTCATTTTCTTTCCCTTCTGAACAAATCAATACTCAAATTCCAGAGGTCGAGAAGGGAAAGAAAAGCTCAAGCTCAATTACGCACCACTTCAAACCTAAATTGGAAGATTCTGGTCACTACTACGGAACGAAACACCAAAACTCTAAACCAGTCCAGATCGAAAACATAAACCCCCAAATGAAGAACTTACAAGTTTATGATCAAAATTCCAATGAAAAGTACCTATGATCCTTCTCTGAAACAGCCGAGCAGTGGCCGGAATTCCTCTAAAACTGTAAAGAAATCAAAACGTACCCGGAATATCGATTTCGTCTCGAGAAAATGATGAAACTATCCGTTTGGGGGGCTGCGAAGCCAATTATGAGTGAGAACCTGAAAACATACAAGAAAGAATCCCGAACTTTTTCAACGGCAAGGTTGTCTGTGGGTCCACAATGCAAGGATGGTTGATTCTGAAGGCATCGCCATTGCTGGATCATACCAGAGCTTTGATGGCCGTTTAAAGGCGAAGCGAGGGAAGACATTTTAAAGTAATTGTTTTAGTTGGCAGAACAGACAAACGGACGTGCTGGCTTCTTAAGGCATGCAAGACCAGAGCACATGATCTGTGTGGAGCTTTTTTTGGTCAAATTCAAACCATAACCTTAAGAGAAAAAAACCATTCATGTTCATCATCATTATTTTGTTAAAACTATGATACAAACGTCTCTCCATAAAAATGATATTTTTAACAAGATCAACTACACATCATAAACCATATCATTTCAAAAATAACATGTCGTTAAAATAGAACATAGGACGTTCAGACATTACTAAAATCGGCATTGTCCAATCAAACATCATCGACCAATGTTCCTTCCTCTTGACCCTTGAGCACTTTTATATCGATCCAGAGGAGGGAAGGGTCAAAGAAAAAACACCAAAAGATCTCATTTTGAAGGATGACTTGTGGGGCTCGATTGCTTGTGTTGGATTTTGTGCTGGCTTTTATGTGGGTATGGTCGGGGACTTTGATTAAGATCTTTGTTTTTGGGACATTGGGATTTGGAAATGATCCGGTCGGAGAGATTGTGAAGGCTTCCTTTTCGATTCTCAACATGTTTGTGTTTGCGTTTTTGTCGAAAATTTGGAATGGGGCTTCTTATAATCCTCTTAACATCTTGTCTGATGCTTTTTCTGGGGATTCCAGTAGCTTTCTCTTCGTTGCAGGTGCCAGAATCCCTGCTCAGGTTCTTTTCCCCTTGCGTTTTGTATCTGTTAAACTTTGTCTGGGTTCTATGGTGGTTATCTTGATTATTCTCACAGGCTTATGGTTACCTGATGTTCTCCAAGATTTTGGGAATGGTTTGGTCGTTTTTCTTCTGTGTGGGAGGGGAATAGTCCCCTTTCCCTTCATTATTGACGTTTCTTCTTTGGCTCTTTGTGTATCACCGTTACCATCATGCTAGGGAGAGGTTTCCACACCCTTCTAAGAAATGTTTCGTTCTCCTCTCCAACCGATATGAGACCTCACAATCCACCCCCTTCAGGGCCCCCAGCATCCTTTGTTTGGCTCTGATACCATTTATAAGAATTCAAGGCCACTATTACCCGCTTAGGCCTGTTACATATCGTCGTTAGTCTCACGATTTTAAAAAGCGTTTGCTATGAAGAGGGTCTAACTCTACTCCAACCAGTGTTTCGCACCGTCCAATGATAGACGCGTTTTAAAAACCTTGAGAAGAAGCCCGAAAGGAAAAAGCTCAAAGAGGACAATATGTACTTGCAGTAGGCTGCTTAGGCTGTTACATCTGGTATTAGAGCCACGCACCAGGCGGTGTGCCACCGAGGATGTTAGGCACCGAAGCGAGGTGGGCTGTGAGCAGTTGAAGAGGAGAACAAAACATTCCTTAGAAGGGTGTGAAAATTTCTCCCTAACAGATACGTTTTAGAACCATGAAACTGATGGTAATATATAGTAGGTCAAAACGGATAATATCAACTAGCGGTTTGTACATTAGAATGGATGGAAATGTGAAGAATAATAACAGATGATGATGTTTCTGGCTTACCTCTTCAGGTACTTGGAGCCATTAGTGGTGTTAGGCTGATTATCCAGACAATCCCTGAAGCAGGACGAGGGCCTCATTTGAACGTTGGCATCCATCACGGTGCTCTCACAGAAGGATTGTTAACATACGGCATTGTCCTAATCTCGCTTGGACTGTCCACGACACTCCCAGGAAATTTCTTCATGAAGACATGGATCTCCAGCTGCTCCAAGTTAACTCTTCAGATTCTTGGTTCTGACTTAACCGGTGGTTGCATGAACCCTGCCTCTGTAAGTCTCAATACTCATATTTCATTCATACAATATCACGCATTAATCCTTTTCAACTTTTCTCCATAGGTAATAGGATGGGCGTATGCTCGTGGGGAACATATAACCAAAGAACACCTTTTTGTATACTGGATTGCTCCAATTCAAGGAACCATACTTGCCGTATGGACGTTTAAGTTACTATTTCGACAACCGAACGAGGAGAATGTAAACACGAAGAAGAAATCTGAATGATTGAACATCCTAAAGTAGGTTGGGTAGGTCTCCATGGTGCCCTGTCGTGGCAAGAAGAGTTGACACTCTTACTAATGTATCAGATCCTATCCGATCTGCTTAGTCATATGATGCTCCTGTGAAAGAGGACTACATTAATGAATCGATATTACATTTAAATGAAAGTGTTATTGAATATATGAATTAATAGTTGAGAAAAACTTAAAAGAATTGGTAGATTACTATTTGTATCCATGAAATGCACATTCCTAAAAAGACATTAAAATGACCTGTGTTAGTCTGGGACATATTATATCATAAACAAACAGTAGAGTTACGATTTCATGTTCATGCATTGTTTGTAGCCACAATCTGGAACATGCATGAAACAACCATTTTTTTCTCGTGAACTAATTCAGTAAGAAACCATATGGTTTAGGAGAACAAATAACTATATGCTCTCTATCGTTCGACGGTAGGAATAGGTGGGAGTGGTATAGAACTGGGAAAGAATTGATGCAAAAACGGTGTAGCGTTGAACGGTTGCTTGCTTGCATAATGAATGAGCCGATAAAGGGGAAGAGCTAGCTGACAATTCGGCATTTTTTACACTTGGGCAAAAAATTCCTTTTACTATGGTGATTATATTGTCTACTTCTATTATAATTAATCATCTAACTCAAATGAGATGTGAAAATATATATATATATATGATAATAAAAACTAGAAGTTGGTTAAGTACAAATTAATGTATTTGTTTCATAATTATTGTACTTAGAAAAAAAAAAGATATGAAATTTGAGATGACTTGACAATGAAGCAACCAACATGAAGTTAATCCCGTGGAATAAGAATTGATTGGAAAGCCATTAAAGAAAGAAAGGAGGTTGAGTATGTGACAGCACGTTTCATGGATAGAACGATGGAGTTGGATTGGAGGTAGCGAAGTTGAAAGCTCCCAAAATTTCCATTATTATTTTTCCAATCGACAAAGAATGTTGGGTGCGTCGGGCGCGAATGCCGCGGGAAATTGAAACTGCCGCCTAACACATCAATGCCATCAAACCCATTTCATCGTTTTCACAACACACAGAGACGAACCTTTCTCTTGGGTTACTCTTTCTTCTTCTTCCAATTTCTGCAACCCATTTTTTCCACGAGCAGACCCAGAGAGCCTCAGCTGGCTTTTGATCGAAAACCCTCCGAACCTTCCTCCATCGTTTCCGCGCTTTAAGATTCAACGTTTATTTTTCTTTCTCATGTGTACGCACGTAGTTTAGTTTCGTTTTGTGTGTCGAAAAAGATCTTACCGCTGAAGGGGATGTTTCTGATTTCTTGAATCGTCTTTTGAGTCGGGTCTTGATTTGGGGGTTCGTCTGTTTTAATCGATGACTTTTTTGGTGAACGAATAAGGGTTTGTGTTTTGTTCTTACTGTGTTTTGGGTACAGGATTCTCCGAGTTGGGTGGATCGTTCACCGGACTCGGTATGGCCACGCCGAACAACCTCTTGAGACTTTACCAAGTTTGGAGGGGAAGTAATGTGCGTTCTTACCCTTTTGTTTTGCTTGATGGGTTTGTTTTGTATTCATTATTTGATTCAACATTTGGGATTTGAGATAGTGTTTGATGTATCTATCAGTGCCATTGTTTCTTTCTTTCTTTACGATTGATTAATTTTGTTCAAGTTCAACTTGATGACTCTGTTTATGAGCTGAGATCGTTGAAGGAAAATCTAAGTTGTATCTGTGAGTGTTTCTGCGTTGTATGATATTCATCTGAATATAAAGAACTAGTAGAATTCTTCTGTATTTCGTGAACAGATATCATATCATATCATACATTATTTGTTTATTAATGTAATATTACTCAAATGGATGATACTTCGTTTTTTGTGTCTTCTCAGAGATTTTTCTGTGGTGGGAGATTGATATTTGGCCCTGACGTATCATCTCTGATTCTCTCCATATGTCTTATTGCTGGTCCTGCAGTTGCTTTCTGCGTAAAGATATATTTGAAGATCCACGATGTTGAACCACCTGGGAACGCTCGTTGGTATCCTGTATTATTTGGAGGTCTCGCCCTCACTTTTCTGGTGAGTTTTAATTTGTTTTTGCCCGTCTTCTTAGTAAGGTGGTCTATGCAATTAGAATGTAAGAGCTTGAAAGAACGAAAGAAAACTATAGAGATGAGACTGTATAGAATATTTCCTTCCATGGTTATCTGTAGTTTGTCCTTCGAGTTTTTTTGTGAGACCTCTCATTAGTTGGAGAGGGGAACGAAACATTCCTTATAAAGATGTGGAAACCGCTCCCTAGCAGACGCGTTTTAAAATTGTGAGGTTGACGGCGATACATAACGGGTCAAAGCAGACAATATTTGTTAGTGGTAGGCTTGAGTTGTTACTAATGGTATTAGAGCCAAGCACGGAGCGGAGTGCTAGCGAGTACACTGGCCCTCAAGGGAGGTGGATTATGAGATCCAACATTTGTTGGAGAGGGGAATGAAACATTCCTTATAAGGGTGTGGAAACCTTTCACTAGCATACATGTTTTATAACCGTGAGACTGGCGGCGATACGTAACGGACTAAAGCGGACAATATTTGTTAGTGGTGGGCTTGAGCTTTTACCAATGGTATCAGAACCAAGCACCCAACGATGTGCCAGCGAGGACGCTGGTTCCCCAAGGGAAGTGGATTGTGAGATCCCATATCAATTGGAGAAGGAACGAAACATTCCTTATAAGGGCGTGGAAACCTCTCCCTAGCAGACGCGTTCTAAAACCGTGAGGCTAACAACGATACGTAACAAACCAAAGCCGACAATATTTGCTAGAGGTGGGCTTGGGCGGTTAGAGTTCCATGATTATTGACAGCATAATAAATTCTAAAACTGAGCGATATACATCGGTTACTCTTGATTAACACTCTTCTCAAAGTATTCTCAAAATGCTTATTGAAAGCGTGTTTCATTTTTCACTTACTAGTCATTCTAAACTCACACTAAAGGCTGATGAGAAATTTAGGGTAAAATCAGTGCATTTTCATTATCCTTAATTTGAATCAGAAAATCACATGGCAAGTAAAATGTGCAGGATTTGATATTTCTGTTCGCGACTTCTAGTAGAGATCCTGGAATACTGCCTCGAAATTCAAGGCCTCTTGAGTCAGATGAACTAGATGACATGAATACACCATCCGTGGAATGGATCAATGGAAGAACCCCACATCTAAAAATCCCTCGGATTAAAGATGTGACTATAAATGGTCATACAGTAAAAGTCAAGTACTGTGACACTTGTTTATTTTATCGCCCTCCTCGTGCATCTCATTGTTCCATATGCAACAATTGTGTTCAGAGATTTGATCATCACTGCCCATGGGTTGGGCAGTGCATTGGAATAGTAAGATATTCATATACTTAAACCAATCTTATTAAACTTTGCCTCAAATTTTGTTAGCATAATTCTGAAAGCACTTAGAGGTTTCATTTCATTTCATTTATTTTGTTGAATTCTAACTATTAGATCCATTGTTGTTACTGTTGCAGCGTAATTATCGGTTCTTCTTCATGTTCATAACGACCTCGACAATCTTGTGTTTATACGTGTTGTCGTTTTCGTTGTCCATCCTTATTCATCATCAAGAAGCCTTTTTCAAGGCTGTGTCCAAAGACATCCTTTCAGATATTCTAGTAGTGTATTGTTTCATTGCCTTTTGGTTCGTTGGTGGCCTTTCTGTATTCCATTCTTATCTTGTACTCACAAATCAGGTAGTTTTCTATACTCACCCACTTCAATTCACAATTTATACATACAAATAGTAGTTTAGTGTTTAATACTATACTTGCTTGCTTATCCTAATAAAGTCATTCTAATGCAGACTACCTATGAGAATTTCCGGTATCGGTACGACAAGAAGGAGAATCCATATAATAAAGGAACAATGAAGAACGTTGGAGAAGTATTTTTCTCGAAAATTCCACCGTCATCACATAAGTTCCGATCCATTGTTGAGGAGGATGACATGATGATGGGCGTTACTCCTTATCTTGAAGAAGGTATTTTTAGCTCGAAGGAGAAACTTGATATGGAAAGGGGTACTAAATATTTGGAGGATGAGACGTTCCCAACTCCTGACATATTGAGGAGATTCGAATACATGGACGACCTGGAAGATGATCTGAAAATGATGGTAGAAGGAGAGAGACCTCATGTTGATCCACTGTTTCGTCTTGACCGAGAGGCAGAGGAACTTGAAGAAGGTGGCAGTGATGGAATACCTGATCCTCAGCTAGAATTATCAATGGAAGATAGTGACGAAGTAGCCGTAGAAAGTTCCATCCCTGGTGGGGTTAACACAGATGGGACCAAGGATGCCAATGACTCACCTCAAGTTGAAGCTTTCAAGTTTTAGGCGTTAAAAAGGTATACCTATTGAACACATTAATAAGTTTCTTGTTGTTGATTTACATGAGTTTCCTTGTGTCATTTTTTCTATATGTATGTTTATTTTGATCGTTTAGACTATCACCTACATCTTTGTCAGGGAAATGCATGAATGAACAAAGACCAAATCTGATTGAGAATGATCCAAAGGATATGAAATTATGTTTAAGAAAGGTTTAAAAGAATCGATAATTACGATCTATACTAGCAAGACGCATCTTCACTGACCCAATTATAAGAAACCAAAGTTAAGCGTGTGAGTGAGGACAAAACATACTAAAAATATATGTATTGGTCTATGGGGATGGTTTACTATTAGAATTAATTTAAGATGAGTAGGTAATGTGGTTATTTTGTAAGGGATGCAGGAGAATGTTGAGACAATTGAGTTATGTTCAAGTTGGCTTCATTTACTCTATTGTTAAGTCATCTTTTGACAGAATTAAAAGTAGTAGTCGAAATCATTTTATATGATTCAACTTATATATGTACATGATCATTGTTTAGACATTTCCTGGACTTCATCTAACACATACATGTCTATATGTTCATGAAAGTTGTGTACAAGATTTTTGGTGGAACAGGTTCCATTTTTCTGGGGAGGCAGGGAAGAGCAACGTGCAGCTATAAACGCTTGCTGTTGTGATTAGAAGCAGGGAGGAAGATTGGGTTAAGAAAGATTGGGCTGTAGATTAGGTAAGCGAAGTGTAGAGGACATCAGAAGCTTATTGTGGTGGGTGAGGAATTTTTTGTTTCGTTGTTCAACATGTTGGTTGCTTTACGTTTTCATGTATCCAAAGTGGCTTTAAAATAAAGCTCAAATTCCACATGCCACTTTCAGATTCTATTCACACACTGATCCATTTATTCTTCTATTTCTTTTACCACTTTTCTTCTTGTTAGCTCTATCTGTCTTGCTTCCTTCTTTCTCCCTCGCGGTCTCACACTTTCTCCTTCCCCTTGTAAACGGGTTTGAACCGACTGATGTTGAAAAATTAGTGGATGACTTGTGGTCAAGAGTGAAGTGTCACTCGGGTTGAAAATGTAGGACGCACCGTTTATTATTATTTATCTATCAAATTATACTTTCATTAAAAACATCTAAACCATATTAACAAAATTATATATTCGATGAATAATTAAATACCTTTTCAGCTTAAGCTCAGAATTTAAGGTTGGATTGGATAAACTTCCGGTAAAAAAAAAAAACTTTTCTAGAAATGATTTGAGCGTTAAGAGTACAGTATGACTGCAATGAAAGGAGGCGGATTTCAGTGAAAACCCAAATCTTTCCCTATCTTCCATCTACACTCAATTCCAAACCAGGAAGCGTTTTATGCACTTTGATCCAAACCATTGATGCTGAACGGGACGTGGCGTTGAAGCAAATAAAAACGAAAGAAATGGCGACATTTGGATAGGAATGTTATCGCTGACACCATCATCTTCAACGAAAATGGTAGAATCATCATTTTCATCTTTGTTTCTTTAAGCAAAAGTTGGGGTCGAATTAAACGCCATTTTCTCTATACACTGATACACAAGCCTTCATCCTTCTCCTAAATTAACCCACAAATTACAGTTGCGTCCTGCGTTTCACAAGGTCACTGCGTGGAGTTGGGGGCCCATTGAAGCAATTCTTGGTAGGAGTGATGATGGGCTCTACTTGTACTCCACACCCTGATGGGTTTTTCTCTCTCTTTCGAAATTTTTGCGTGAAAGCAAGGAAACACAGGGTACTCTCTCAGTTGGGATGATCAAAGTCTTCTTAAGGAGGTAATCCATCTCGAGTTTATCAAATTGAACTCAATTTCATGTCCTGAAAAACTCCAGCAGGTTCATTACTCTTTCCTGTTGAATTTGAACTGATTATGTTGGCTGTTCGTCTGATCGTGTTGAGAATAGGGTTTGCTTGTGAATTGGGTTTTGCATTTTCCTTGAAATGGGTCTTCTCTGATTTCAGTTCTATCAAGTCTCATTAGCTAGTCGCTTAATCTATCACTATCGGTCCTGTTTGTTACTGTTATTTTCTTTTTGCCAAAATAGATACTATAATTTATCCTGTTTGCTGTGTAATGGCAACGTGTTTGTATAGCTATGGATGGACGGACAAACCGTTCGTTGTGTTGTCCTTTATTGATTTTGTCCCTTATTGACTTGTAATGAGTCTTCTCTGATTTTCCTTTTTTGGTTTTGATAACGTTGGATGCAGCAATGTTAATGGCTTCTAGTAAAGTCTCATATTATGTTCTGCTATGCTTCGGTATTGTGGCTGTCTCTGTTAGTACATTCTTTGCCATTGGAGATGACACTGTCCAGCCTATCCGGCTAGTTGTTAATGCTTCAGAAGCATCAGCACGGCAGATTCCAGACACGCTTTTTGGAATCTTTTTTGAGGTTGGTTGGAATACTTTTTCTGAATTGCAAGGTCTTCTTTCTGAAATTACTACATTATGTTTTGTTTCACAGGAAATTAATCATGCAGGGGCTGGTGGAATATGGGCAGAGCTTGTGAGCAACAGAGGTCAGCTCTGATAACCTAATTCCTTTTTCTTTTTACTCATTGATGAACATAGCATAAAGAAGATGATGGACAATGAATTAATAACTGTGGAATCCCATTTTGTATATGTTCTGGTCCTTATGGATGAAGGCTTTGCTGATGATATAATCATGATCTTTCATCCACAGGATTTGAAGCTGGGGGTCCAAACACTCCGTCTAATATTTATCCTTGGTCAATCATTGGAGATGAGTCGAGTATAAGTGTTTCAACGGATCGATCGTCCTGCTTTGATCGGAATAAGGTGGCACTGCGTATGGAGGTGTTGTGTGACAGTAGGGATAACAATGTCTGTCCAACTGGAGAAGTTGGTATCTACAACCCTGGATTCTGGGGCATGGTAAGTTCTCTTTCAGAAGAAATGTGAGATCCCACATCGGTTGGGGCGGAGAACGAAGCACCCTTTATAAGGGTGTGGAAATCTCTTCCTAGTAGACGTGTTTTAAAAACCTTGAGGGGAAGCCTAAAAGGGAAAGCCCAAAAAGGACAATATCTGCTAGCAGTGGGCTTAGGCCATTACAAGAAGTTTCTTTGTCATCCTTTTATGCTTGAGAATTGGTTCCTTTTCTAACTCAAATTTTTTCTCTCTTTCAGAATATTGAAGAAGGAAAGGCATACAAAGTGACTCTTTTTGTTCGGTCCTTGGGAGAAATTGATGTGTCCGTTTCACTCACGGATTCAAGAGGGCTGAAAAAGTTGGCAACAGCATCCATCATGTGAGGTTATCTGAATTTTAGAAAAGAATTCCTTGTTGGAATGAAAATTTAATATAGATTACTTGTCTTTGTAGATCTTCTGATGTGTCGAACTGGTCAAAGATGGAGGTTCTATTGACTGCCACAGAAACTAATTATAATTCACGTCTTCAGTTGACAACGTCGAAAAAAGGAGTTATATGGTTTGACCAAGTATCTGCCATGCCTGTGGAAACATATAAGGTACTTTGTCTTTATATGTCTATTTGTAGCTTAAATCAGGCATCAGCTAGCTAAATCTACAACTTTTTTTAACAAGTAAAATGTTATATAAACTTTTTGTGAGATCCCACGTCAGTTGGAGAGGAGAATGGAGTCTGCTTTATGAGGGAGGGTGTGGAAACCTCTCCCTAGCAGATGCGTTTTAAAAACCTTGAAGGGAAGCCCGGAAGGGAAAGCCCAAAGAGGACAATATTTGCTAGCGATGGACTTAGGCTGTTACAAATGGTATTAGAACTAGGTTCCAGGCGATGTGCTAGTGAAGATGTTGGGCCCCAAAAGGGGATGGATTGTGAGATCCCACATCGATTGGAGAGAGGAACGAGTGCCAGCGAGGACGCTGGCCCCGAAAAGGGGTAAATTGTGAGATCTCACATCGATTGGAGAGGGAAACGAAGCATGCTTTATAAGGGTGTAGAATCCTCTCCCTAGTAGATACGTTTTAAAAAACCCTGAGGGGAAGTCCAAGAGAGCCCAAAAGTCCAAGGGGAAGTAGTAGATACGTTTTTTCTTTTTTTTAAGTAGCAGATGTTAGAAATTATTATGAATCCTGAATCTTCTTGTTTTCAGGAAGTGTTTTATCTTCTTGGTTTTCTATTAAAAGAAGTTACTCGAGATTGAAGTTTAGAATTACAATGTTTGATCCAACACTATTCACCAAGTTGATGGGACTGCATGAGTTTGGGTCTTTGCATAATTTTCTCTATAGTTTTTTGGTTATGGCTTTAGATACTGCATTAATTAGTTTGTATCTTTTGAGGATGATATAAACACGACTGTCCCATTTGGAAACTCAATTCAAAATGGTCCATATGCATTTAAATTGGTTCATATGCATTACTCTTCGACATTGGTTTTCCTTACTGTTGTAACCACTCATTCTGCAGGGTCATGGCTTCCGAAATGATCTAGTCCAAATGATGGCCGATTTGAAACCCCGATTCATTAGATTTCCAGGTGGATGCTTTGTGGAAGGTGAATGGTTAAGAAATGCATTTCGTTGGAAAGAAACCATTGGACCATGGGAACAGAGACCTGGACACTTTGGTGATGTTTGGATGTACTGGACTGATGATGGGCTCGGCTATTTTGAATTTCTCCAAGTGAGTGTCGTATTTAATTTTAGTATTGATACTCATCCTCAAGGCTGGTTGTATATCATCATATCTTAAGCTCATCTTTGCAGCTGGCAGAAGATCTTGGTGCTGCGCCAGTTTGGGTGTTCAATAATGGTAATCCATGATAGTTATCTTCCTTATCATCTTTCTCCTTTTATTTATTTTCTTCTGCTCATTATCTAATTTGATCTTCTTAGGAATCAGCCACCAAGACCAGGTAGACACTTCCAATATCTCACCGTTTGTGCAGGTCAGCTCACAATCATTTCATTTTCTGCTAAATTATGAGCCAGCTATTTTATGATTATCTAACCATGTTGTAATGATTTTAGGAAGCCCTCGACAGTATCGAGTTTGCAAGAGGAGATCCTAATTCCACTTGGGGTTCTGTTCGGGCTGCAATGGGACATCCACAACCTTTCGACTTAAAGTATGTCGCCCTTGGAAATGAGGACTGTGGCAAAAAGAACTACAGAGGTTTCTTTTAACAACTTCAGTTTCTTCACAGGTTTTAATTTTTCCTTTTTTGTAAACAAGTTTAGTTTGAGCAGGAAACTATGTCAAGATCTACAATGCTCTAAAACGTGCCTATCCTGACATCAAAATAATCTCAAACTGTGATGGATCTTCTGTGAAGTTGGATCACCCAGCTGATTACTATGACTTTCATGTAATTTTTCTTTATGATTTCATATTGTTATTTTTTGAATCAGACTGGATGTACAAATTGATATCATACTAATTTTCCCTTGATTAGATATATACCTCAGCCAACCAAATGTTTTCAATGGCTCATAAGTTTGATAAAACATCACGTACTGGTCCAAAGGTATGCCTCTCTCCGTTTTCTCTCTAAATATAGAAGAGAATACAAACCAACTTCTGCGGTTTCTCTGCAGGCTTTTGTGAGCGAGTATGCGGTGACAGGTTCAGACGCTGGCACAGGCAGTCTCCTTGCAGCCATCGCTGAAGCTGGATTTCTCATTGGCCTTGAGAAGAACAGGTTTTGGTAGATCTTGAAATGTTTCTATGAATGCTCCGAAAAACTAGGTGGAAAGGAACTTGTGAGATTTTGTTTTTGTTCTTTTTTTGCAGTGATATTGTTGAAATGGCTAGCTATGCACCACTTTTCGTGAACACTAATGACAGAAGGTATCACTTTGTCTTGCCTCATCATCTGTGATGAATATTATGATCATTGATTGATACATTAAAATGGAAAACTTTGTTTCAAAAGGTGGAATCCGGATGCTATTGTCTTCAACTCATCGCACCTTTATGGAACTCCTAGCTACTGGATGCAGCAATTTTTTGCCGCATCAAGTGGAGCAACTCTTCTTGATACAACACTGGATGCTAATTCTTCTTCCCTAATCGCTTCTTCCATTGTATGGAAAAATGCGGATGATAACAATTACTATCTTAGAATCAAGGTATGTATGTATGCATATCCATATGGGCTTTCACTTGTATTTCATGGCATACTAAAAAGTAATCATTGTGAAACATCGATCTTTTGCAGATTGTTAACTTTGGAAGCAACAAAGTGAATCTCAAGATATCTGTATATAATTTGAATGGCTACTCCATTAGGAAATCTGGGTCTTCCCAGACTGTTCTTACTTCTGCTAATTTAATGGATGAGAATTCCTTGAACAACCCGAAGAAGGTAATTCATATACCCCTTTTGATGTTGACAGTTGCATGTTTTTTAGGATGAGAATGTGAGATCCCACATCGATTGGTTCTTTATAAAGGTGTGAAAACTTCTCCTTAGTAGACGCATTTTAAAAATCATGAGGAGAAGGCCGGAAAGGAAAGCCCAAAGAGGACAATATCTGTTAGCAATGGGCTTAGGTCGTTACAAAGAAGTTGTTGGAGAAGGGTGGGAGGCTGTGAGGTTTAATGCATCAGTAGCGTATCTACCAGAGACCCTTGGCTTCATGATAGGAAACTGATTTTGTAACCGTCCAAGCATACCGCTAGCAGATATTGTCTTCTTTGGACTTTGTCTTTCGAACTTCTCCTCAAGGTTTTAAAATGCCTCTATTAGGGAGAGGTTTCCACACTCATAAAGAATGTTTCTTTATCCCGAGGTCTATTTTTAACACCCAGATAGCTAATTAGCATATTCTTTGGTGAAACTCTTATCACTTCAAGCTTGAGCGTGTGGCGTTTCTGAATGGCAGGTCCTTCCCTTAAAAGCTTCGCTTAACACAGCTGCCGAAAACATGGACGTTGTTATCTTATCACATTCTATAACTTCATTTGAATTGTTGATTGAATCCAACACTATCAGGATGCCTGGAAGCCATCATCAGTTCTCAACATCTGCTATCTGAAGTTGCATATGAAGCTGATAAGCAAAACAGTGAAAGCATATGTATGGAACAGGTTAAGAGATCTGTGTTATTATCCTTGCAGTTTGTTCCAAAGTGAAATAAGCATGTAGCATGCTCTCATTATACAGAGTCCAGGGGGTCGGGGTCAGTGGTCTATGGCCTATGATTTAACATCAATAACAGCGTCTTGTACATAAGTATACTATTTACATAATACAACATCTGATTGTTTATATCGTTTGATGATTGTTTGTATCGTTTGATAATGATTTGGTTTGAAAACACGCTGATCTTTCAAGACCAAAACACTTTGCTTGATCATGTTGGTTGTAGAGTTTAATAAATTCAGCTGTCAACCATGCTAAACCTAACACTAACCTATCTTAACGCAAGAAATTAAATTAGAACTTTTAAAACAATATATAAGGATTGTTTTTAACATAAGAAACTTAAACATACAGTCCATTGAAAACAAACCAGAAGAGGAATTCCCAAGCGGCATGAATCATGCCAATTCTTGAAAAACATGGCCTACCAAGCAAGACAATATCCAAAACGCCACTAAAAGATACTCTGCTTGATCTTGTGTAGAGCTGTTGCTATTTACGCATCTGTTTCAATCCTGTCTTCCACTTGCTGTATCGATTTGATATTGCAACAACTATCCACCCCAATAGCCTTAAGCTATTAAGAGTCAATTCTATCATCCCACGGTTTTGTGTCATCATCGTTCAAACTTGTCTGAAACTGAATGTTGCTTTCCTAGGCTTAATCGCTTAATCTAATCACTCCTCTAGAATGATTTCTACTTCAAGGGTTTATGAGAGGGCAAAGGTGGGTTTAAGCGGTTACTTTTCTCCACACTGCTATGTTTTCCCTCTTTCCTATCCCTCTTCAATTATGACGAGAGGCTTGAAAACAGAGTAGCCAGTAAACTGACACAGAAGAATTCACATATAGCAGATTAAATTAGAGGCACAAGGACCTTTTCCTATCAATTTACATACAAATAAAGTTAAATTTTCAGATTAAATTGTGTCCACAGATGGGGTTTAAGGAAACTAAACATCTCCCTAAGGTTGGAATCAGCTAAATTCCTACTCTCCACCCTCCCTGTTTCTAAAAGCATTAGTTGACAGAGATCAACAAGCATCTGACCTGAAATTGAAAATCCTAACTTTCAAATTCTCAGCTGGATTTGTTGCTCGTTCCGATGGTTAAACCAATGTATCGCCCCAATGGATATTAGACTTGCAGAGCGGGCAGGTTGCCTTTATCCGAAGCCATTTGCCAATGCACCCACAATGGAAATGGTGGTTGCAGGGAAGAGTATAGAGCTCCGTCCCGTCTTCATATTGTGAAAGGCAAATGCAACATTCCTACACAAAAGTAAATATTTGAATACTCAGCTTCAAATTAGGGAAAACTCTCAACTAAACAGCATAAATGCAACAAGAAAAAGACTACCATGATTCAAAAGCAATGACAGGATGAACATTCCAGTGAGAGAAACGAAACAAAAATTTGCACACCATGAAGAAAGTACATCCTGTCATAGAATCACTAACTATTGCGCACACAGAGAACCATATTGATATACATTTTTACTCATTACTATAAGCAAGAAAAGTTTGACATCCCACATTGGTTCGAGAGGAGAACGAAACATTTTTTATAAGGGTTCGAGGATGTTGGGCCCCAAAGGGGGGTGAATTGTCAAATCCCATATTGGTTGGAGAGGAGAATGAAGCATTCTTTATAAGGGTGTGGAAACCTCTCCCTAGCAGACGCGTTTTAAAAACCTTGAGGGGACGCCCAAAGGAAAAGCCCAAAGAGGACAATATATGCTAGCGGTGAGCTTGGAATGTTACAAAAAGGATATTTCTGTTTCCATCTATGCAGGCAGTCAAGAAATTGAGTTATTATAACCAAGATTCCCAATTATTGAACCCAGATTGGCCTTTTTTAAAGTTCCATGGATCTTTCATGGTTCAAGAAGGAATACATACTCTTCATTCTAGCTGAGAACAGAATCAAAATACGCACAAATTTTAGAATGATCATCAACTACTGCATGCACATAATATGTAATGCACATGCAGATCTGAATCGTGCAATTTCCGGGACTTTTTGCAGGAGATAATAATGATGTAATAGAATCATAAACAATCAACCAGATAGAATATAAATATTAACGATTTGAAATAAAAGATAAGTAGCTGACCGAATCCTCTGGATGAAGAACAAGTTCTTTGATGTGGTGATCATTATCCAACTCCAATCTTGCTCCGACAGGTTTTTGTTCTTTGTTAAATGTCCCAAATACCGGAGCTTGACGAAATGTATACTTGGGAAGAGTCCTGATATCCTCATCTGAGGCGCCTTCTCTGGTAGTCATGGCATATGCAAATGCTACAATTGGAATGCAGCAACAAAGAGAGAAGCAAACAACAAATGCCATCCCAACACAAAAGAGAATAAAGAACAAGTCAAATGCTAGAAAGACCACGGTTAACCTGCAATTGACCCAAAAAATATTCAGCATCAAAGCTCCAAATGAGGCTAAATGATTCGAACAACAATAAATCAAAGCTTAGATTTCTTTAGGTGAACACAATTAAAGCTAAAATTTCAAAATTACGGTTTGAAAGAAATTCAAATACATTTGTTGACGAAGTATCAGATTGGATCAAGAAAGCAGATGTAACAAAATTTAGTGCATTTACTTAGTTTTCCTTGTCCTCGCTATCCACTGGTTATTATTTACGGAACATTCGTATTGATGTCATTTAGGATTTATATATATATATATATATATATACAATTTTCTTGTATCAACTAACTCAACATTAACCTTACAGGATTTAGGTTCAATTATTGTATTGGAAACATTATCAACCTCTAAAGAGACCCCATTGGTACCTTTTCAAGGTTCTTTTTGTAGCAAAACAAGAACGTTCTTTCGAATTGACACCGGTCTTGTAAGATTCTCACATACGAGAGAGGAGAATAAAAGGATCTAGAACCCACCCACCGACCCACAAAAACCGAATGATCGAGATTGGAACCAGAATATTAAAGATATACCTTAATTTTTGCATAGCCATTTGTATAATTGTTTGAGATCGAACTCTCATCAGCTTAGTTTGATATGCAATTATTACAAGAAACCTAATTTAGAAAAGCCATGACTTAACTACCAGTTTCCGTAGGACTTTGTTGAAAGTTTGCTAAAAAGAAAAAAGTAAAGTCCAGATTGAACAGTGTGAACACATTCAGTTAATTCAAAGGCAAAACCAACCAAAAGATGGCAGTTGAAACAACTTTCAAAGAAGATGAAATTTGCCAGTGACACCATTTCTCCATCAGAAAACATGTCAAAAGGCAAAGTCCTTACCAATAAAGCCGGGGAGAATCTTGGAGAAGTGCGTGGCCACCCATGACAATCCAATAGAATCCGAAGACCCACCAGACCGACGATGTCATTGTATTCATTGACTCCAACCTTTTCATTATGCTAGAAGGACAAAGATAAAACAAATTAGTCCAAAGCTTGCTGGTACAGCTTATAGATCTGTATATTGTTGTGTGTTCATCAGGTAAGTTGAAGACTAAATTTGAGAAGATGATACGAAGTTAATTACAGGTTGAATGAAACATGAAATCAAGAAAATAAACACCGAATAAAGAATTTAAATTTTCCCCTTTCCATCTATTTCTTAGAACATGCATGCTCAATTATCCATCCCCTCATCACATCAAAAACCATACAAGCAAAAATTAGTGGCTCCATCCATCTTCAAATTTCAAGCTCAAAATTCAGGGGGGATTAGAAAAGGTCAACAATGTAGACAGCCACAGCCAACAAACAGCACAAAACCTCCCCTAACACTGAAATGAAATCATAATAGACTGTTTTCCCTACCTGCGATGAGCCGCACGGTCCTCAAAGCCATGGTGCAGGATACTCCTCTGGTACTCAAAGAAGACAAACCCAATGTGCAGAAGACATTGGAAGGCATACCCAGAAATCCAAAGGCGCAAAGGGGTGGAAGGGCGCTCACGAAACGTGGACAAGAGGACAACAATCGAGACAAGAACAAAGGCCAAATTCCAGAGAACGTCGAGAACCAAAATGGGCATAGAGTAGGAGAAGGAGCGGTGATTGAATCCGTTGGAGCCGTCTTCGTCATCATCATCTTCTTCAGCGTCCGGTCGAGGGTCGGCGCAATCAGCCAAAAGGACTCGGTGGCGGTCGGAGGTAATCAAACGGGTAGTGTAGCGAGTTAAAGGGATTGTAAAAGTGGTGCTGACAGTGGGNTGGCGAAGAACAGAAGAACCGCCATTGGCGCTGCGTCTGAGTGCTCGCTCTTCTTCCATTATGACCTCCGCCTCCAGTTGAGAGAGAATTCGGGAGAGAGAGAGAGAATGGGTGCTGGTGAAGTAGTTGTGTAGAGAGAGAAAGAGAATGTGGGAGCTGAGGCGGGTGGCAACTGGTGAGCTACAGCGATGGCTTTTGCTTTCTGGTGGCGGTGACGGGGATGGGGGGGGGGGGGGGGGGGGGGGGGGGGGGGGGGGGGGGGGGGGGGGGGGGGGGGGGGGGGGGGGGGGGGGGGGGGGGGGGGGGGGGGGGGGGGGGGGGGGGGGGGGGGGGGGGGGGGGGGGGGGGGGGGGGGGGGGGGGGGGGGGACTGAAACGACGCCGTATTACTATATACCATTTCTAAGCAACGATGTTGACTATAAAAAAATTAAAAAAATGGAATTTTTCCTAATTTATTAGCCGCCAATGCCATCCTTGAATGATTTATTTAAAATTTTATTTTTAAACCCTAATCCCAAAATTTAAAAATTAAAATAATTATCAATTGAAACTTTATTAAAATGAACCTTTTCTATGGATTAAAATTTGGTTTTTCGATTTTTTATTTATAAAAAATCAAATAAAAATTATACCGCCAAATGGCACTTACTAAATAGCTGAGCGAGTTGTTCGGCGGTTCGCTTTCCACTCCTACCATGCTCTGTTAGCTCTTCCCTTCTTCTGTGTACTGTTCTTCAAGTTCTAGGTAAGCTCCATTGATGTCCAATTTCATTCATGCTACTGTAATCAACAAGGTATGAAATTGTTTGAATCCGCGTTTTCTCTTTCAACAACTGATTTTTCCAGACTCCGATTCGGTCCCTTCAATCATTTCTGTCAAAGGAGATGGGGAAAGCCAGCGGTGACTGCTCAAACTCGTTTAGAAGACAGAATAAGGGACCTTAAGCTCGACACACTCGCTACCCAAATCAGAAAACTCAGAATAATCTTCAAACTCCGCGAGCTCATGATCGATCGGAAACGCGGCCCTTTCGTCTCATTACAAATCATGTCTCGATGGCGGAACTTTGTTGGACTCAGAATCGGCATTGGGGATTTCGTTCATAAGTATCCCCATGTGTTCGACGTATTTCCCCATCCGCTGAGGAGGAATTTATGCTGTAGAATTACCGGGAAGATGGCCGCCTTGATGAAACAAGAAGAGAATGTTATTAACGATTCCGAAATAGAGACCGTACAGCGATTGAAGAAGTTGCTAATGATGTCTGCTAATGGCACTCTCCATATTCATGCGTTGAGGCTAATCAGCAAGGAATTAGGGTTGCCCGATGGGTTTAGGGAATCGATTCTTGTGAAGTATTCAGATGATTTCAGATTGGTTGATTTGGAGATTGTTGAGTTAGTTGATAAACATGAGAATGTAGCTGTGGCCGAGGTTGAACAATGGAGGGAGAGAGAGTTTAGAGAGAAATGGCTAAGCGAATTCGATGTCAAATTTGCGTTTCCCATCAATTTCCCAACTGGGTATAAAATAAAGGGTGGTTTTAGAGAGAAACTGAGGAATTGGCAGAGGCTTCCATATGCAAAGCCTTATGAGAAGAGACAAGGCTTTGGTGTTCGTTCTTGTGGGGGGATGCATCGCCATGAGAAGCGAGCTGTGGCTGTTCTTCATGAGCTTTTGAGCTTGACTGTGGAAAAGCTGGTTGATGTGGAACGGCTTGTCCATTTTAGGCGAGATTTCGCCATTGAAGTCAATATCCGTGAGCTTCTACTGAAACACCCGGGGATATTCTACATATCAACCAAGGGGAACACCCAAATCGTTTTTCTTAGAGAGGCTTATGCTAAAGGGTGCTTGGTTGAGCCCAATCCAATATACATTGTTAGAAGGAAGATGCAGGACCTTCTTCTGTTGGGACGTAGACACACCAAGCAGTTGGAATCATCAATGGAAATCAAGGAACATGTCAGTGCAGCCGATAATGGAGACTGTTTATCTAAAAGTGAAGGAAGCTGGGTTTTGCCGATATTACAGGGCTTTGATTGAAGGATAAAGTAAATGTCTGGTAAAGTTGATGGTTTGTTCATTGGGCGGGGTGGACCTTTGTTCATGGTGGAGTCAAGTTGATCATCTGATGATGTTTGAATGCGTCTCCACCCACTCAAAAGGGACAAAGGTACTGGCTACGCTATTCCTTCAAACTCCCATTTTTTATTTTTGAAAAATCTGTTTAAGGAATCAGTTTGAACTGAATTTTGAAGGTTTGAAAATTGTGCTTTCAAAGGCAACACATTTTTTGTAAGCATCTTAAGGAGACCTAATAATTCATTGTTTCATTCAAAGTCATATGTCAAAATTTACCTTAAATTATTATCTTTCGTTTAATGATAAAAGGAACTATAACTTTTGTCTAGCTTCCTTCTTTCTCTAGTTCTTCCATACTTTGTTCCAATCTATAAAGAAAATTGGATGTTATTTAAGTATTAAAATACATAGAGATCCTTCTTTCCTTAACTGACGACTACAAGAGGACTCCATACAATACTTACATTGCATATATAGTGTTAGTTGTTCTTGGAAAATAATTACTAGAGCAAGTATGAAGGATGACAAGTTTAATGATTTTTCTCTTCTACTGGGGATTCTGAATGATTTCACTTCCAATGCTAGAAAGATATGAACTATTGGAATATCGTATTTTCAGGACTATTCTTAGTTAACTTATTATGGTTAATCATCTTTCAGTTTCTTCTTCTGTGCCTAATGATTTGCATTATGCCATTTGGAAATCTAAAAGTCCTAGAAAAGTGAATGAGCTTATGTGGAAATTGTTAAACAACGGGGCAAATACGGCTGAATTTCTACAAAAGAAACTGCCTTCTTGTTGTTATATGCAGCCCTCTTTTTGAGTTCTATGTCTAAGGGATTCTGTAGACTGAGATCATCTCTTCTTTAAATGCTCCTATAAATTGAGATGGATCTTCTTTAATGATTTTGGACATTTATCAACTTCTTAGGGGTCCGGTTGGTTTGATACCGAAGGCTTTGGAATTACATTCAATTACATTCAAGGGGTAGAAACTGATATGACTGCGGAGTTGTAAATGGGGCACTAGTAGACATGGCAAACATGACAAGTAGCTTTATCCATGAGGCAATCACTGATGTGGGAGATTAAGTTAAAAAAATGAACAACTACGACATGGAAAGTGATTACATAGTGGTTATCTTACTTGTCACATACGCCGTTTATATTTAAGTCTCGTCTACTACTACATTTACAATTCAAAAACCACACCAATTTTAGTCGCTTGTTTTAACGGCAAAATTTTATGGGGGTATATTTGAACCAATTTTGAGGAGTGAAACTTTTGAGATGATAGGGATATAATTGAAACTACTCTCAATGCTTAAGGGCATTTGACGTTAGGTTGTGCCAAGTCAAGTCAGCTCCATTTTTTTCCGTTGCAGAACAGAGATCCCTTTCCCCCACTTTCTAAAATGATGAACATTCAGTCCGTGGGGCTGCAAGTACAATGGATCCTCTGGTTCCCAATCAGGTTGCCTTTCCAGCTCTCTTACTTTTTAGCCTTCATTTTATAGCATGGAAGACCACCGTGGCCACGTTTTCTCCGACTCCTTGGCAAAATGAAGTCATGCTTTCTTATTTCTTTATTTTTTGTCAGTTCATTTTTCTACTGTTTGAGCTCTCATAACTATCCATCCTTCAGTTAAGACTTGATTTTGCTCCTTTCTTGCTTAGTTGATTAACTATTTATGGCGTGCGAGCTCCAGACATTTTGCTCATGTGCATCCTCTTTTCTGCATCCTTTTTGATATCTCCACTGGCAGGATGAGCTTGTGGCGTTTCTTGCCATCCTACTGTTTAAGACGGTAGCTCTTCTAACTATAGAAAACGTACTTTTAGGTGGTTAAAAACACTCTTTGAAAGTATTCCCAAACACCTCCTAATTGGTGGAAGTTGTTTTTAATTAACTTTTTGGAGGACAGTGGTTCTGTTTCTGTCTTTTATTTCTTTCATTCGCCACAAATGAGTGGATGCCTTCCTCGTTTTATCTCTGCTAACATAAGTTGTAATATCAACAGAAGTCGTTGCCAGGTCAAGAGACAAGCGTTGGGAATGCCTGACTTGGTGCGTATTATGAAGCATCTAACCGATAGGCAATTGGTCGACAAAGATCCGAGACTCCTTTGAGTTCATCTTTATGCAATGAGCTTCAGGTCATGTTAGATTACGAGCTCGCATACCATGAATGTCAATGAAAGTGAACTTTTGGATGGATGAAGGCCTATATGGGTGAACGCATAACATGATTGTAAGTGGAGAAAAAGTCTCTCTCTAAGAAATTTGATTATTTTGATTGAGACAACATGGATGAATTTGTAGAAGCAGGAATCGTGTCATGTGATCAAAATGATGAAGTTGTTGGAAAAGATCTACCAAGTTTCTTTAGCTTGCCTGATTCAAGCCAATAAGATGGAAGAGGATCAAAACAAAAGGGCATGCTCCTTTGTCTCTTCTTTTCAGTTGAACGGTATGTTTGATGCTTCAGATTTTAATGGAGTGGTATTTGATGTCTCACCTTTGACTCTACTTTGTGGCTTGTTGAGAGGGATTCCCCCATTATCAAGTAGTTGGAATCACAACCATTCAATCTCGAAACACACAGCCCCAACAATCAAATTGAAAGACTGCGGTAAAAGCATAATCACATCTCCACAATGATTCTCTGATTGAATATAATAATATTTTTTTTTTTTGGAAAACCCATTTACAATTTAGCAATGATTTATAATAGGTTTTTGATAGATTGTTTTCAATTGAATTACTCTATTTATAATCTTGCGTGGTACATGCTTTCTTTTCTAGATTACTATACTTGCACACATTTTCTCCCTATTTTTAAAAATAAAATTAAAAAAATTAAAAAAAAATGGTGTAATTTTATTTCTTTCTATATTCTCATTGGATCGTACCCCATATTTTTATTAATTATTTTAATTTTTCTCTCTTTCTTATTTATACTAGTAATAATTTTCCTCTAATAAAAATTATACTAATATATTATTTTATATTTATTTTGCATTTTTTTATATTAATTGGTTTTATTTCGATTTTCGTTATAATTTCTAACCCACAGAGAATCTTAATTTTTAAATTGTTTATTTTTCTAAAAGGGAAATATGAAAAGAAAAAGGGAAAAGAACAAAACACAGATGAACAATGAACAGCTAGACCAGTTATCGCCTGCATTGGCCAATGTGAAAAATGCTGCTTTGATTCTCGCCTGCAACGGCAGAATTAAACCATCCTCATCTTCCTCTGTTGCATTTGCATCACTGCAAAACCTAGTATTGACCTCTCAAAGCTTCCCAAAAATCCCCTTCCTTCACTGTCTAAGCTTTCTGATCGTCCACGACAGATATGGTTCTCCGTGGCGCCACTCTTTCTCTTCAACATCCTCCCCTTTGTACTCGCTCCACCTTTAATGGGGGACCCTCCTTACGCTTCGGCCTCCAAGCCCGAAGCCTTAAAACCCCAGTTCAAATCAAGGGTACTCATGCCTGTTCTTTCTCCCATAGTCACCGATTGGAGTTTAAGGTTGTGGGTCGGCGTCAAATGCAATGTGGGTCGCTGAGATTTACGAATTTCCGGATTTCAGCATCCTCTGGCGATGGCTCTGGCGATGGTTTTGGCTCTGGAGGTGGCAGTGATGGATATGGAGGTTATGGTCGTGAAGATTCTGGAGGCGGTGAAGGGGATAGTGGCAAAGGCGGGGATAACTGGTCCTTCTTGTCTTGGTAATAAATTTCTGTACAGATTAATTCCATCTCCCTTTTCATCTTTGCATACATTAAGCCTTTGAATTATTTATCTAAGGTGCCTTCTAACACTTGCAACAGCTGACAATTCTGATCGGTGCTTGTAATCACATATGCTTCCTTCTTGTTGAATGCCTATAATGTTTTTCTTACGGCATACTTTCTCGAGATGCACTAATTTATGAGTGATTTGAGCTTCGCCATATCTGAAACTAGCTGTCTCCTGTTTGTCCATTGAAACTAAGCAAGTGTCTCATGATCCAGACTGATTATGGAACCTTTGTCCACGAAACACTGATCTACCAAGGTCCTAAAAATGTCGACCATTCCAATTTTTTCTTCACTGATTCCACAGCCCAAAAGCTCCAATTTTTGCAACTTGCTCACCTTTTCATGTTATTTATTACTTTGGAGGGAGGATAACCTTAACAAATGCTTCTCTGATCGGTTGGTGACTAGAATCCCTTCATCAAACAAGTGTTATAGTAGGAAAAATGTAAGGGGAAACGTGATGCTTTGTTGGTCAGACACAATTTTTGTTTCTAATGATTGGAAATCTACTTGAGGGCTTCCTTTTGGCTCCTTTGAATGAAAATTAACAACCAAGTTTTCAATAGTGAAGTTAGAGTTATAGATGGTACATTCGATAAAGTCTTTTGGGTAGGGCTAATCCAGAAAATTGATGCGTAGCTCCCTCTAAATACTTAAGAGAACTTTATATATTTGAAACAAACTGATATTATTGTTCTAGTCCTTCTGCAAGTTGCAAAATATTTTGGTGTGTTCTCATGGTAGTATAAACCTCTTGCGACTGAAAGAAGGCTTAAGATTCAAGGCTACAAATTGAGCCTCCTATATCTTCCATTTATGAAAGGAATTAACATAACATACCTATAGATCTTACCCAAGTTTGGCCTTTACTCTGAGATAACTAAATTGATTAGAGAGATGTCTTGTGCAATTGACGATGGACCACCTCAGAAAGGGGGTGTAGTTCCGACATGAACTTTTAAATTTGAGCTATCAAGTACGGCTGAAGGAAAACATTGATCCCACCGTACCGTGTTAGTCTGCGTCAAATATTGACATACAATACTCGTCCTTGTTCATATGTAGTCCATCGCTCGTGACAAAAATGGTGGCCGACTTCACTATACTTTCTTGTCATCTGCTGCCATGTTTCTAGTCTAAAAAATAAATTAAGATGTATTCTATTTAGTTCCTGTTGGTATTTTGTTCGATTTTCAGCGGAATGCATGTGAGGTAGTGTTTCTTATTGGTTCTGAACCTCGTCCTTTCCTCTTAGCTTCTGTTTACAAGCTTGAATCAGAAATAAGTTCGCCATTCTTTTTTTTTTTTTGCCTTACAAACTTGCTTCTGTGTTATTCCAGGTATTTGTCTCTTCTTGCAAAATACCCTGTTTTGGTGAAATCTGTAACATCTGGGATACTAAATGCTCTGGGAGATTTTATTTGTCAGGTTTGCCTCCTTTTCTGCACCAACTTCAATTATATCCAATACCTCTAGTACTTCATTGGTGTATGTTTCATAGGGCTTTCCGAACGTTCCGATAGTTAGGGGCATGCTGAATGACCATCTTGGAGATATATGATTTGCTATGAATGTATCATTTTCTCTATCTTTGGCCTTACTTTCAGCTGGTGCATCCTTGTGCACCAGCTGCTTAATAATATGTTTTTCTTGTAAGGACTATTGTACTAAATGTTTGAACATATTCACATAGCTTGTTTTTGAAGACGCACCGTCGGCAGATCTGAAAAGAACGTTCAGATTTTCTCTGTTGGGGCTTGTGTTAGTCGGTCCTGCCTTGCATTTCTGGTATTAATTCAAACTAAAATCTTGAAGCATGTCTGAATTATCTTTTAAAAATGAAGACTCAATTGTAATCCTTCGTGAACTATCTTTAGATACTTGTTTGTTTAATGAATGAACACATAGGTATTTGTATCTAAGTCAATTGGTGACCCTGCCAGGAGCTTCAGGTGCATTCTTGCGCCTTCTTCTTGATCAGGTAATCCAGCAATTAGAAGACAGTTCTTAGTACGTAATTTAACTCGACGTCCTGTTTGTTAAGGGAATTTAACGATTGCAGTTCGTGTTTACTCCGGTGTTCCTTGGAGCGTTTCTAGCTGGATTACTAACATTGGAAGGGCGACGGTCGCATATTATTCCCAAGCTTCAACAGGTTCCAACTGAACATCTTCTGCTCCAACAAGAGAGAAGCAATCTGTTATTAATTTCAGCCTCAAACTTGTTTTTTTGCTTTGTAGGAATGGTTTTCTTCTGTTGTGGCTAATTGGAAACTCTGGATACCTTTCCAGTTTCTCAACTTCAGATTTGTTCCCCAGCAATTCCAGGTATGTCTTATTTACATTTTATCCTGTTTCTGTTCTGTTCTTCTTGCACCATTTCGCGATACGGCCCGGTTTCTTCAGCATGCCAGTTGTCGTGCCGTTTTATGAAACGATAGGATTTTTAGGAGTTCGAAAGTTTGTGGGAGGAGGTTTGATCCTTTATCAGACTCCACACCTCCCTTTGGGCTTTGGTGCGTAAGATTTTTTGTAAACACAACAACAATATCTCGATACGTATTGAAAACCATGCCTTTCAAACACAGCACTCGTCTTTATTTCAGGTCCTTGCAGCTAATTTCCTTGCCTTGGCATGGAATGTCATCCTCTCCTTCAAAGCTCACAGAGAGATCGTTGCATGATTGGTAAAAAGCTTCATCTGTCGTGGGGTCATGCAACGAAAAGACTGGAAAATAACGAATAATGAAATAATTCATATATTGACATTCCGTGCTTAATTTCCTAATTTCTGCTTTCTTATTCCATCATCCAATAACCACAGGATGATCCACAAGAAAGGGGTAGGATTTGGTAGGATTTGAATCTATAGTCGGCCCGAAGACAGTATTTTGGTCCATCTATGATAATTTGTTATAGATTCTTTTTTTTTTTTTTTTTTTTTTTTTTTTTTTTTTTTTTTTTTTTTTTTTTTTTTTTGCCGAATATGTTTTCAGAAATAGTTCGATTGCTCTTGGAACACCAAAAAAAATGCAATATGGAGATTGGATTAGATAGTTGCCTTGTCTCTCTTTCTGTATTCTTTAAGCTTTATGAACTTGGTATTGATCGTTAAGTGGCCTACCCGTCATTGCATGCACGTATTAAAGGCTTTAAATTTATGTGTATTTTTAAATATTCTACGTTGACTCGAATCTCTCAAAAATTAGATTAGATTATTACAAAAACTTACCATCTCATTGTACTTGGGGAAGATGGATACAACTAAGTGTTCATACGCTAAGTTTGGAAAAATGTAAATAAAAGAAATATAATTATTATGAAGTTTAAAGTCAACTAGAACATTAATGCAATAAATTCTTAAAAATTATTATTCATTTCTTATCATTTTTTAAAATATATATATTTTTTTAATTTTATTAAGAATTCAAATATATTGTTAAGGAGAAGGATGATGGTAATAATAATAATAATATTGTTAAGGAGAACATTAATGCAATAAATTCTTTAAAATATATTGTTAAGAAATAATTTTTTTTTTTTAAAAAAAAAAAACCAAACTTATTAGTTAAATGTAAAATTGGCTGTCAATTAAAAACCTTTTAACCGAATAAAAAACAAAAGGAACTTCATTCTTAATAAAATCGAAAATATAAATAAAAAAAGACGTAGACTAAACGCAAGTCCGACGTCATCAAGAATCTAAACTGTAACTCCGTTGTTCGCGATGAACTAATGACACGTCATCCTTTCAAGTAGGACCCACATTGAAAATTCCTCTCTCTCTCTCACGTAAGCAGTGACGAAGGAGTCCACGTATCTGAAATGAGCACGAGCGCAGAGGATAACTCCTAGTTATATAAAGTGATTCAGGATAGACAGATGAGATGGAAGAACGTGGCGTGAGGTGAGTGGGCAGTATAAAGGCAGCTGAAACCGATGGGTATTTTAAGATGACGTGGAATGTATTATTAAAAAATGATTTACAAAATTGGAAAGGATAATGTGAACAAAAATAATATTCTCATAATATTATAATTTTTTGAAGGGAAAAGAAAAGGCTGGGACTGTACAATCAAGTACAGCCCGCAAACTTTGACTTTTTTTCCTCTTTTTTTTTATTGTTCTCGACTGTCAACCACATTCAATTTTTGTTACCACTTCTAATGGTAAAAATATTTGGAAATATATAGGAGTGTAATTAAAGTAAATCAAAAGCTTGAATCGATGCGGTGCGTTTTAGGACGTGGGGACAGAGAGAGATAGCAACGGCCGCGTTTACTTGATCAGTCAAGTCTTGGCTGCATACCAAAGCTTATTTAATTGTTTCTTAAAAATTCTTTGAAGCCCCATGTTACCCATACGTTACATTTGATAGCTGTAATTTCCCCCCCATTTGTTCCTTTAGACCACTTATTACTTCTCTACTTACTTGATGTCACACCTCAAGCCTTCGCGTTTCTTGTCCTACTCAGTTTGTTTCCATTACGGCAAAGATACCAAGCTTCCTACCAAGTTTGAAATCCAAGCCAAGTCAAAAAGAACAGTGCGACGTCGTTCTGGAAACAACGGAGAATAAATCTTTTGAATTTTTTGGAAGAAATATTTTACCATTACATAGATTTCCAAAACAAAAAGAATATGTCCACCCCTCGCATCTTACTACCTGAATATCCTCCGCTAATTTTTGTTTTTCTTTTTTGGAAATTGGAAAAGAGAAAAAAAAACAAGTGATTATCCATCACATGACCGCCTTCCACGACTCGAGAGTGGGAAAAGACGAAAATGTATCAAAATCCGACCCGATGAGGGCGTCATTTGTCAACCCAAAACCCGGCCCAGTTATCTCGGATCCACTCCCGGAGTTCTGCTGGTGGTGGTTGAGCAAATAAGCCGACGTGTCGAGCGTAGGCAGTCCAGCATCAGCATCAGCGCCGCAGACAGTGAAGCGCCCAGCTGGCCTCTGCGGCTCCGGCTTTAAAAGCGGCGGAATCTGAAGGTGGGAGCTGCCGAATCTGACTCCGGTGACCTGCTGGACCATGTGGCGGAAGTTAGCCGGGTCGGCCGTGATGAACGTGGTGTGGTTCCGCTTGGAGGCTCTGGACTTCCTCTTGGTGATCTTGCGTCCGGTGGGGGGGATTGAGGAGATGGGTCGGTTGGGGTCGGCGGAGATTCCTGAAGCAGTGGGCGTGGGAGTGGGAGTAGAATCAGGGGCAATTAAGTCGAAAAAGGAAGAGAGGACGTCGGAGTGGGAGGTGTGAATGGGGTTGGAGAGTGCGTGTGCTTCTCTGGAGAAGACATCGGAAATCCATGGGTCTTGAAATGAGGGGCGGAAGGCCCATGGATCCAGGATGGTTGTGAGATTATCGGAGGAGGCCATTGGAATTGGAATCTTGGAGCGAAGGGGGAAATGAAATGGTAGAGGGAAAGGGTAGGGAGAGGGGAGCTTAAATACAAGGACCCAGAAAACGCGTTGTTCAAGGGGGAACACGCGTCACCATTGTTTTTTTTCTCTCTTCTTTTCTTTTGTTCCGTACTATAGGGAGCCGGAGAGAAGAGGGGGTTTTCTTTTTTATTTTATTTTTTTAACTATATAAAAAAAGAAAAGAAAAAAAAGGGTGGGGAGGATGGGGTTAGACTTAACCATGGTTAGATTTGTGTTCGACTCCATGACTCAATTTTATCTCTCACGGGAGGAGGGAGTGGGAGGCGCGTGATTCCAAATCTCTTTCCAATAATAATAATAATATATATTATATAATTCATGCATTTGACTCAAGTTTGCTCTCATAAATATAATCATCCACACTCCCTCACATCCCTTCCTTATTCATTCCTCGACTCAAGTGAGCTTTTTCTTTCCCGCTTTCGGTTAAGGCTTTAAAACACATTTGATATGGAAAAGTTTTCACACTCGACTCTTTTGTTCTTCTCCTCAACTAATGTGGGACATCACAATCCAACTCCCTCTAGGGCCAAGCGTCCTTTCTGACACATCGTCTCATGTCTACCCCTCCGAAGAATCGTGAGAAGGCTGACACATCCGTAATTTGGCTCTGATACTATTTTATTTAATTGACAAAGTAAAAAGAAAAAAAAGAAAAGAAAGAGGAATAAAAATTTAAGTTTTTGTACGAAGATTAATGTTTTAAATGACGGTGGTTTATAATTTTTAGGAGATTTAAACTAAATTAAAAAAAAATAGAGATATTAATTAAAATAGAGGCATTGGAGAACGTGTAGTTCTGGGTTAGCGTGGGGGCTGTGTCGGAGACAGTGGCGGTTCTGTCGAGTTAAGGTCAACCCGCGTCCTTCTCCACGCGTTAAAACTCGCCTCCCCATGCCCTAGTTTTTTTTTTTTTTTTTTAATTACTTTATTATTATTATTAATAAAATGATTTTACCACATATTTTTTCTTTTTATATAAATTATATTTCTATTTATGACGACGATAAAAGGATGTTTTCATGGCCAAATATAGTCACTTTTTTCTTTGATTGACTTTTTACTATTTAATTTTGACTTTTAATTCTCAGCACCCGCACGTGCAATGGACCCCACACCTTTTTTTTTTTTTTTCTTTTCTAAAAAGATTGTAATATTTGTTGGCTCTGTAAAAGGAAATTATGAAGGCTAAGCTAAAGATTAGGGCTTTGGGTTTTTCAATGACTAAATAATAACCCATGATTATGATTTATTTTAATTTAATATTATTTTATTAGTTTAAGAAGGTGTGTGGGAGTAAATATTTAAATTTATTATCCGTTAATAAAAATATATGTTTTAATTAATAACTTATATAAAATTGTTGAAATTAGAATGAATTAGTAAGGGAGGGTTATGATGGTAAATTTTGTCTTCTTGTTTCTTTTTCTCTCAATGCCCTCAGCCCTGACAAGGTAGTGAGGGCTTTTTGACTTTAATTTACAAAAGACAAAAGTAAATTGGACAAAAACATCATATATTTTTGGTCCCCTAAACAACATACATAAAGTCATGGTAGGATTTAATAGTAACAATTTCTTACATTATTTTTGATCCTCGTATAATTAGAGTGGAAGAATTAGATGTTTTGTGCAAAATTACGAGTTTTTCTCTTATATAAATAGAGAAGACCGTCGGAGATAAGTCGATAATTATATTGTTTTGATTTGCGCAAAAGAAAATAAAACCCTAAAATAACTTAGAAGTGTGTATTCGTGTTTAGTCAATAACAATATCGTGATGAGAATTATTACTCTCGGTATCTCTAAACTATGACCGGGTCAATCCTAGGGAGTTTGAACAAAAGAATTGCAAAGGACACACAAAAACACGACATTAAATTGAGAGGACCGAACGTGTCGCGCGTTGGTGGGTGTGGGGCTTTGTGTTGTGGGGATAAGCGCACGAGGGTGAGAGCGAGCGCCAAGTGGTAGCTGTGTTGGTGGCGTTGTGTGTCTGGTTTGAACGCCTTCCAACTTGGTCAAACTGGGTTCATGTTTTTGTAGGGGCGGCCTTTTTGTTTTTGTTCTGATTTGGACACTCATAATGCTACAAACTTGGAAAGTTGGAGGTCATCAATCTGAGATGGGTAAGGGTGCCTGGCTCTGAACCATTTGTGAATTTTGCCTCGCTTTCATCGGTTTCCACCCACCACCCTCTGCCTTTATTATACTTCTAAGTCAACACGCTTACCTCATCATCATATGCCACAATAATGAGTCATGCATTTCAGACAAGATAGGATGTTTGAATGAGCGTTTGAGATCTCGAATGGAGTTTCATTTTGGCTGGATTTCATCAAAGTGGACTCTAACCAGATTGAAGATGGATTCAAGGTGGTTGATACCATATTATTGTAAAATTATGAAGAGGTTTGCTTAGTCACTCTTCTCAATTAGCTTCAATGACTTCGTTTTCAGTGGTGTCAGAGCAGGTTTGGATCACTTACAATACACAGCTCTATGAAGAGTGTCGTTTCTTAACTTTAGTTCACTTAGGTCCTAGGCGAGCTCGAAGACCATTCTACTTTTTTTTGCTGAATAGGAAGATGCGGACTACAAAAATGAGAATGGTTATCGTTAATCTATACTAAAAGAATAGAAAATTAGGTACGAAAGGACGGTGGATAGAAACTTAAATATTCTCGGGAGATGAAGTTGAGCCAAATGGTTGGTTTTGGAATCCTTTTGAAAGAGCATTTATAGATCATGCATGACTAAGCAAAGCTATCAATTTTAGTTGGTGAATTCCTATCCAAATCAAAGTCCTCGACTTTGGACATGTGGTTAGAGGTGTACCATGATTCGACTTTGTTGTCTTAATTACATGTGCTTCCTCCTAGCTACTTGATAGCTGCTGGATTGTCACACAATGCTTCTATACCTGCTAGGCCTCGAACTCTTGATGGGAGGCTTTGGAAGCCTTAATAAGCCCATCATCCAGCCCAACATTCTGAGAGGCCGTCAATTTTATTACTTTTATTTCTTGCAAAATTATGTGGATTTATTATTTTTTTTGAATTAGAATATCTTTAACTATCTATGTAATTATTTTTGTCAAATAAATCCAACATTAAAAAATATTTAATACATTTCAAATCGTCTCTCTAATTACAACAAAATTCTTTTAAATAGTTTTAAATTCATACGATAAAATCATTCCATAAATATGCAAGTTAATTTTAGTTTGGTTCTTAAAACGTGCATATATCTCCTATTTTTCTTGTTTTATTCATAATTCATAACATTCACTGGTCTAATGAAAATGGTTTCTTAACTACGTGAGCTCTCACAAATAAATGTAGGACAGATATTTGACCGTTCGCTCGAGTTGGTAGGTTGTGGGTATTTTGAAAGGTTACCTTTTAAGGCAATGAAATTGGTAATTTAATGCTAAATAATTTTTTTTTTTTTTTTTTCAAAGAAAGAAACAACTTATGAATAGAATTGGGTTTGCAAAGCCCAAAGGGGCAACCAATAACGAAGTGCTTAGGTTTGGTAAGGATATGATAGAATCACGAGAAGAGAAGGGGATAGATGGGACACGTGTCGCGTATACATTGGACTGTCAAGAATTTGCGAGAATTCGCTGTTGTCACGTACAAATTACAACGCGTGAGATACGGAGCTTAATAAACCGCAAAAGTTAGATAAGATTGTACACGTCATCGACCTTAGCCGACGCAGCTTTGCTCCTCAACTCTGCTTCTGACACGTGTCTCCGTGCTTTTTGAAACGTGATTCACACGTGTGTCGCAGTCCCACCCCTCCTCCCCTCTTACCGTTATTTTATTTTATTTTCTCAGAGAATATAATCTTATCTTTATATATATATTTCTTTTCTTGTATGCATCTTCCAATCCATTCTCGATTTTATCTAGATTTATTCTTTTTCTTTGAATGGTTACTGAAATCGTCCACATATACTTAAGCAATAGATCGTCCTTTAATTTTGGTTGGCCTGACCCATAAGATAATTAACGGCAGCTAGAACACTGTAATGAGACTTTCAGCTCCTTGTGTTTTAATCCACCAAACGAACTTGCATTAATTTTGACATCTATAACTTTGAAGTTTGAAGTACAAATAAGAGAACTATGAACTCGAGGTTGGTTAGACTCACGAGTCCTAATCACTACATACGAATGCACCATAGGATCAAACTACACTTATATAATAATTCTATCAATTATGTATATCGAAAATTACTAATGATCCTAGTAAAATGTTATATGAAAATAAATATAAAAATGGGAATTTTATTTTAGGACAGGAATAAAAGCTATTTTATTTTTATTCTTTAAAATATGAAATGGAAAATGGATTTGTAGGATAAAATTAAACAGATTTTGAAATCGTGTGGTAAATAAGAGGGCACGTCATGGTGCAAAAGTACGTTGACGATCAAAGGGCTATGAATAAAAGTCAACGAGAGAGACCAAATTGCCTCCGAATCAAAACAATCTCTGCTTTTATTTGAGGCCGATAAATTATGCTCCCAACGCGAGTTTCGTTCACGAGAAATATTCCTATTTATCACGATAAATTCAAAATTGTAAAAAATCCTTCAAAAAACTATTTATAATTTAAAAAAAGGTTTTGATAAATGTTGGATAAATTTAAAAATAAATGGATAAAATTTACTCTCAATTTAAATTATAAAATTGTATTATTATGTGAGTTTAGAAGATCAAGTAGATCTAATTGAGTAGGGAGACGAAAATAAGACATTTTTAATTAAAAAATGCTTATTATTACTTTAGATTGATATTTTCGGAGTTCAATTCAAATTGAAAAAAATATATTTTTTAAAGAAAAACGTCTTCTAAAGACATAAATATGTGATTTCAAATATGAACCGAATATAATTTTGAGATAGAAGATGTATCCAACGTACATTTTTTTAATGAAGAAAATAATAATAATAAAATACTAAAGAAACCATTATTCTTTACCCAGTTTTTTTTACAACCAAACCCTAAGCTTTAAGATATACGAACCCTAATTTTTGGATTCGAACACTCCAAAACACGTTAGATATCATCTTAAGCTCTAATCTTTCATTTGGTATAAAATTTATACTAAAAAATTTCAAATTGAATTTAAAGTAGAGGATCAAAAGGATGATTTTGAAAGCATCCCCTTTGCAATTAATTAGTGGGCAAATGGAAAGTATTACGAATACTCGGATCCAATAACTATTTAGGAGTTAATTTTGGCATGTCCGACACTTTTCTCTAATAAGAAGGGCATCTTTATGCCAAAGATCTTTCTAACAATTGGTGCACGGGAGCCCACTTCCGTTTCTCCAATCTACACAACAATTGCAATAAATAGAGATCGCCTGCCAGTTGTCTTCTCCTCCTTCGTTCGAGAAATCTGATCTCAACCAATCTCACCACATCTAACAAAGGAAAAGTAAGGGACGAATGATCCGAGAATAGCAACCAAAAGTGGAAACGTATAAACTCTCTTTCGAAAAAAACAAAATTCAACTAAATGCAAATAATTTTAGTAAATCTAATTTGAATTGAATACCTCCAAAAGTTCTCTTTTCGCTTTTTTCGAGTCAACGGTCAAGGATGGGTCATCATAACTGGTTAAGTGCGAGACGGTTGAATTAAGAAATTTAATGACTCAAAATCAGTTTAGTCACGAAACGGTTCAACTCAACTACAAAGATGATGTCGGTCACCCAGCAAAACGGGGAACTAAATCTTAAACGCCCAATCACCCTAAATCAACCTACCATCTGTCAGTTCCTTATAGATGGCTGGACTTCAACCTTTTACGCAATCAATAGGTTTACCATTATATTCATATGTATATAGATTTGAAGTAACGAGACTGGACATTAAAAAAATGCACAAAACATTTTCAATGGACCATAGGTTATACAATTATATAATATGGTAATGGGATATATATATAAGTCACAGGGAGTAGGTGACGGGAACCGGAAACCGTCAGGTTATCACTGTCTAGTCTATCCCTCACAGCCGCGTGGGTTTAGCATTCGGTCGAGACGCCGAGTTTGAGTTTTTTTATTTTTTTTATTTGAATTTTAATTTGACTAAAAAGGGTTGAAACTTACAAAAAACTGTCAACACGCTGTTTTCAAAATACCCGGTGTTACTGAGTCAAATTTTTACCCAACTCGTCATTTTTTTTTTAATTGTCCATTTAGTTAAGTATTTAATCATTTTTTTAGATAGAATTTAAAATATTGTAATTTATATTATTATTAGTCAATAATAAAAACCCTTTTTTGTTTTACAATTCTAGATTTGAGATATTGAAATAAAATAAATATATTTTTTATTTTTGAAAAAGAAAAAAGAAAAAAGAAAAAAGAAAAAAGAAAAAAGAAAAAAGAAGGTGTAGCGTGAGAGGAAGGGGAGAGAGGCAGAGGAGTTTGGTGGGTTTGGAGCATAAAAAAAGAAGAAGAAAAAAAAAGGATGCATTTTTATGAACGTTGAAGGGAGCCTACACCCAGCTTTATTCTTTTAATTTCTTTCCAATTGCTTTCTAATTTGTGGAGAGAGAAACAAATCAAAGGAACCCTTCAAGTCCCAATTCCCAATTCCCAATTCCCAATTCCCAATTCCATTGAAAGAAAAGATTAAGGTTTTGTTCCTATTTTCTCTTCTCTTCCATTTCCCATATTCTCGATATTTCTCCTACCAGGAAATCCCGGAACTTTTCCGGGATTAAACAAATACGAATACAAAAAAATAAAAAATAAAAAAAAAATTAAATAAATAAAACTCAGAAGTTTCTCTGTTACAACCTTCCAATTTTGAACAACCCCTCATATTGCAGGGCTTGGGTTTTATCAATCCCCTTCTTCTGTTTTTGATCCGATCCTTTCTTTTCACAAAACGAATATCTTCACACCACTACTCACTTTCATTTCGCTTCCAAACGGATGCAAGTTTGAGTGTTTGCGACTTTGTTGCTAACCATTTTATTTTTCTGGGAATCGGATTCTTGTGGTGCTGGATTAGTGTTGGGGAGGGGTTTTCTTTTCTGGGTGTTGTTCATTTTCGGGGATTTCGTCAATACCCACCTCCAATCTTTTTTGTTTTTCTTCGTATTTAGGTTTTTGTTCCTTGGAACTCTCACGGTGATGGAATTCCCACTTCGATTCTGAGTGGTTGTTTGAATTCCGTCCGTGTTCGATCGAGTTTGGTTTCTTCAGATTCCGATCATGTCCGCCAAGTCTGGGTCCTTGGATTACTGGAGGGATTACTTCCGGAATGCGAATTCGGATATTTTTAGCTTAATCGATTACGCAATCTTGGTGGCGGCTTCCGATTGTCCCAAGGAGTTCAGATTGAGGAGAGATCGAATTGCAGAGCAGTTGTTTTCATGCCGATTGACTCGCTGTTTGGGTTGCGACCGAGTGGAGCTGGCGGTGGCCGGCGATGTGGACTGCGAAACGGGTTTCAAGAGCGATTCTGCCGGAGATGGGCGTGCGTTTGAGGGCGGTGGGAGCAAAGAGAGCAAGGTTTACAGCAGTAGAGATGATGGAGGGGAGATGAATTTCAATCAGGTTAGCAATTATAGCTTTGGTGAAGCTGAAGCATTGACTGATGAAATTGAACAAGAATCTGAGATTGTTGGGGAGGTTTTGAGGATCAAAGAGATTCTCAATAATTTTGAAGAAGAGGTAATGAATGATTGTTTTGGGTCTTTACATTTTCTGGGATGTTCCGTTGTTTCTCATGTTGTGTGTTTCTTGTGCAGTCTGATTCAGTGTTGTTTGAATCCCTTAGAAGACTTGAATTGATGGCTCTATCAGTTGATGCCCTGCAGGTGATGATTTGAATTCTTCTGTTTGCTCTTGCATCTTTGGGGCAAGTTAAGTTTTGTTGGTTCTTCTTGTTTCTGATTGAGGATTTTTCTCTCTTTACCAGGCAACTGAGATTGGCAAGGCTGTTAATGGTCTTCGAAAGCATGGATCGAAGCGCATTCGCCATCTTGTTCGATTTCTTATCACGTACTAAATCTTGCCTTCAAAGCTCAATAGCAAGTATACATGTTCTATGATGAGTGCCCCAACTAAATTTGTTGTTGACACTCTATATGTCATCTTCCTTTGGATTTGTTCTTTAAAACTTACTCATTTGATTTTGAACATATAAGAATCAGTGTTTGTTCGACTGAGTTTTAATGAACAAAGAATTGTCTTCTTCGACCATGCAGCGTCCATTATTTTGTTTTTTGAGTGAGTGGAGAGCTTTTGTAGCTCATCTGTGCCTTTACAACTTGTTTGCTCACTCAGGGAGTTCTCTGTTTTGCATAGCATATAAGGAAACCTCGTCTTTGATATCATTATAAATGGCTGCTTGTTGTTAGTTTACTTTGCTTGAGGGTAAAAGATCTACTTTATTGGTTGCAGAGAGTGGAAAGAAATGGTGGACTTGTGGGTAAAAGCTACAGCTGCTGTTCATGGTAGAGTTCATTTTAGCTACACATGCATCTACATCGTTTCATGCCAACTTTCGAGATTTATTTACTGGGGAATGTTTTTGTTTTCCTGACAAAAAAGGTTCAGAAGTCACACCGGATTCGAAAAGTATGCCTGCATCTGAACAAGAAGAAGATGATTATGAAGATGGGCTTCCCTCTCCTCCTTTAGATGAAGCTGCATTTTTTACCACTCAGCCCACATCAATGGAGCTCTCACAAGTATGTCTCTATTTTCGAGTTGAAATGAGTTTTTACTCTCAAGAAAAGTTATCTACTTTATGTTGCATTGGTGGGTTCTAATCGACTGTATTTTACTTGCCATTCCATTCCCTTACTTGGTGAAGTTCTTTGATGGCATGGACGATGATGGAAGTGAGTTCATTATGCAATATCCTATGCTTTTCTCAATCACTTTTTTAGACTCTCCATTTCTTAGATTCATGATTACCAATGGGGATATATGTTTCAGATCCTCGAAACAGTGGGGAGTTCGTCAAGGAGCGCGATAATGGAAGAAAAACATCGAATGGCAGTCAAAACCCTATGAGGTGTAAACAACAAACCACTCGAGAGGTTAATGTGGTTGCTAAGGACAATCGTGAATCTAAGGACAATAAGAGTCAAATGAAAGAACAAGTTGTGAAGCCAAACAAGCCACCATCAAATGCAAATTCTGGGCTTTCGAGGCCGCAGAAGCCGAGCACCGTGCAGAAGGACAATCATGAGAAGTTGCAGCGTAAAGTGGAGAAGCCTACGATCCCAAAGAGGAGCCTGCAAGATGTAAGTAGCTGAAGATTGTAAAGTTATTTGGGGGTTTGTCCTTTGTCCTTGTACCTGATTTTTTCGATTTGTGTCTACCAGAAGTTCAAGTGCTCGGATGAGGTTGCAGTTCAAGTGAAACTAGAAGCCACTAAGAGGAAACTGCAAGAGAGTTACCAACAAGCTGAAAACGGTATTTGCTTTGTTTTGTTTTCCATCTATGCTTTTATCCACTCTGATACCAGTTTCATAGGCAGTCTAAAAGCTTTCTTGCTGAATATTTTAAGTATCAATCAAAGCAACTAGCTAAATATTTGCACCCGAGCATAGTTAAGTTTAACTGGTTAAGGCGTATATGACCAAAATGAGAGCTCTTTTAAACACATTTATGAAGTTGTTGAATATAACTAACTACATAACTGCTGATTCATGGTGGTGTTTATTGAACAGCCAAAAAGCAGCGGACGATACAGGTTATGGAACTACACGATATTCCGAAGCAGGGAATGGGCCACAGAAATGTGCACCTAAAATCTGGAGGCCACAATCGGCATTGGACAAACGGGCGGCGTTAGGATGAAATGATAGCGAGGAACAAGACTGATACTTCCAGGATACTTTCCTGGTGACTTTCCACCCAGAATCAGGTGGAAGATCATACTAAAAGCTCCCTGGCAAACGGTGTCTTGACCTACTCTACCTGCTTCAAGGTAAACAACAAGAAACTTGGTTCACTGTGTTGTGCCAGAGAAGGCGATTCCGATTCAAAGGAGAATCGGAGATGGAAAAAAAAAAAAGAAAAAAAAAAGAAGAACGATTTCGTAGTTGAAGTACATTTTGAAGTATAGAGAATTTCTTATGGAATTTGGGAGGCAAAATTATATAGCTTTTATAGGTGGTTTCTCAGGGAGTGTTGACATGGTTATATCTCTCTTCTTACATCATAATGACTGTATAGAACCCCTCATTTATTTTGGTTTCAAATTTTGCAAGCTATTCTCTCTTTCTCTTCTCTTGCTTGGTTGCTAGGAACTGAGGGGCTTCTGGTTGTGATGGTCCTTTTGGCTGTTATGACCCCACCCAAAGCCGAACCCAATTAATCAACCAAATCCAATTCCAAAAGCCAACCTCCTTTTTGTCCAAATTGGACCACCTTCAACGTTTTTGAACTGTGTGTTCGTCTCTCAAAACTGTACCTTTTGGGACTCTGCTCTGCCCTGCTCTGCAGTGAGGGGAGGGAGCATCATGGGGCCACTCACCTTTTCATCTCTTTATTATAATCTATCAATAATATTTATATTTCATAACCTGTTTGTAATTATATAATGCTCCTTTTAACCTTTCATCTTTCCAAATCAAGGAATAAGGGAATTAAAAAGCGGGGAAAAAGAAGTATAATGTATGTAGATAGTTAAATAGTATTCATTCAAATATTCGAGTTTCTACCACTTCTGTTTCCGATCCACAAAATGATACGCTCTCCCCCATGCCTTTATTCATGAGTGAGGATTGAAACAAAACCTACGTACTTCACTCTAACTAAACTAATCCTAAAAGTTAAGCATTGCAAAGTTGTTACTCTGTTAAGCCCGCCAAATTGCACTGTTTATGTACAAAAATGTGTGGTATACAGATCAATTGGCACAGAACTTCCTACGGCCCCCAAATGGTTTCCAAGTTTTAAGTAGACACAAGGTGAGGACCCGAACGTGGGAGGACGCATGAATACGTGACATACTTTACACTATCCAGCAACACAACGACAAATATTCTCGAAATCGACTTCGGCGTTATCACGCCGTCAACTTCACTGTCCCCAGCTTCCCTTGGATCAATGAGCACAGAAACTACGATAGACGAAGCTGTTTTGTTGTTACCTGGAAAGCTGTCTTTGCGTGGGTTTCCAACAGGTTCTTCTGTGATGTTGAAACTTGATCCACCTAGGGGAACTGGAAGACCACCCAGGATTCTCCTATTCCTTCCCTTATTCAGTTGAGTAGCATTCTTACGATGTGTTCCAGAAGTATTGGCAATTGACGATGCTGGAATTATTGCTCCTGGAGATGTTGAGGAAACGTCGAACTGGAACACTTCGGTGCACAAGCCAGAACTCAACATCGGTCCTGCAGATGGAGAAGGAAGACCGTAAGTATCTATAAAATGATGTCGAACCTACACCTCAATCATTGGCCTAAACCATTGATCAAGCCATGTTAACGTTTGACATCACATAAGCATTGATCAAATCCTCGTATGAGTAAGCATGTTCCCTAAAATCAATTCACTGCCAACGACTTTGTACATAAATCAGAAAACAAAAAATTTACAGTCTTGAGGATTCTGTCAAAAAAAATAAGCGAAAATCAGGACAACCTCTCCAATAAGCAGAACAATCATGACTACATGGAAACCCATCAGTTCATTAATTTCAATTAACATGTCCCCATCCCTTCTTTTGTAGACTTGGGAGGCATCATAGACCAAGATTTCCCATTAGTAACAGGTAGGAATTATACAAGACTTCTAAACGAGAAACAGTGAGTCAATTTTCATATCTACATTTCAAACTGTATAATCCAGAGTCAGATATCTTGTTTCAACAGCGATCTGATACCATTAGAATTCTAAATCCCAATTGAAGAGGTTATAATTCAAGTCTCATGCAACAAATAAAACTTCCAAATATCATCATTTCCAAGTACAAAAATTGTATATAAATAAAAGCTAATATGCTGCGTATTACCTGCAAGACCTTCTCGGAACCACTGTTGGAGTTTACCATCAGCTGCGGTCGCCTTGATATGGTCCTTTAAATTGTTGGCTGAACCTGAAGTAAGTGCCTTTGGCTGTTCGGCAGGATTTCTATACGCATGAGGATGTTTACCACCACTTTCCCTGATGTTGGGGATGGTGATGGCTGGACTAAGATCTCTAGGAATCGCAAGTCCAGTCTCCCTACCCTTGTCCTTATCAGAAGCCCTGCTGGAGGCCATAGCTTTCTCGCTTGCCAAGAAAGAATGGATTATTAAGTTTCCATCAATCTTCACTAACTTGTCATTCCTTGGGACGTATAAAGAAGCAACAAGAGGTTCACTAGCATTTCCAAGCTTACTAGACTCATCTGAATCATGCATACGCTGCGATCCTTTTAGTTGTTGATCGAATTTCAAGTCTCGGCCTTTCCTATGAATTTCCTCACATTGTAAGAGGTTCAAAGTATCAGATTTCCCACAAGGAGTTCTTACATTCACACCATTAGATAAATTCGAATACTTATCGACTCTCAAAACCCTTCCTCGGTTTTGATTGTATAACCTATCACCAACAAATGCTAACGTGCCAGGAACTCCTCCTCCAACATTTCTAAATCTGAGATTCACTATAGGAACTAGACCACCAAACAGCATAATAAAGAACAACAGACCCAGAAAACTAACACTCGCAACCTTCTTAGTTCTTCCCTCAGCCTTCTTACTCACATTCCTTTTCCCCTTTGCTGCAGGGGCAGGCTGTTGGGGCTTTAATCTCGGAATTGGAACCAGAGGGACCTGAGACCCTTGCGGTTTAACAACATACGGAGGACATGGCATCCACGGATAAGACATTGGGGCCATTGAGGGATGAGGATACATACCAGGAGGAGGAGGAGGCTGACACATACCACTACCACTCAGCTGCTGTCTCAGCCCTGCATTCTCAGCCATCACATATGATATCTTACTATTCAATTCAGCAATGGTTGAATGCATAGCTCTCAATTTATCCTCCAACTCCTCCACATAATGCTTCTTCCTCTGCCTGGAAAGCTGCGCACTCTCTCTATTCCTCATCAACCTCGCCTTCCTCTTCTCTTCATCCTCATTTAGAGCACAGGAACTCAATTGGGGATTGGAACTTTCTACAGGTTCAGATGACCTTCGATACTTGGCAGATCTCAAATCCGGGTTTCCTTCATCCAGGTCTTTCTTCCTCTTCGGCATGCAAATTTTTCCTATTTCCTCTGATTTAATCTTCTGATCGACAATGACATCGTAATACTCCCCATTGGAAGATGGGCAAGTTATCCCTTCAGAGACGCCGGAACCACAATTTCCAGAACCCGAGCCCTGAGACGACGCCGGCTCGCCCGAGAACTCCTGTTCACTACCACCACCATGCTCCGGAGAGGGACAGTTCACAATCCTCGGATCCTTTGAGTCCCAACCCCCGGAGTCAGTCGAAAAGCAACCGCTATCCGCAGTTGGTATTTTGGAAGATTGACAGTCAATAAACTTACCGTCATTGGGAGACTGCTCACAAGAAACCGCAGAGCTCCCCGATCCCGGGGACGCTTCAGAACTGCAAACGCGAACACGAGCGCCGTCAGCAGCAGCATCCCGGCCAGGCTGGGGCGGAACATCAGTAGCCGAATCCTGAGAATTGGTAGTTTGATCCAAATTCTCCAAGATGAGGAAATCGTCAGCCTCAGATGGGAGGTAAAGGTCGTCAAGATCATCAAAAGTGAGCTCAAAATCGTCATTTTCCTCGAATCCCAAATTCGAAGGCGTGGAATAAACAAAGGGGTCACTAGGGGCGGCAGAATTGGCATCGGAGAAAAAAAGAGAGTCGAGAGGCGGAATTTGGAGGGAATCAAATTCGGAAGCGTAAGTAGTGGAATTAGGGTTTTGATCAGAAGGCCAAACTTGCGCAACTGGGTCAGCCATAGTTAGGGTTTTGGAGATGAGAATTGATTCTGAAAATCCAGAGGGAGTTATTGGGTTGGATTTATTAAGGGAAGATTGAGGGAGGAGGAGGAGGAAGAGAATGGGATCTGAGATTTAATTGATCTTTGAGGACTAACGAAACTGCTCCCCGCTTTCTCAGTCAAGCGCGTGTCGTCAATCGCCTCCGTGCAGCTACAGGAATCTCAATTATTCCATAAATCTCAATTTTATTCAAATATCATCCTAAATTGTAATTAAAATAATGATCCTACCAAAATTATTCCATAAAACACTTTTATAAATTCATTAATAATTACTACATTTCTTTATAGTTTATAATTATATATTATTTATCATAGTCACCTATCAAATTTAATTTATATCCTCAAATTAATTAATAATAATAAAAAAGATGTTTTTGCTAAAATCAAAAGATCAAATAAGCATTCAATAGATTTTATCCTGATAAATTAGAAGTTAAAATTTTATTTTTGCGATTTGATAATATAAATAATTCTTATGATATAAAGTTAGAACCTACTCTACATTTTAAGGTTTTATCGAACCATAGAAATTATTTGTTTTTGATAAATGAACATACTTATTCATAATCTATTGATTTGGTGAAAACAACTTCTAGGCCACACTCCCATGTATTGCTACAATCATGTTAGCCAATTTACAACGGACTAAATAAGGTATGTGAAGGGTAGAGATGACTAGGCTTAAGAACGAAATTCTACCCGGACTAAGCTCAAGAACCAAGTACAAGACTCCCCAAGCAGGTCTTTCCAGAAACCTCTCAATCACTAGTGTCACTTTGGTTGACTTGGTCATATCTCATTGAGTGAGACTAAGAAAAAGAAAGGACCGGGACAACCATGCATAATTTGATTCGGGTTAGGTGACAAATTAAATGAAAAAAAAACAGTAAAAGTAGGTTGTGAAAATATAATTTTTTTTATTAACAGAAACTAAACGGATGAAACAGAGTTGAGTGAATCTATTGGCGAAAATAATTGAATTTTTTTTTTTAATTAATTGAAGGTATGACTGGGTCAAAGTACGGTAAGCACGTGAAGAAAAACCAAGAGTTGGCGCGCGTGGGGGGAGATGGGAGTAGTTAACTATTATCATTATTATTTATTTATAAAAAAAGTAATAAAATAAAGAAAATGCCAAAGTAGTGGCGGACCGGAGGAGCGGGCACGTGTTGAGTCCCTTAGCCGCTACGTCTTGTCCTTTCTTCCCTACCCGTACACTTGTTTTGTCCCTCTCCGATCGGCATCCTCAATTCCTCATATTTCTTAATAATACAAATTATTCATTAATTACTTTAATTTAATATAATCAAACATGTATTTATTGGTGATAATATTTACTCATGCTCTATATTTATCTTCAAGTATCTAATTATACAAGAGCCTTAACTGAAAAACATTATAGCTAAAGGACAAGTTTGTATGTGGGTTGGCACACCACTTCGTGTCTATCCTTTCAAACGTTGTTTCGTATCTAACGGTAAATATTGTGTTATTTCATTTTAAAAATTTGGAGAAACCTGAAAGATGGATAGATTGGGTATTGTAAAATGGAGCCCAACTAAGGCCCATATTCAAGGGTGTTGTTGTCACTAAGATCTAACCCAAGATGGAGTGGGAGGTGGCACAAATCGTAGTGAAAAGAAAAGATCATGTGGAGGAAGGCGGTCGGCGGTCGGCGGTCGGGTAGATCGATCGGCGATTAGGCGGCTACATGGGTCTTGGAGGGGGGTTGCGGGTTTTGATGTGCAGGGCCGCCATAGAAAAAGAAAGCCCATCAGAGAAGATAGGAAGGAACGACGGTGTTCTTGAAGCCTGGTTGGCGCCATTCCAATGTGTGGGCTCGCCGCCGCTCCTGATGCTGGTGAATAAAGAGAGAGAGAGAGGGGGGAGTTAATAAACATAATTTTGTAATTAAGAAAAAGAAAAAAGAAATAGTAAAAATAGGCATATTCTATATGTAATTGGTGGAGGCGGTGGTATGCGCGCGTATCAAGGAAGAAAATAGGAAGAGCTATGGATATTAGCTCTTTTCATACTCCGCTTTGCTTTGCGGGAAGAACAAAGGGATTTCTTGGCGAACAAATTATTGACCATTTTTTTTCTTTTTTTTTTTGTAATATAAAATCATTCCCAAATTCCATTTCTCTGTCTCCTTTTACCCCTTTCCCCCCATCTGCTCGGTGGGATACGAAAGAGGGTTTTTTTTTTCCCTCTCTCTCTCTCTCTCTCTCTCTCTCAATCTTCCTCCTCCTCTGATGCTAAGGATTAAACCCTTTTCCTCTTCCTTCCCTCTTCCCTTTCCTCTTCTTCTTCTCTGACCCAGAAGGGGAAGAAGAAACGCCTCTAAAAAACCCAGCAGTTTCAGAGTCCTGTGCGTTTAATAATACAGAGACCTCTCTTCTTCCATGGACACAGCTTCCTTTGATGTCGCCCCACAAGGGTTCAACGGCATAGATTCAATGGTCGACCCCTTCTTGGTGGAGGCTCTCCAGAATCCTCGACATCGTCTCACCAGTGAGTTCTTTTTTTTCTTTTCCTTTTTACAAGAAGGGGTTGAATTCCCAATTGCCCTTTGTTTTTTCCCCCAATCTTGAATCTGTTTCTGGGATCAATTCATTGCAATTTTCGAGTTTGTGTTCTTGTTGTTTGAAGTCTGGTGAATGATTTGATTTGATTTGATTTGGTTGTTCTGAAAGCTTGTAGCTGGGTAAGATCTGTTCTCTTTTCGTGAGGTTCCTGCAAGTGCCAATTGTGTATTGAACAACAGAACAAACGTACAAAAGTAACAACTGATAAAAAATTCATCTCTCTTTGAATTTAATAATCGAAATGCATCTTTTTGTTTTAGGAACAAAATGATTTCATTATGAAGAGGTATTCCCAACCTTTAAAGGGGATTACAAAAGAAATCACGCTGAACTCAGCACCTAATAGAAGAAATCAGCCTGACTTGGACCCAAAGAACATCACCCCAAGAATCACTTTCCTGGAAAACTCTCTTGTTCCTTTTGTGCCAAAGTTCCATAGAAGGCCTCCCCACAACTCTTAGGCTTAACCCAACAGAGATTGAAAGATTTAAACAATCTATACCAACAAGAGACGGCGAACTGGCAGTAAATGAACAAATGAAGTCTGCCCTCCATGTCCTTCCTACACAAGACACACCAACTGGGAGCTACTGAAGCTGTAGGCATTCATTTCTGGATCCTACAGCATGTATTTAGTTTCTCAAGGGCAAAGATCCAAAGGAACACTTCCATTTTGTTCATTCTTACAGATAATGTAAGGTAGCATTGCGTAAATGGATATTGAGCAAACAAGTTATTTTTAGAGGCCTCAAGTTGTCACTTTTTTATTGTCTTTTGGAATTGGTAGGTCTTTTCTTCAGCTAGGCGCATAGGGTAGTTCATAATAGGCAGGGATTTCCCTGTTGATGTTCAATCTTCCTTCCCAAGTCCCATTGATATAAATGTGCATTTCTCATATTTATTCATTTGAACATTGAATTCTTTTAACAAAATGTGATTTTCTTAGTAATTTACAATTTCCTTTCAGTTTTACGAATGGAGCTTGATATCCAGAAGTTTCTGCATAATCCGGATCAGCAGCATTTTGAGTTCCAGCATTTTCCTACTTCATACCTTCGACTTGCTGCTCACCGTGTTGCTCAACACTATGGCCTTCAAACCATGGTTCAGGACTCTGGTGTAGATGGTTTTGGAAATAGGATCTTGGTTTGTAAAACAGCGGAAAGCAGACTCCCTTCTGTGCATTTGTCTGAAATACCTGCAAAGCAATTGGACAATGAGAAACATGAGCAGGTCAAAATTGTTATCAGACCTAGGCCTAACAAAATGTCTGAAATTTCTGCCAATGATGGAGGTCTCAAACAAAGTTCTGTCAGGAGCGTGGAAGAGAGAAAGGAGGAATATGATAGGGCACGAGCTCGAATCTTCAGCTCCCCAAGTAGCCCTGAATTAGATGATACAACATCTCAGGCCCCATCTGAAGGAAAGTACGTTTGCTCGAACAGGGATGAGACTGAAGGCTGTAGAACTTTGGGTATTGATTTGGAAAAATTTAATGGCAGGGATGCCATGTCTTCTCGGGTTGCCATTTTCAAAGATAGGGAAAAGGATCGTAGCGACCCTGATTATGATCGCAATTACGATAGGTATGTGTCCATGAAAATTTAGTCCGACGTTTTTGTTATGCCATGCCAATGGAGACATTTTCTTTGATTCTTTTTTGATACAGGTATATTAGGAATCTTCCAATCAATCAAAACTTTAGCTTGGCGCCCTTTGTTATGCCTAAAATTCAGCCTCCATTTGTACAATACGATTCGGGTTATTCCCTCATGGGTCATATTCCTGGAACTCAAGCTTCAGTTAGCTATGGGCCTCATCCGAGTCCTGCTGTAAGCCCTTTCTGCACAGTGGGTTTAAACCAAACATCTAGAGATGCATCTTATGAACAGTGGCAGAGTGCTGCAATGATGTATGCCCATTCGTACAACCAACTCAGGCATTCTGCTTTTCAGGTACTATTTAATAACGAGGCTTTTCCCTTTGCAAAAAGGTTGCAAGTATTCTTTTCCAAAGCCCCCCAAGAGAATGGTATCATATTTGTCTCTAATATCTTTGTTTGGAGGCCCCCAACTCCAGCCAAAGGAACTCCTTTGAGCTTCCCTTATCAGTATCTGACGTTTGGATTGTCATAAACATATTGGGTAGGATCAAATCCCCAGGGTCAGGTGTAGACCACGTGCTTACTCCTCAGAGTTTGTTGTAAAAAGCTGGTCCCACATCCGTTGGAGAGGGGAACAAAACATTCCCTATAAGAGTGTCGAAACCTCTCCCTAACATAGGTGTTTTAAAACTTCGAGGGGAAGCCAGTAAGGAAAAGTCCAAAGAGGACAATATCTGCTAGCGGTAAGCTTGGGCTGTTACAAATGGTATCAGAGCCCGACACCAGGCGGTGTGCTAGCGAGAATGGTGGCCCCTAAGGGGGGTGTGGATTGTGAGATCGCACATCGGTTGGAGAGAGGAACAAAACACCCCCTTTGGGTGTGGAAACCTCTCCCTAATAGACGCATTTTAAAACCAACCTTGAGGGGAAGTGCAGAAGGGAAAGCCCAAAGAGGACAATATCGGATAGCGGTGGGCTTGAGCAGTTGTAGTAAATGTATTAAAGTGCACAATTCTTGACATTCATGAACTGATTACTATGTTGTGGTGCTATGTTAATGCAGGCCCCATTCATCCAGCAACCCCTCAGCTTTGACTATTCACAAAACCATTAGACAATGAGGAGTTTAGGTGAAAAAAAGGAGGAGTTTACAACTAGATTTTGTACCTGTAGGGGTTGCCTTTTACTCTTGTTTGACTGCTTGGAACTCAGTTCTAGTTTGTGCCTCTTTTGTTCTTCATTTGGAGCTTTATTCTAAGAATCTGTAAGGATTGAGGACTTTCTGATATCATTCCATTAGCTGAAGTTCTTCATCTCATACTTTTGCTTGTATTGCTGCTTTCTATTCTACCATCTTCAATCTCTCCTTAATACCATTTCTTCCATTGGACTTCAATTCTTCTCCTCTGCTATACACGTATGTGTCAACTTATGTGCACCTCGGTTCTTTTTTTCCTTTTTACACGCTTTCGTCTTTTTTGTTGTCTTCCTTCCTTGCTATAAAATGTGGACGCTGATTTGCGTGCATTATTTACCATGACGATGTGTGAACGAGATTGGTCGTACTTTTTTGAAATTTGCTGGCTTCTCTTTCTCTATCTAAATTCTAATTATTTAGTTGAACTAGTATGAATAATTTATAAAATAGATAGGCAAGTAATAACAAAGTTAGAGAATCTAGCCACTTGCGAACACATGCCAAATGGCCTATACTTTAATTAAGAAAATGTTAAAAAAAAATTTAATTATACTCTAAAAAGGTGAACCAATACCTTTTTCATTGGATAAACTCAAGCCCATTTGCCAGACATTAAAAAATTAATTGAATAAACAATGACTCAAAATTTTAGTTCTTAATTCCAAAACACCCCACAAAAGATGATACATGTCAACTCCCAATTGCTCATTAAAAAAGCATAAATCAACCAAACAAAAGAATGTGCTGTCCACTTGAGTGACAAGACGGCTTAAACGACCTAATAGCCATTATAACGGACGGTAGAGTGAAGGTTTATACTTTTGACCTCTTAAGAAAAGATGTCGGTAGTAAACTAAATTCAAGAGAGCTCGACGCGCCTACTAATTAAAAAAATCTTTGTGCAGTTAAAGTGATTTGAACTAGCAATTTAGAAAATGATTATCGGGCTGTCTAATTATTTCAAAAGTGATTATTTTGGTCACTTGTAGAATAAATCCAACCATATCGTACATGTTTCCACACGAAAACCATTTAGTTACGAGAATTGATCCAAATAAATATAAAAAATTGGGAAGTGATTTTTTTATGGGAAAAAAAAGAAAACAAATAAAAAAAACAACCAATAATTGGGTGAGACATAGGTTGATTACAAGGTTGGTGGAGGTTAGTGTGTGTTGGGAATCCTAGCACATTATTTCCAAAGCTTCAATTTTGCAAACCAACAAACCTTAAAGCTCACCTTTTCTAGCCCAACATGTGATACACTCAAATCAAACCCTTTTTTTTTTTTTTTTTTTGCAATAAATATAAATATATATTCTATTTTATGAGAGGTTAATTTAAAGAATATATATTCGCGATTAAAATCTTTTAAATATTAGAAAAAAAATGTCTAAAATCAATGTAATTTGTAATGATTTATAAGACATGTAATAGACCAAAAAGGGAAGAAAACAAAAGAATTAAAGAGTACTTGATTTGATTGCTCACACACCACAAAATCTTTTGCGTTTAGTTCACATTTTTTTTAGATTACCCTTCAAAAAAACATCACTTTCTATTCCACAATTAAAGAGTACTTAAATGTCATCCACAACTACCCACATTAGCCCACCTCAATAAACTTATATTCATCCGCTTCCTCTCAAAGTTTCTAAAACGGTGCGGTGCTAGTGAGAGATTTTCACACTCTCATAAAAAAAATGTTTCGTTCTATTCTCCAACCGATGTGGTTCTCACAATCTGCCTCCTCTCAGAGCCAGCATCTTCACTCTCTGTGAAATCTCACAAAAATAAATCTTAATGTGTTATGGATAAACATGGGTAGAACTAGCCTACCCGTCTTTTTAGTATATAAAATATGAATTTTTATGATAAAAGTCCTTTGGTATTCCATATATGAACCAATGCTAAGACTAAAATAGGATTGAATGGTGAATTTATCAAAATTTGGAGCAGAGGCACGTGGATGCATTTTGGTTGCTTAAGATGTTTATTAAACAAATGGGTGTTGTGTTTTGGCACTGCTTCATTACAGCTAAACACTGTGATGAACCTCACATGCTCTGCTTCCATGTTTGTTGATTGGGATATAATTATTGTGGATAAGCATTCTAATTACCCCAAAAAGGGATTAACTTTAACACCATTCAATTCACTAATTATCATTAATACCACACAATTTAGAATTTAGAGATGATAATGATGAACACACCCAAATTGTTCTTAATATTCATGTACAATCTTACCTCTTTAGCATAATATATAATCCATTTTGCCTTCGACTCTGCAACTGACGACCGCCCTTGTTTTCGCCGGAGAAGACGACGGCAACACCAACGTCACGGAGATACAGAGAGTTCTGAGCAGATTTCAAAATGGAAAGAGGTTTAATCGTTTCCGGTGGGGAAAAGAGTGAGAACCTTCCTCCCTCCTGTTCCATTACTCGAATCCAAATCCTCGCTGTAATTCGTCGCCGGGGTAGTCACAGGGGTCCCAATCCGGTGAACAGGCCGAGCCAAAAACGGATGCTCAAACTGCCCATTCGGCGGCGACCCAAAATGGGCTACTTGTCGGTGGTATTGAGCGGCAGCGGCGGCGGCCATCTGGTGGTGGTGCTGCAGAGCTCCGACCGGCACAAACGGCAGGAAATGGTCGGAATTAGTCCGAGAGGAGTGAAGAAAATGCGGCGGAACTGGAGAGCTGGCGAACAAATGGTCGGTAGCAGGATCTGAAACGGGTGAAACTAATCCAGCACCGCCACTGACTCCGCCGCCACTGCCGCCGGGAATCCCCTGCATACGCTTCAAATAGAGGCGATATTTCTGCAAATGGCTAGCCACGTTCTCACGAGTTAACCCATCCACGCTCATCAACTGCATTATGGTTTTAGGTACAGCATTTTTTATTCCCAAATGGCCGACCGCGTCGACAAATCGCTTGTGGAGCTGTGGAGTCCAGACCAGGCGCGGCCTCTTCAGGGTCCGCGCAGGTTCTTCTCCAGCGCCGGCGCCAGACACAAAATCACCAGAATCCCCAAAATCGGCCGAACTCGGCTGGATTGGCACCGGAGGCGGCGGAGGCGGTGGGTGGTGGTTGTTGTTGTTGTTGTTGTTGATGGAACTATCTGGGTTTCTGATATCAAATGCCAAAGCAAGATCAGGAGTGATAAGGGTTTGGGAAAGAGGCATCAATTCATCAGGAGAGGGAAGCTCCTGATCCCATTTTGAAAACCAATTAGAATCATCTTCCCTCATTGTTTTTCAAATCTAAAGCAACCCACTTTAGTTTTCACCAAAACTTCAACTGGGTTCGCTCTAAATTTGTAAACGAACAAGAAGAACAAGACACAAATTATGATCAAAACCAGAACCAGAACACCTGAAAATTTTTCAGACCAGAGAAAAAGGAAGAAGATGATGAAGAAGAAAGCTGAGGAATTTGGGAGAGGGGTTCGAGGTGGATCTTGTAAAGCTCTTTTTTTTTTTTTTTTTTTTTTTT
>NW_019272059.1:1275525-1301878 GCF_002738345.1 Cucurbita maxima
GAGAAACAAAAAAAAAAAAAAAAAAGGTCGGAAGATCTGAGGATTGAGGGAGCGCGTGGAGTACACGTGGGAAGAAGAGGAGTGAGATTGGAAAAGGAAAAGGAAAAGATGAGCTGAGATAACCAATCATTTGAAGGTTGTGGGGCATCCCTCAGGGGTTGTTCCGGCTAGGAGAGGACAGCGGCTCCTAGTACTAGGAATTTAGAAGTGGCGCGTGGAGTACACGTACCAATGGGGAATTTTCTTTTTTAAAATTATGGTGTATTTAATTTGGGTCGGGACAAGGAGGTTTGGAGTTTTGAGGAAATTGGAATTCGGGTTTAGTGTAACCAAATAACCAGAAGCCCAAATGTTGGCCCACTTATAAACTTTAGTTTTTATTTTCTAATTAACTTGCAAATCCAATAGTTTCTTCCTCTAACCACCACAAAGCTATTTTTTTTTATTTTTTTTAATATAGTAAAAAGCATTATATATTAATTTTTAATCTACCTACAAATATATATATATTTATATCAAGCCGAACTTCGGAGAATATAATCTTGTTATCGACCTTATTAGAGAAAAAATCTTCTCTATTCCCCTCCCTCTTCAAATCTTGACTCCTTAATCATAAAAACAAATAGAGTAATCAACTATTTCCATAATTCAAACCAATTTGATTTTCTCAATTTTTATTTTTATTTTTTTAAAAAATATCTAAATTCTTTTGTATATTTTCCTTCCAAGTATGCATATAAATATATCTATACATATATATATATATATATTGGCGCCTATTCTATTCTCACTCACTTTCATCTTCACATTCTGTCTCGGCGCTCTTTTTCTCTCGTTCTGTGTTCTTGCTACCAGGTACGAGCTTCCTTTTGTTTTTCCGTTTTTCTCATTGGAATCCTCTGTTCATATTCTGTTCTGCTAATTAACAATTTGAAACCTTTTCAATAACTTTAGAGCCAGTTCTTAGGAATCTGAGATAAATTCTGGAGTCTAATCGTGTTAGAACCGACGGCCGGGAGATAAATTCAACAGCCATTTAGTTTGCGATACCCAAAATAATTCAATGGGTAGGTTAGGGTCTATCCTGGAAATTCCAGATAGAAGACACCGATGCGATGGAGAAAACGGCGGTCATCGCTACTCTCCGGACTCCGATGCTTCCGGTGGCGATTACCGTCGGCGTCGTAGCCCGAGCTACGAAAGTTACGATCGCTAAAACCATCGTCGTCGATCTTCCTCGCCTGGCTACGCGGACGTTGGACGGAGCCCTAGGGCTGATGGAGACCAGAATGGTCTACCCAAGAGATTTGGGCGTGCCGGAGGGCGGGCGTATCTGGACAGGAATGGAAGAGCATCTGAAGAGTCGGATTCGGATGAGGAGCTGAAGGGGTTGAACTATGAGGAATATCGGAGGTTGAAGAGGCAGAAGCTCCGGAAGGCATTGAAGCATTGTATTTGGAGAGTGACCCCTAGTCCACCTAGGAATGAGAACGACGAGTGTGAGGACAGGGCTGATGATATTTCGGAGGAATATGGCGACGATGGAAATAAAAGTGACTCTAGCGAAAGAAAGAAACATGAAGAGAAATATGTATCTGATAAAACAAAGAATTCTGACTGTGGCTCTGATTCTGAATTACCTGATACAAAATCAAGAAGGAGGAGGTTGAAGATTTCGGGTTCCAGGCATAGAAGTAGAAAATCGTCACTTAGTGAGACAGAGTCGGACAGCGACACCGAGAGTGAGGAGGAAAGTGAATCAGAGGAAGAAATCCGGAGGAGAAGAAAAAAGTCTGCGAATAGGAGCAGAAAACGTAGGAGTATTAGGAGTAATAAGAAGGAGAAGAGTAGATACAGCGATAGGGAGGACAGTGAAGGAAGTGAGACAGATGATTCTGATGTTAGCGACCGTGTCAGGTCGAAGAAAAGGAGTCGGACGAAGCGCTCCAAGACTAGTAGGAAGAGGAAGTACAGTGCCACAGATGAGAGTGAGGAAAGTGAAGGTGAAAAATTGAGGAAGCGGAAGGCCTTGTCAACTTCGTCGAAATCCAGGAGCAAGACAAAAAGACCTTCAGAAACGGAGAGTAAAAGTTCCTCTTCTGAGGAAAATTCTGGTTCTGAAGATGTTGATGCTAAGAGTAAATTAAAGGTTGATGGAGAGAAGATTGCGGAGATCAATGCTGAAGCTTTGAAGATTAAGGAAATTTTGGAGGCACAAAAGAAACCTGCATGTGATAATGAGATGCCAGTTGGACCAATGCCACTGCCAAGAGCTGAGGGCCATATTAGCTATGGTGGTGCGCTTAGGCCTGGGGAAGGTGACGCCATCGCACAGTATGTTCAGCAAGGGAAGCGTATTCCACGGTGTGGTGAAGTGGGTCTTTCAGCTGAGGAAATTCAGAACTTCGAGACCCTTGGCTATGTGATGAGTGGTAGCAGGCATCAGAGAATGAATGCAATCCGTATTAGAAAAGAAAACCAAGTTTACAGTGCTGAAGATAAAAGAGCTCTGGCAATGTATAACTATGAAGAAAAAGCTAAACGCGAAAGGAAGGTGATGGATGATCTTCAGCGGCTTGTTCAGCGCCACATAGGTCATGATGTTGCCCCTTCACATGATCCCTTTGCTGCATAACCTCATCTTGTGTCACATTAAGATGTTTATATAATCATTCTTAAGGCAGGACAAAAATGTGTCAGTAAGGATAGGTGAAACTCTACTAAATATTGGATATTCTTTGGCTACCAAACAAGCATGTAAGTTTGAGCTAGAGCAAATATTTTCCCTTATGTTCACTCTACCACCATGTTTTCAACATTTACTTGAAATTTGAATGCTCTCTCTACTTATAGCAATTGCACCTTTGATGCAAAAATGCGTGCTTTGTGGGCACTATTCTTCTTTCTGCCTATTTTCGTCATTGGTTCCATCTCATTTAGTTCGTCAAAGGATGCGTATCAAGTTGGCTTTTTTAGCTTAGACTTTTTCCTTATCGTTATCATTTATATGCACAAATCTTTTTGGTGATAGATGTCCATTTCTAATGAGTTCCAGCCAATCTGTACTTAGTGGCTAGAATCATATTACTGGGTTCTGTTCTTATCAAAATTTTAAGTCAGTTGAAAAATTCTTCTAAAAATGAAGAATTTTCTCTTGTGAGAGAGGCAACATTATTCATGAGAGATGCTTATCACTCGCTTGCCTACTGAGGAACAATCCAGATCACTGCTAGTTTGTTATACCTTTTCCTTTTCAAACTCCTCTAGGCTTGTACTGGTGGTTTCCTTGCATTTCAAAGTTATTCTGTTTGCATTGCATCACTTAGAACACTGTCCATGCCTGTAACTCAATGAGTTTTGACCAAAATGTGAATTTCACCTTCTTTTGTTCAAAGTTCAAACAGAGTAAATTCATAATAGTTATTGGTTAGGATTGTTATTGGTTAATAGAAGTCATAGGAAATAATGTGTATAATAGTTTATGGTGCTTCTATTTCATAGCCTTACTTATCCTTAGTTCAATTCGCTATTTAGAAAACTTTATAAATGAATTCTGACTGACTGGAGGTAATCAATTTTTTTTTCTTCTGACTTTTCAGGTTGTGTTATTTTATATGAAGCTACAGGATATGAATCATGAAGGAAGGCTGGGGAGGATATGTCGACAGCTTGTTTAACCCTATGCGAAGGAGGTATGCACGAATACTAACCTTTATGCCTTTATGATAAAATCACAAAACGTTGCTGAGAGATGGGGTGTAGAAGGGGGAGGGAGAAAATGAGGTACATGCATGAACACTAAAAAAAAAAATAATAATAAAAAGAAACATAAACTAGAAACAAGAAACGAGAACATTATGAATCGATGCCTAACCTGAAATCTTATTGTGCAAAAGCTCTTCCTGTTCCTCCAGTATGTTATCTAGTTAAGAAAAGGATGCATAGTTTGTAGCTTTGCGCTGCAAGACAAGTATGAAAGAACAAACAGATGGCACCCCAAGGACTTTATCATGTGATCCCAAAGTAACACGTAAAGGAGGAGTTTTTAGATATCCTATTCTCAAACATTCTAAACAAAATCTCAAACCAAATGGACCCTGAGAGATGTAATTTAGGTGAATTAAGAAAGTAGGTATGAGAAATAGTTTTGGTGAGTTTGGCTCCGAAAGTGCATTTAGGAGTCAATTTGAACAAGTTAAAACATTTTAGGAGTTAAAAAGATGGATTTAGGATCTCATACTTTGATTTATTATCAACTTTGGCATAACTCAATTAGTTAAAACGCATACTCTCAACTCAAAGTGAAACGTTCAACCCTCCACACCAATAATATTGTTTTAAAAAAAATATAACCGCCCAAACTCACTGCTAGTAGATATTGTTCTCTTTGGGCTTTCTCTCAAATTTTTTAAAACGTGTTTGCTAGAGAGAGGTTTCTACACCCTTATAAATAATGCTTAGTTCTCCTTCCTAACCGATGTAGGATCTCACAATCCACCCCCTTCAGGGCCTAGCGTCCTCGCTGACACTCGTTCCCTTCTCCAATCGATCTGGGACCTCCCCAATCCACCCCTTTTGGGGCCTAGTGTCCTTGCTGGCACACCGCCTCGTGTCCACCTCCCTTTAGGGCTCAGCCTCCTCGTTGGCACATCGCTCGATGTCTGGCTCTGACACCATGTAACAGCCCAAGCCCACTGCTAGCAAATATTGTCTTCTTTGGGTTTTCCCTCAAGTTTTTTAAAACGGGTTTACTAAGGGAAGGTCTTCACATCCTTATAAAAAATGTTTTGTTCTCCTCTCCAACCAGCGTAGGATCTCACAAAATGTTAAGTCTCAATTCGTTCATTATTTTAAAAGTGCATTTAAGGGAAAGTGAATGGTAGATGTGATTGTTGGTAAAAGATGGAAGGATCATAATTCATTTGCAAGACACATGTACATGTGACAAACGAAGTTTTGGTCAATGGTATGTATTGCAGACAAAAGATTTGGTTGGCCTACATTAGATAATAATGGATAGCTACTCCTCACCCATCCCGCATTTCTTTGGCGGAGTTTAGGCAGTTGTGAATAGTCCTTTTTTGATTGACCGAATGGGTCAATGCTATTCTCTGGCTTGTTTTAGCAATTTATCTTAAGGTCTACTCATTAAGAGATCGAATGGGTCAATGCTATTCTCCGGCTTGTTTTAGCAATTTATCTTAAGGTCTACTCATTAAGAGCTTGAATGGGTCAATGCTCTTCTCCTGCATGTTTTAGCAATTTATCTTAAGGTCTACTCATTAAGAGCTTTTCCGCGATGATAAAGGATCCAATTTGCCTGAAATTCGAATACGACTCTAAAATAATATTAGCTTTTTAAGTAGGAAGTATCTGCAGAAGCCATTGGATGCGCCTGTGGTAGGTAAAATTTGATAATCTTGCAGCGCCTCATAAACAAAAAGGAGGGCAGAAGTGTACCGTAGAAATGCAGGTGGACGACAAGAGAGATAGCAAGATCAGACCAGACAAGAGCACATTGTCATTGGGAAGGTTCATATGCTGAGCCGCTTCAGTTCAGACACTTGTCGTCCCATGAGAAGGATACCAAAACTCCCCACTTACACAAACACAGACACACCGATGATTTTATTCCTTTGCCGACCATCTCAATTTTGACAACAACACAAAACACACAGCCACAACCATTTTTGTTCTTTTTTCCCCCACGCCTTACTTTCACTGCCCTACTGAAAGCTTCAACTTTTTTCAAAGATTCCCACGTCAAATCATTCTTCTTCTTCTTCCATTATTTTCTCTTTGAATTCAGCACTTCTTTTTAAAGCTTTTGTCCTTTTCTTTTTACTTTTTTCTGTTGATTTGTTCCTTAGTTTTTTAGTATCAAAAATGGATTTGAATTCTGTTTCTCTCTCTCTTGCCTTATGTGGCTCACTGTGATCCATTTTGGATTGTGTTTCAGACAACCCATCAACAGTTCATGATATAACTATTTTTTTTAAAGCCAACTTGTATTTTTTTATATATGAGATTTTGAACATAAACTTATAAACTTATCATCCTGTGAATGGGAATATATACTTTATGATTGTTGATTGTTGAATGATGTTCATTTAATTTTTCTAAGTTTTAAAGTGGGAGACTTTTAAGTTTTAGAATTGAGACTTTTATCTGAGTAGAATATATAATAGGGGGGCTGATGTGCAAATTCTCGAGTTAATTCTCATAGTATTTTATTGGTTTTCAATTTTTACTAGTCTCTATCTAGAACTATAAAGATCTTATTTAAAATCAAGTCTCCCCTATAGTATATTCTAAGACATTTGATTGACACCATATTTGGTGAACTTACATCTTTCACTTATATGAATTTCACTCCAAAGTCACTCGTCAAAACTTTAACTTTTCCTGTGAACAAGTTTTTAAAGACTTAATTTTAGAAAAGGTGTGGAAGCAAAATACATATGATTTAGGAAAGAATTATTGGATAAAAGAAAGCTTCCAAGACAGAGTTTTATTATTTAAAGTAATGATGCTAAATCTTAAATGTGACTATCAAATTATGGAGGCAATATTAACTAATAGTATTAGAGCTAATTTGAAGATAAGGGTTGTCAAGATGAATGGAAATCATTTGGAATCTGAAGAACAAGATGACAAAGGGTTTGTAGAAACCCTAATCAAGAAAATCTCAAGAATCATCCAAAGGTTTTGGATCTTGTAGAACATAGACCTCATATTCTAAGTTTAATAGTGTTGCATCACTTTCAAATGATCATTTTCAAAGTTATAGCTATCTAGCTACGCTATATTAAAACATTACCTATTAGAGCTCCATTTATGCTTGCCTTCTTGCATGGTTTTGACAATTTTGTTGCATAAGTAATAGTTAGTTTGATGAATGGTTATGAACCAAAGATATCCATTAATGATCACATTAAATGACACACAAACAATTATAGTATAGAAATTGACTACATTGAGATTGTAGAAGGTATGTATATTTACTTATTAAGTTAAAGAGCCGAAATGAAATCTAATTTAAACTTAATGTGTATTATCAACCCAGAAATTAGAATTTTTTTGTCCTCAAATGATGTTTTTATTGATTTTTTTCAAGATCAACCCTTTGAAGTATCCATAATTCGAAGTAATTTAAACTTCTAAACTCAGAACTACAATTTAACATGATATCAAAAGGAGGTAGTAGATAAGAAATCTAAATGATTGCAACATATTCCTTTCACACCAACCATATAGTATAGTGTAAAAGAAATTTGAGTTTAGTCAAATTTGAGATAAAGCCAACACCTAAAGCTACAAGGCTCACAAGAAAACAATGGTGGTGTGTGTGTGTGTGTGTGAGATCCATATGCAAAGGGTTCAAATAAGAACAACCAACCCTCTCAATAATTTGGACCAAATTAGTACAAAGAAAGTGGCAGTGTCAGGGAGGGTCACATGCCATTGGCCAAAGTGGGTCGAGTTTTGGAGGACCCCACCCCACCTTCTGATAATGGGAAGGTCTTATAAAACGCACCGTATTTGTCCTCGTGCCCTTATAAATAGGGGTGAAGGGGAGGTGTGAAAATGGGCAGAGAAATGGAGATGGAGTCCTTGAGTGTGAGTGCTGATGCTGAGAAGGGAATGGCCGAGAAACAGGAGATGGAGACCAGGAAGGAGAGGAAGCTCGGTGGCGTCAAGACAATGCCTTTCATTCTCGGTATCCTTCTTTCTCTTTCTCTTTTTTGCTATGCATATTCGGTAGTCATGTTGAAAAGTTATTCTCGTAATCGAATTCTATATTTTCCTTTCCAAATTTTTTTGATCAGTAAGACGGTCATTTGGGTGTAAAGTATTTTGTATAATTCATAATAGCTATCAATGGTGTAAAGTATTAAGTTTAGAGAGAATTATACGAAGAATTACTCGAAAATAGTCTAAGTATTTAAAATAAACTTGCTTCAATCTAATGGAGTTTAATTAAAATTATTTATAAAGCCTTGAGGTTTGTGCCATTTTCTTTGTCCACAATAGGAAGCAAAATATTTGTCCCCCGTGAATGAAATAAATTAAAATAATCAACTTTTTAAAAAAAGATATGGGGTTTAGGGTTAATATTTTATGGAATTATGAATATAAATATTGAAGTATATTGGAATTAATTGAGTTGAGTAACTAAGAATTTATATTTTATTTGCAGGAAATGAAATATGCGATAGATTTGCAAGCACCGGATTCCATGCCAACATAATAACATATTTGACACAAGATTTGAACATGCCTCTTGTTCCGGCCTCAAACATTCTCACCAATTTTGCTGCTACTTCCAGCTTCACTGCGCTCATCGGCGCTCTCATCGCTGACTCCTTCGCTGGCCGCTTCTGGACCATCACCTTTGCCTCCATCATTTATGAGCTCGTATGCGTCTCTTTTGATATAATATTTTGATATGCTAAACTTTTCTAAATTTTCATATTGTTTTCTTTTTTCGTAGGGAATGGCTACCATTACCATTTCTGCCATAATCCCAAGGCTCCACCCACCGCCCTGTCCAACCCAACTCAATTGCATACAAGCCTCCAGCACGCAACTAACAGTCTTTTACCTTGCTCTCCTCCTCACGTCCCTCGGCGCAGGTGGCATTCGACCTTGCGTCGTTGCCTTTGCTGCCGACCAGTTCGACATGACAAAGGTCGGTGTGGCGGGCCGGACATGGAACTTCTTCAACTGGTACTATTTCTGCATGGGACTGGCCACTCTCACGGCTCTCACCGTGGTGGTCTATATTCAAGACAACGTTGGATGGGGCTGGGGCTTTGGCCTTCCCACCATTGCCATGGCCTTGTCTGTTGTGGCCTTCGTTGTTGGCTCGCCTCTCTACAACAAACTCAAGCCCAGTGGCAGTCCATTGGTTCGGTTGGCTCAGGTTGTCGTGGCGGCTGTCAAGAAGAGAAAGGCTTCCCTTCCAGAGGACCCGAAGCTCTTGTATCGGAACCATAAGCTTGATGCTGCCATTGCCATACAGGGAAGGCTAGTCCACACCGATCAGTTCAAGTAAGTTATCATAATTAACGATGTTTAATTATAAATTTCTTTAATTTAACTCACAAAGAATTTTTATGGATTTTGATCCTGCGAAGTAGAGCGTCATTTAATCCGTAAGACTCAATGTCATTTAACCCACAAGAAACTCATAAACGGAGCGAGAATGAAAAATTGAGTAAAATCTTGTTAACTAAATGAGGTCGGGGATAAAATTATATTTTTCGTCCTCGACCTCCTCACACTATATATAAACAAAAACTTACTTTTTTTTTTACTCCGTAGATAAATACATATAATTTTTTTTATAAATGGATAAGCTTGAAATTTATGCTTGACATTATATTATAGGTTTTTTTTAATTATTATTATTATAAAATATTATTAGATTTACGAGGAGGTTTTAATAGAAATTATATTTGGAAATAAAAATTATCTAATAATTATTATTATTATTTTTTTGAAATGGATAGTTTTTATTTTGAATTTTCTTGCCATGGCTACATTTTCAGGTGGCTGGATAAGGCCGCCGTCATAACAACCGACGAATCAACAAGCGACCCACCAAATCTGTGGCGCCTCGCCACCGTCCACCGAATCGAAGAGCTAAAATCCATAATCCGAATGCTTCCAATATGGGCGGCCGGAATCCTGCTGGTGACAGCCTCCTCCCTGTTGAAACTAATAATAGCTAATAATAGAATAGAATTTGAATTGGTTTCAAATTCAAATAGAATAGAATAGAATTTGAATTGGTTTCAAGTTCAAATTCATCCACAAAAATCTCTCAACCGACTACGGAATCACCCTAGAAAATCTCAACCAACTCTGGAATCCCCTATAAAAGGACCTCCCTCCCCATCATTCAAATCACTCCTCCTCTCAATCTCAATTCAGTTTTCTGTTGTCACCAACAACTGGTATCAGAGCAAGGTTGACTGTTCGACGCCCGGGGAAGGCCCCCGAAGGAGCCGTTCCCAGTCCGTCCCCCGGCCGGCACGCAGCGACCCGCTCTCACCGCGGGAGTAGCTCGAGCAGTCCACCAACAGCCGACAGGTTCGGGACTGGGACCCCGTGCCCAGCCCTCAGAGCCAATCCGCCATCCCGAGGTTCGACGGTCACTATGATCATTGGGCGATGTTGATGGAAAATTTTCTCAAATCAAAGGAGTTCTTTGATATGGTGGAAACAGGTTATGAAGAGCCAAAGAAGAGGCAGAGGTCGTGAGAGAGGCAGTCGAGAAAGAAGTGGAGATGTTGGCAGGTCAGCAGACCTAGTCAGAAACGATTGTGACAACAAAGGCAAGAGAAGAAGAAACATTATTAATGTCATTCCATGCTATGAAGGTTGCAGATCAAGGTGTATGGGTCGTAGATTCTGGATGCAGCAATCATATGACAGGTTGTAAGGAATTCTTCTCAACTTTAGATGAAAATTTTCATACTACAGTCTCTCTTGGCAACAATTCATCTCTCCAAGTGATAGGGAAAGGAACCGTAGATATCAAGACTAGAAATGGCTTTGTAGAGTCTATTTCTAATGTATTCTACATTCCTGATTTGAAGGCCAACTTACTTAGTATCGGTCAGTTACAAGAAAAGGGGTATGTGATCACATTCCAAAATGATGAATGTGAAATTTATGACTCCAAAAGAGGATCGATTGCTAAGATGAAGATGACCACCAACCGTCTATATCCGTTGACGTTAAATATCGTTGCCAAAAGTTTGATGGTGAAGAAAGAAGATACCACTTGGCTTTGGCATTTTAGGTATGGTCATCTACACTTCAAAGGATTAAAGACGTTGTCCTCAAAGAAGATGGTAACTGGGTTGCCAGATATTACTCCACCAACGGAAATTTGCGAGAGCTGTGTAGTAGCAAAACATGAAAGAAACTCTTTTCCATCCAGAAAATCAAGAAGAGCTCAAGCAATTTTGGAGTTGATTCATTCAGACATATGTGGTCCCATCTCTCCTGCATCAAATGGTAACAAGAAATATTTCATGACCCTCATCGATGACTTTAGTCGAAAAACATGGACTTATTTCTTGCACGCCAAATCAGAAGCCTTTGACTGCTTCAAAAAATTTTGTGCTACTATGAAAACCGAAACTGGAAGAAGAGTCAAGGTTTTAAGAACTGACAGAGGTGGAGAATTCTGCTCGAAAGAGTTTATTCAATTTTGTGAAGAGAAGGGCATACGGAGGCAATTAACAACAGCATATACACCACAACAAAATGGTGTGGCCGAAAGGAAAAACAGGACCATTCTTAACATGGTTCGAAGTTTACTAAATAAAGGAAAAGTCCCGAAGGAATTCTGGCCAGAAGCTGTTGTGTGGTCCGTTCACATTCTCAATCGGAGCCCTACCTTTTCTGTTAGAGATATGACTCCACAAGAAGCATGGAGCGGAAGAAAACCTGCAGTAGACCACTTTAGAATCTTTGGGTGCATAGCATATGCACACGTTCCTGATGAGAAAAGGAAGAAACTTGAGGACAAGAGTTCGAAGTGTGTGTTTCTTGGAGTAAGCGAGACCTCTAAGGCATACAAGCTCTACGATCCTTTGACAAAGAAGGTGGTGGTGAGTCGTGATGTAGTCTTTGACGAAAATAAGACTTGGACATGGGAAGAAAAGATCACTGTGAATCAGCAGATTCTTGTAGATCTTGAAGAAGAACAAACTGAAGCTCCTATTCAGCCTCACTATGAGCATGGAGAGAGCTCATCACAAGCTCAACAAGAAGAATCAGTAGAAGAAGATCATGATCAAAATCAAAGACATCCAAGAACAAGAAAAAGACCAATCTGGATGATTGATTATGAGATGGATTATGAATCAAGTGATAGTGGTTATTTTGCACTCTTTATGGATAGTGATCCAATTGTCTATGAAGAGGCAGTAAAAGAGAAGAAATGGAAGGAAGCTATGGACAGTGAAATCAAATCCATAGAGAAGAACAAGACTTGGGAGCTCACTGATCTTCCTAGAGGGCAGAAAACAATCGGAGTAAAATGGGTTTTCAAAACCAAGTTGAATGAAAATGGTGAGGTGGATAAGTACAAGGCGCGACTTGTTGCAAAAGGATATAAGCAAAAGTATGGAATTGATTATAAGGAGGTATTTGCACCAGTGGCACGTCAAGACACTATCAGGCTCATAATTTCTATTGCAGCACAGAAATCTTGGCCTATTTATCAACTTGATGTGAAATCAGCCTTCTTACATGGAGAGCTTCAAGAGGAAGTATATGTGGAGCAACCAGAAGGTTTTGTTCAAAAAGGCAAAGAGGAACAAGTATACAAGTTGAAGAAAGCTTTGTACGGTTTGAAGCAAGCTCCGAGGGCATGGTACAGTCGCATTGATTCTCATTTTGAAAAGATGGGATTCACTAAATGCCCGTATGAACATACGTTGTATGTGAAAACTGAAAAGGGAGGTAACATTATCATTATTTGCTTATACGTTGATGATTTAATATTTACTGGCAATAATGAAGAAATGTTTGAATTTTTTAAGAAGAGCATGATGAAGGAATTTGAAATGACAGATCTTGGCTTGATGAGATATTTTCTTGGAGTAGAAGTTACTCAGACTCCCGCAGGTAACTTTATCTGTCAGAAGAAGTATGCTCAAGAATTACTTGAAAGATTTAAATTGGATGAGCGCACATTTGGAACTCCATCAGAATTGGGCTTAAAGTTGCACAAGGACATTGACGGGCGAGAGGTTGATAATAGGTATTTCAAACAAATTGTGGGAAGTTTGATGTACCTAACTTCAACAAGACCAGACATCATGTATGCGGTTAGTATGATAAGTCGTTACATGGAGCATCCAACGGAAAAACATCTCAATGCAGCAAGAAGGATACTTCGTTATGTGAGAGGAACCTCTGATTTGGGGGTATTCTACAAAAAAGGAGATGATCCGAAGATAGTTGGCTATACAGACAGCGACTATGCAGGTGATATAGACGATCGTAAAAGTACTTCAGGAAGTATTTTCTTGATGAGTTCAGGAGCTATTTGCTGGTCTTCAAAGAAGCAACCTATTGTAACACTCTCAACGACAGAAGCAGAATTTGTGGCAGCAGCAGCATGCTCGTGCCAAGCAATTTGGTTAAGAAAAATGCTTGAAATTCTTAATTAGAAGCAACCAAGTACGACGGTTATATATTGTGATAATATGTCAACTATTAAGTTGTCTAAAAATCCTGTGTTGCATGGAAGGAGCAAGCACATCGATGTTCGATTTCATTTCTTGCGTGATTTGTGTAAAGAAGGCATTATTGAACTCAACTTTTGCCGAAGTGATGAACAAATCGCAGACCTATTCACAAAGCCCTTGAAACAACCATTGTTCGAGAAGCTCAAAAGAAAGATGGGGATATGCAGAATCCAAGATGTATATCAAGAATATGAAATGAAGTCCTAAACTGATTTAGGCAGAATTCAGTTTAAGGGAGGGTGTTGAAACTAATAATAGCTAATAATAGAATAGAATTTGAATTGGTTTCAAATTCAAATAGAATAGAATAGAATTTGAATTGGTTTCAAGTTCAAATTCATCCACAAAAATCTCTCAACCGACTACGGAATCACCCTAGAAAATCTCAACCAACTCTGGAATCCCCTATAAAAGGACCTCCCTCCCCATCATTCAAATCACTCCTCCTCTCAATCTCAATTCAGTTTTCTGTTGTCACCAACACTCCCACCAACACAGCTTCACAGTCCAACAAGCCCGCACAATGAACCGCCACCTAACACCCACATTCGAAATCCCTCCGGCCAGCCTCTCCATCTTCGGCATCCTCTCAATGCTCACCGGCCTCGTCCTCTACGAGCGCCTCCTCGTCCCCTTCGCCAGAAGGTTCACCAAAAACCCCTCCGGCATCACCTGCCTCCAGCGCATGGGCGTCGGCTTCGCCATCAACATCCTCGCCACCCTCGTCTCCTCCCTTATCGAGATCCGACGAAAGAAAGTCGCCGCCGAACACAATTTACTCGACGACCCAACGGCGACCATCCCCTTCAGCGTGTTTTGGTTGGTGCCCCAGTTTTGGCTGCACGGGATCGCGGAGGTTTTTATGTCAGTGGGGCATTTGGAGTTCATGTACGACCAGTCGCCGGAGAGCTTGAGGAGTACGGCGACGGCGCTGTACTGGCTGGCAATATCGATGGGGAATTATGTGGGGACTTTGATGGTGTCTTTAGTGCATAAGTATAGTGGGAAAGAGCATAATTGGTTGCCGGATAGGAACCTTAACAGAGGGAGGTTGGAGCGTTACTATTGGCTTGTGAGTGGGATTCAGGTTTTGAACCTGGTCTACTATGTCGTCTGTGCTTGGTTCTACACTTATAAGCCTTTGGAAGAGGAGAAAGACGATGAGGGGGAGCCTTCTTCTTCAACCTTGTCCAAGGATGGGTGTGAAGACACGAAAACTGCTTAGATTTGGGATTATGTAGCCGTGGGTTTGGAGTTAAGTTTATCAAAACAATCCAAATGGAATAGATTAAGAAAGCTTTATCTATACCTCATTTAACCTGACCTGCTTCAAACTAGGTATGGTGGGTGTTTAGGTGTTCTACAATATTTGCACAAGTGATAGACCATTTCTTCCCAAAAGGTAAATGAAAACAATCTTAATAGTTGTAGACATTCTGAGGTTAGAAGTTTAAATTTTTCCCTCAAATATAAACCTTGTCTAAATTGGTTCGCTTCAGAATTTTAAATGGAAAGTAGCTTTTTGAACCAAAAGAAACTACCCAAAGATCGGTGTGAGATCCCACATCGTTTTAAAAACCTCAAGGGGAAGTCCGAAAGGAAAAATCTAAAGAAGACAATATCTATCACAGACAGTATTAGAGCCAGACACCGCGATGTATCTTCAAGGACATTAAGTCCCAAAGGGGCAAGTGGATTGTGAGATCTCACGTCGATTGGAGAGGGAAATGAGTGTCAGCAAAGACAATATCTTGAGGGGAAGTCCGAGAAGGAAAACTAAAAAATGACAATATTTGCTAACGGTAGGCTTGAGTTGTGAGAGTCGGATTCCCTCTTCCAAACTCATGAAAAGCAAGCTCTAAGGAAGCTGCCTTAATACGCCCTAGGCAATCAGTCCTCACCAAGCCACTGACATTTCTAAATGCTGTCACTAAGCTACAACATACGACAAGGGTTGGACAATAGATGGTAGAAGATGGTAAAGACACTAGCGAACTGGTATGAACATTAAGCATTGAAAAATATTCACCCCTATTTCAGAAATCAAGAATCAAGGCAACTCATACGTCAAACAAACAACTTTCACTTCAAAATAAAAGCATTCGGTAGTTTATAAGATTAAGCATTGTTCTTCATGTTCCCAGAAGGTGAATACAAAATAATCAGAGAATTTTGTACCCTGAAATGCAAGAAAGCAAAGAAAGCAATGGCCAACAATAATGAGCCAAGGCTATACTTATTTTTAATCACAGAACTAACAGATGTTTTGCTTCAACATGAATCATGAAGTCTAAACTACATGAAATCTACATAATATTCTGTTTCTGCTGCAAACCATATTTACAGAGGGAACGAAACAAGAGAAGGCTTACTGCTTCTCTTCGCCGCTGAGATCTGCAAGCATTTTTCAGATCAAGAATTCCCATTCCAATCCCGTAAGCTGTAGAGTTGCAGCTTTTGCAAATTAATCACACGATCATAGCAATTGTTGCTTTGATCGTTTAGGCGGACTGGAAAGTCACTTCTCCAGTAGCTGTTCTCTCATACTCAGCGCAAGCTTCTGGGGTATCTTCCTCACTAGGCGGAACCAGTTGCCAGAAAAGCGGTAAATAAGTCTCCCACTCGCTCAGGATGACGGAACCTTTGGTGCTACCAGTTTTTTCCTATTGGTCAGAAATACATATCTCAGTTCACAGATATTTCGATAGCATTTCAAATGGAATCAACGGTTTGATCTTCAAATGTTTAAGGGTTTCTGTAAATTGGAAAATACTTACAACATGAGCTTCAATAAGGCTCTTCAGCTGCATCTGTCCCACAGGTGCTGTTACTCTCTGAACTTTTACAATTTCTTTGTTGACCTGCTCATATTTCACAGGATTATCGTCTCAGACTAATACTATAGCAATAATCCAGAGCCTAACATAATTCATGCATATAGCTTCACATAAAAAGTAAAGGAAAAAGCATGAGGATGGCAATTAGAGGTGAAGAATGGCTAGAATGAAGAACAAAAACCTTGGGAATAAGAGTATCATCCTCATCAAGGATATAAGCCAAGCCTCCGGTCATTCCAGCAGCTACATTTCTTCCCACTCTAATAATTTGGACGCAAAAAATGGTCTCAGTATAGTCCTCTCTAATACCAACCCAAATAGTGGCGGATAACTTGGATAAAGAGAAATTACATACTTGCCAAGTACAACAACACAACCACCAGTCATGTACTCACAGCAATGGTCACCAGTTCCTTCAACCACTGCCTCCGCCAGAGAATTTCTGACAGCAAACCTCTCCCCGGCTTTTCCTCTAACAAAAACTTGACCGCCGGTTGCTCCATACAGACATGTATTCCCCACTATGGCTGCTTCCTCAGGAACAAACCCGGTGATTTCAGTTGGAGTTACAACTAGTTCACCTCCGGCCATACCCTTGGATTATAAATAATTAGAGTAAGAATTTATATAATATTAATACATAAAACAGTAATATCGCTCCTAATGTCCGAACTGGACATTACACCATACCTTTCCCACATAATCATTGGCCTCTCCAACAAGCCGAATGTTCATTCCAGGTGTAAGAAAGCATGCAAATGATTGTCCAGCGCTACCTGTAAACCTGAATAAATGAAAGAAAACTTATACGGTGTGCGCCAACATATGACTATGCCTTCCAATTTCTCATGACATTAGTAATAGTTCATTAAAATTTGAATCATACGTAATGTTTAGTTGGCCAGCAAAACCAGTGTCGCCATATTTCTTTGCAATCACCCCAGCTACACGCCCACAAACAGAACGATCAATGTTGTAAATCTTTACTGTCTTTTGTACTACTTTCTCATTCTCAATTGCATCTAATATCTGGATACATAAATTAAAAAACAAATTTTAGAAAATGAATTCAGGACATGGTCAGATAAGCCAGAAAAAAGCTTTTTTTTTTTCTTGTCACATGTTCTTTACTACGTGTTGCTAATAGAACAAATAGTGAACAAAACTCAGATCACCACATTTTTACTTTCTACATATTCCTCACTCATAGAAACATTAAAAGTAAAATTTCAGATCAGAAGTTCTTTTCCGCCTATACTACGTAAGTTTAATTACCAGAATTGACATTTTAGTTCTTATAAACATTTTAATCAATAAAGTAACTATGCTTAGCATCGAGTGTCAAGTCAGAGCTCAAAAAATTGACAGGTAGAAATATAGTAGGTTGGAGCCTGTTTGCTTGCTTCAGGCTCAACATGTTAGAACTCTCCATCCTAGCGTAAAACTTGCAGGAAATTTTTTACAAGAATGAAAAGGAAAATATTCGAAGAATACAAACGCCCAAGGAGAGTAGAAGAAATAGAACCAGAAAACAAACAAGTCATACAATGATTACAAACAACAGAGAACGGTCAAGAAAAAGGGAAAAAAAAAAAAAAACCAGTGGGCTGAAGGTCAGAGAAAAACAACCTAATGCGCTTTTATCCATAGAGCAAGAGAATAGTTTAGAGCCACCAAACAAATACAAAGCTATAAACTAAAGAAAAAGAAGGTACGGCTTAAATCTTTATAGTACGATCAATGGGATATCCATATAACAGTTGGTGAAAGTTATGCACAAGTAATTAGGTTCTAAAAAAAATGGGTAATCATGTCCTAAAGAGATGATAAGAGAAAAAAATCAAGAAAAAATATTGCATTATTCTCGTTGAACTGAGGATCATTTATCATCTCCATTCATACCTGATGGTCTGAGAGGATGATATCATCCAGAATAGGACCATTTGTGTGAGCATCTTGATTGCGTATTTCAGTACTGCTCTCTTTTGGTAATCCAACACTCTGTAAGTACATTTAAGATGGTTACATAAGAACACTAATAAATAAAAACAAAATTGCATGGTGATATAATCCTATTATAACACCCAGAATGCAGAATCAAAATTAAAGTGGTTCCATCTAAATACATACAGATAGAATATAATTGAGATCGAGATGTTGTGTCTTCATCAAAGAGATATCCCGAGGTCTTAATAATTCTGTTCTTCCAATTATATCATCCAACTTCTCATATCCCAGCTGGGCCAATGTACCCCTAACCTGAAACAAACAATAAAATTTGATTCACACACCATAGGATCAACTGAGCGGGATAAGAACTAGAAAGATTACCAAATGAAAGTATAAACAAATGAAAGACTAAAATGGCTGGAAGAGAAATAACCTCCTCAGCAACATAAAGAAAATAGTTAACAAGATCCCCAGGTACACCAGGAAAACGTGCACGTAGCTCCTCTCTCTGAAAAAGGAAAGAAATAGTAGCATTCAGACACATATCGAACTCCATACAAATATGAACCAGAGGTTGAATTGCTAATGTGTGAATGATTTCAACATCCACAATAACATTAATTCTTACGAGTCATTATACAAAGTTTTCAAACAAAAATAGAAAGTTGCCTTCGAAACAGATTCAAGACAGTCTCTAAGTTTCATAGCTCCGTATTCAATACCTGACTGGCAACACCAACTGGGCAGTTGTTAGTATGGCATATGCGGGCCATTATACAACCAGTAGCAATCATGGCAACTGAACCAAAACCATATTCATCCGCACCCATTGCTGCGGCCATTAAGACATCAACTCCACTTTTAAAGCCACCATCAACTCTAAGAATGACCCTTTCTCTCAGTCCATTTTCAATGAGGGTCTGCATATTGTCGTTCAATGATTACAAACCATATCTTCATAAGGAACAAAGTAATGATTACAAATAAGACAATAATGTACATGAGAACCTGATGTGTTTCTGTCACTCCAAGTTCCCAAGGGCCACCAGCATGCTTAATAGAACTTATAGGACTAGCTCCTGTTCCACCATCATGCCCTGATATCTGCAAGGCATATCAAATAAATGAATCATCCAAATCAATGGTGTCGCAGGCATAACCATTAAAACAAATAGCATATTTCTTTTCATGTTCTACAAATTATTTATTTTTTCCTGCTTACGGCTTGACAACATGAAAGGAAACTTTCTAGCTTCTGTTTTGTACTTCAATACAACCCGAGAAGAGGGGGTTAAGCTTTCTAAAGTAAAAGAAAAAGAATGTATGCCGTAGTAGACAAAACACAGCAAAATCCTGATCGATTCCAATTTAGTCCCCAACATAATTAATGCTTTAAGTCTAGCATGCACAAGTCATCAAAGTTCTGAATTATATAACAAAATGATTGACACTAATCTCGAATCTCTGGAAGTAAAAACTATAACATTACCAAATAAGTTACAGAACTTCACTTATATTGTAGCACATACATTACAGACTGCTCCATAAACGGGTGGAAACTTGAATTATAGATACCTGAATAATATCAGCATTACCCTTAGCAACCCCAGAAGCCACTGTTCCAATTCCAGCTTCAGCCACAAGCTTTACTGATACCTTAGCCTTTGGATTCACCTATTTATGTAATGAAATGAACGATGGTTTTCATCAGAGTTCCAGAAGCATTTCCATCACTAACTAGTATAAAATGAGTACATTCAGCAAGCCACAAAGAACTACCTGATGAAGGTCAAAGATCAACTGTGCAAGATCCTCTATAGAATAAATGTCATGATGTGGAGGTGGAGATATGAGCGGAACACCAGGTTTTGAATTTCTCAACCTTGCAATGTAAGCACTAACTTTCTTTCCAGGTAATTGGCCACCTTCTCCCGGCTTTGCACCTTGTGCAATTTTGATTTCCAATTGATCAGCATTGACCAAGAATGTCGGAGTGACACCAAAACGTCCAGAAGCAACCTGAAGAAGATAAAATAAAAAACAACATTTTAGAAAGAAAGTACAGCTAAATTTTCCTTATCAACAATCAATCAATTTTCGACCGTACATTAGCTATGTACCACTACATAGGATAAAAATGTACATTCTTGTTCTTTACTAGAATGCAACATGATGAGGACATGGTGGAGTAATTGAAAGAAGAAATATAGTATTAATATGCTAAGAAAAATATTACACAATCAGGGTCTTGATACAAGTTATAGTATCATAAATGAGAAGTTTAAAGGAGCTACCTGCTTAATGGCACTAGTAGCAGTATCGCCATTCTGAAGGCCTTTCAAATGTGGCAGCGTAGGGGAATACCCATCAACAACATCTGATAGGGGTCTCCAACGAATAGGATCCTGTATAGTAATTATAATGGGAAAGTCATTATGTCTGGAAGTACACTTCCTGTAGTTTTAATGCTGTTAAAAGAGTAGATTACAACACAGTAACTTTTATGAAACACTGTCGCAAAAGCATAAAATAAACTACCTCACCACCTTCTCCCGAATTGGATTTACCACCAATTCTGTTCATTGCAATAGCAATTGCTTCATGAGTCTCCCTTGAAATAGCCCCAAGTGACATTCCACCAGTGCAAAAGCGTTTAACAATGGATGTTGCTGGTTCAACCTTTCCCACAGGAATTGGAGCCCGATCACTTTTGAACTCCAGAAGATCGCGAAGAACCTGTATGATTTAATGAGGACATTTACACGCCAGTTAAATTCAATATAAATGCTTTAATCTCATAAATATTTATTAAAATCTTCAAAGGACGGCTAAAATGCATCATCAACACTTACATTCACAGGCCGATTAGCCAAATGCTGCTGATATACTGCATAAGAACTTTCATTTTTCTGGCGCACAGCTTTATGGAGCAACTTTGACATTTCAGGGTTGTTTCCATGATACTCCCCTTTATCACACAAAAAGACAGTTCTTAAGAACCTATTTTTTCCTCCAAGTAACCATAAAGAACTATAACCATGTGCCAACACACATGAGAAAGGAAAGGAAGTGTTGAACTTGGAATTAACTTTTAATCATAATAATAAAAAGCACTCCGACACCTTCCAACAACTATTCAAGTTGTCTACCACTAGGTATCATTATCATAAGAAGAAAGTATAAGGCATTAATTATGCGTGTAAGTAATCCGCACTCAATAAACAAATCTTGAATACGGTTTTATCAAGCTTGACAATTAGTACATACCTCCTGGTCTGAATTGTATAAATCCAAAATTTTCTAGTCTCTTAGCTGTATCCTCGGAAAATGCCTTGACCCAGAAAGATAAAGTCTCCCTGGCCAACTGCAGAAGGGCATTGAAAAATATTTTAGTAGAAAAAGGAGAACAAAATGCCAGAAAATTTCAAATTCAACATGAAGAGTTTAATAATGCCAGTCAGTAGTCACACTGGGTCAAGCTAAAAGTGCACAACCAATTTCAAGCTAGTCAAGCGCAAGTTAAGAATAGTAGCACATAGTCGTTTGTCAAACCGAAGTCAAGATTCTCTAATAGCACACTAGTTAGTTTATACATACACAGACATCCACTACAACTTATGTAACATAAATATATTTAAATTCTAGATTAGCATTTCATTGGCTACTCAGACAAATTCTTTCCTCATACCAAGAAAATTTAAGGTTCACCTCAGATGATACTTTCTTACCTCATCAAACGTCAAACCACCAATTTTTGATATGCTCCCACAAAATGCATAATCTACAACCTCCTTTCCTAATCCATAGATCTCAAATATTTGTGCCCCGCAATAGCTAAGCACATAAAACAAGAAAAGTTGTCAAAACTTAATAGGGTTTCCAGAAAAAAGAAGAAAACAACTTCTTAGAAATAGATGGAAAATGCAAAAGAATAACTAGCATACCTTGATAGTAAAGAAATACCCATTTTAGAAAGAATTTTGAGAAGACCAGACTTCACTGCCTAATATAGCAATTGCATCCAAAGCATAGCAACAACACCGTTAAGTTTCAAAGACAACATTTCAACAGAGTCATCAAAACCAAACTAAGTCAAGGGTTAGATTAAAACATAATACAAAGTCTTGTAATACAAGAAAACATACCTTGCAGAAGTTCTTTTGAGCCTGTTCAATTGTTACAGTAGGCATCTTTCCATTCCGCATCATATTAACAGTCTTGTTACTAAGACGCCAATGCCGACAGGTTTCCAGAGCCAAGTATGGGCATATTGCACTACAAAGATGATTTTAGGCTGTATTAAGCTGCATATTTACTCGCGTACCATTTAATATGGTAACTATTTAAGAAATAATTCTGTTAAAACTATTAAATTACCAAATAAGAAATATAGGCTTCAAAAAGATTTACATTTGAATTACAATAAGTAACCATAAGCGAATAGAATGAAACTACTCAGGCTTTCTGGTCAAGATGCAAACCAACAACGTTCACTTGTTCCATATTATCATATGACCTTCAAACTAGTCTTCATAATCTCCTTTAACCATGTTTCAAGTACAAATCTTTCAGAAGCAAAACCAAAAACTTCCGTATATCACATTCAATATCAAATAGAAAATATACCAGTGATAGCCATTGCATTAGTTTTCTCCCAAAATTAATTCCACCAATTGTTTGTCCTTAAACTCTTAACTTGGTGAATTAACAACTAATCCAATGCCTTTATTGTTAGCATTTTAATCAATCTCTAGCATCCAGCACAAGAAACCTAACACATGCACAATTTTGGTAACTACGTGAAGGAAAATCTCAGCTCGGTAGAAACTATATCACTTGCAACACTCCAATACTAGAATGAAATATAAGTAGTTCCTCCTTGCCCACTTTCAGGATGGAACCAAACATTTTAAATACATTAAGTTTCCGAAAAGGGATGGCTAAATAAAATACCAAGCTTGGCTAATAGAAAAACTTGGCTCATGGAAACTATTGGAGGCTTGTAAAATGTCTTAATTTTTCATTGCTAACTATTGGGAACCTATGTTTGAAGCCTTTGTAAAGCTTCTTGCGGTGTTGTCTAGCTTTCAGGTGGAATTTTTGTTATGGTTTCACAACTACAGGTCTTTTTCACAGCTTTTGCTAGTTGTTCAGGTACCAAGTTTCCTGTCTACTCCCGCAAGTGGAAGAAAACTTCAACATCAATAAATGGAAGGTGAGAAACCACCAACTCCCCTATCCAGTGAACAAACTACCATGCACCAATTCAGAAGTTTATCTACGTATCAAATTGCCAAAACCACAACCAAGAATAAATGTAACAATACACAAGACTCCATAATTGTCTACCCTCAAGCCTATCAAAATAGAAGTCTGATAAATAAAGAAAACTTAACATCCAGTATCCCATCAATATCCATGGTCCTTGATGTATTTGTTTCTTAGTTCGGTTTTGTTGTTGTTTTCTTTACTCTCTTTCACACGTTTTGGAGTTCATATCTTTGAGGTTTAGTCTCTTTTCATTACATCAATTAAAAGTTATCTCTTGTTCAAAATAATAATAAAAAAAAAAAAAAAAAAAAAGAAGTTTGTTTTCCTGACTAATGCACATTATCTTTGAAAACTATTGAGGCTGCATTCTACACCTAATTCAATCCTAAATCCAACAGATTTCTGTCCACCTTTAGAGGAAAAATAATATATTGATGTATCTAAAATTTTCCAGGGAATGAAAAATACCTCGCACCATATCCAATTAAACAAGCAAACTGATGAGTACTGAAGCACTGAGCAGTATCTGCTACTATTGTAGCTGACATTCGCAAGCCATTCTGAATAAGATGCTGATGAACAGCACCAACAGCAAGAAGAATTGGAATTGCTGGACGAGTTGCTTCCTAGAAGGGGCACAGCATAAAATAAGGAAAAGATCTTCGACAATAATAATAATAACACTTAATAAATAAATCATTTTTAAATTTTTAAATTAAAAAAAAAAAAAAAAAAAAAAAAAAAAAAAAAAAAAAAAAAAAAAAAAAAAACATGAAAAGGAAGGGANCAGTACAGAAAATTTGTAGTGCTTAATGAACAAGAAAAATAAATATATTAAACATGTAGGAAAAAATTAAGCACAACATTAGCAGCGCATATTAAATTTTTGTTCCATGCACATGTACATCAAATTCACAGAGAAACTAAAATCACATAAAAATTGAAAACATTAGTTTACTTCAATAGCCCATGAGCATTATAGTTTTTTGTAATCCACCTTCGGTGGTTGGAAGACCCATCCCTTATTGTATATTTCATTTTATCAATAAAGTTCAATTTTCTCCTATAGTTCAAGTGCATTTTTTTAATTTTTATTTTATAGGTCGGAAAGTATGTAGACAAGAAATCTTCCAGATACATATAAAAACCAGAATGGTACTTACAAGATCTTCAGAACGATCAGATAGAACAAGCAGTTGAGAACCATTACGAACGGCCTCATCAGCAGCCTCACAAAGTCTATTTAGAATTTTTTCCAGAGAACCATCAACACCCTTACGTATGTCAAAAAATGTTGGCAATACTTGGGCCTTCAAGTGTGGATCCTTTAGCAATGATTCAAGCTCTCCTTCATTCAGAACAGGGCTAGACAAAGTTACCTGGTCGATATTCAGTAGGCTATTAGAAAACACTGGAAAAATTTAACTGTGAAAGAACTCTCTGATATCCATACAATATAAAACTACTATGAATGAAAAAAGAAGGCTCAACCTGTGAAGCATTCTCAGGTCCTACGTCTAATATATTGCCTCGCTTTCCAATATTGACTTCAAGAGACATGACTAGTCCTTCTCTAAGAGGGTCAATTGCTGGATTTGTCACCTAAAGGTACAACATGGTGAGTTTATTGCATAGAGAGAAGTATTAATAATTAGTAAAACCATAAGGGAAAAAAATTAAGAGAAGCAGCCAAGTGCATAAAATATCTTTATAATCAGGAGCTTTAAATAAAATGAAGTCAACCAACCTATAGAAAACAGAAATCATAATAGATGGTTTAATTTGCATCTGTTACGAATTGGGAGGAGAAGGGAATGATGGTGCCAGGTGGCAGAACTCCAAATTTTATCACGTCAATGATATATAGAACTACTAGAGAGGCCATTTTCAACTTTTCTCTCAACAACCTTGTTCTATGACAAGTGACGCTACGTTAAGATCAATTTCATTGTAAGCATGAACATAACTCAAGCATACTCAAACACACGTTATCAGACTCATAATCAAAAGAATAAGTTAGTTATCAGACTGCCGTAAAAATAAATTTAACAAAAAGAAGAAAAAAAATATAAGTGAAAGAACAAGCAAGTGAACAGAAAATTAAACACCACATAAAGTTATATGAAGAGAGAAGAAATCTACCTCAAGTGTAGTTGTAGAAACCACATGAGAAGACAATTTTTTGTTTGGGAGATGTTCATTTAATTTATGCAATACTTGACTCAGTTATAAAATATTTGTTGGAGAATGGTGCATCCTTCAGAAATAAAATTATCCCTCGATGTTATTCATTGCATAAAGTTAAATATTCCAACAACAACAAATGCATTTAGTTAACATGTTTGAGCTATTTTGTAGAAAAAAATGAAATGGAGTGTCCATGCTGTTTAGACTCAAATTTCTTTCAGTAGAGAGCATTGACCAGTCTGAAAGCTTGAAAATAATATCTTCAGTTTTCATGGTTCAGTAATTTTGTGGTTGGCCATGCAAAGAGTTGCTAGCTGCCGTATATTAATGTTTGGACACGACAAGTAAGCAGAACAACAAAATATGTTGTACAAAGGAACAAACCCACAACAGATTAAAGGACTCCACAAGTATTTATATTATCAGGAAAAGAAAACTTCCAGAGAACCTGTGCAAATCGTTGCTTAAAATAATCATAGAGCATGTGTGGCTTCTGAGACAATATTGCCAGTGGAATATCGTCTCCCATGCAGAATGTAGGTTCCTTTCCTTGAGCAGCCATGCTCTCTATAATCATTTGGACATCCTCACTGGAGTAGCCAAATGCCCTGATGCAACATTATGAATTAATTAGAACGAATAGAGATAGCAAAGCTTCCCAATAAGTGAAGGAAAAAATCTTGACATACTATGTCTAACCTAACAAAAGTACACTAAGAGAAAATAAATTATCATTTTATACAACAAAACACGAGTATGTCAAGTTGTTCCCAAAGCTAAACTTGAAACTGAGTCTAATGTTTTTAAGAACCCCCCCCCCCCCCCCCCCCC